>NC_134362.1:4710638-5034804 GCF_048569485.1 Anomaloglossus baeobatrachus | reverse complement strand
CCCTCAGTCCAGTGTCGGTGCGCCCCTGTCCGGTGCCCTCAGTCCAGTGTCGGTGCGCCCCTGTCTGGTGCCCTCAGCCCAGCGTAGGCTCAGCACTGTCCGGTGCCCTTAGCCCAGAACTGTCTGTTTTCTCAGTCCAGTGTCGGTGTGCCCCTATCCGGTTCCCTCAGCCCAGCGTCGGCTCGGCAGTGTCTGGTGCCCGCAGCGCAGCTTTGGGTCGGCACTGACCGGTGCCCTCAGCCCAGCGTCGGTTCGGCACTGTCCGGGTGCCCTCAGCCCAGCGTCGCCTCTGCACTGTCCGGTGCCCTCAGCCCAGCGTCGCCTCTGCACTGTCCGGTGCCCTCAGCCCAGCGTCGCCTCTGCACTGTCCGGTGCCCCTCAGCCCAGCGTCGCCTCTGCACTGTCCGGTGCCCTCAGCCCAGCGTCGCCTCTGCACTGTCCGGTGCCCTCAGCCCAGCGTCGCCTCTGCACTGTCCGGTGCCCTCAGCCCAGCGTCGCCTCTGCACTGTCCGGTGCCCTCAGCCCAGCGTCGCCTCTGCACTGTCCGGTGCCCTCAGCTCAGCGTCGGCCCGGCACTGTCCGGTGACCTGAGCCCAGCACTGTCCGGTGCCCTCAGCTCAGCACTGTCCGGTGCCCTCATCCTATTGTCGGTGCGCCCCTGTCCGGTGCCCTCAGTCCAGTGTCGGTGCGCCCCTGTCCGGTGCCCTCAGTCCAGTGTCGGTGCGCCCCTGTCCGGTGCCCTCAGTCCAGTGTCAGCTCGGCACGATCGGGTGCCCTCAGCCCAGTGTCGGTGCGCCCCTGTCCGGTGCCCTCAGTCCAGTGTTGGTGCGCCCCTGTCCGGTGCCCTCAGTCCAGTGTCGGTGCGCCCCTGTCCGGTGCCCTCAGTCCAGTGTCGGTGCGCCCCCTGTCCGGTGCCCTCAGTCCAGTGTCGGTGCGCCCCTTTCCGGTGCCTTCAGCCCAGCACTGTCTGGTGCCCTCAGCCCAGCGTAGGTTCGACACTGTCCGGTGCCCTCATTCCAGTGTTGGTGCGCCCCTGCCTGGGGCCCTCAGTCCAGTGTTGGTGCGCCCCTGTCTGGTGCCCTCAGTCCAGTGTCGGTGCGCCCCTGTCTGGTGCCCTCAGCCCAGCGTCGGCTCAGCACTGTCCGGTGCCCTCAGCCCAGCACTGTCCGGTGCCCTCAGCCCATTGTTGGTGTGCCCCTATCCGGTTCCCTCAGCCCAGCGTCGGCTCGGCAGTGTCCGGTGCTCTCAGCCCAGCGTCTGCTCGGCAGTGTCTGGTGCCCTCAGCGCAGCGTCGGCTCGGCACTGTCAGGTGCCCCCAGCCCAGTGTCGGTTCGGCACTGTCCAGTGCTTTCAGCCCAGCACTGTCCGGTGCCCTCAGCCCAGCGTCGCCTCTGCACTGTCCGGTGCCCTCAGCCCAGCACTGTCCGGTGCCCTCAGCCCATTGTCGGTGTGCCCCTATCCGGTCCTCTCAGCCCAGCGTTGGCTCGGCAGTGTCCGGTGCTCTCAGCCCAGCGTCGGCTCGGCAGTGTTTGGTGCCCTCAGCGCAGCGTCAACTCGGCACTGTCCGGTGCCCTCAGCCCAGCGTCGGTTCGGCACTGTCCGGTGCTTTCAGCCCAGCACTGTCCGGTGCCCTCAGTGCAGCGTTGGCTCTGCACTGTCCGGTGCCCTCAGTTCAGTGTCGGTGCACCCCTGTCTGGTGCCCTCAGTCCAGTGTCGGTGCGCCACTGTCTGGTGCCCTCAGCCCAGCGTTGGTTCAGCACTGTCTGGTGCCCTCAGCCCAGCTTCAGCTCAGCACTGTCCGGTGCTCTCAGCCCAGCACTGTCCGGTGCCCTCAGCCCATTGTCGGTGCGCCCCTGTCTGGTGCCCTCAGCCCAGCGTTGGCTCGGCAGTGTCTGGTGCCCTCAGCGCAGCGTCGGCTCGGCACTGTCCGGTGCCCTCAGCCGAGCGTCGGTTCGGCACGGTCAGGTGCCCTCAGCCCAGTGTCGGCTCGGCACTGTCCGGTGCTTTCAGCCCAGCACTGTCCGGTGCCCTCAGCCCAGCGTCGGCTCTGCACTGTCCGGTGCCCTCAGCCCAGCGTCTGCTCTGCACTGTCCGGTGCCCTCAGCCCAGCGTCTGCTCTGCACTGTCCGGTGCCCTCAGCCCAGTGACGCCTCTGCACTGTCCGGTGCCCTCAGCCCAGCGTCGCCTCTGCACTGTCCGGTGCCCTCAGCCCAGCGTCGCCTCTGCACTGTCCCGTGCCCTCAGCCCAGCGTCGGCTCAGCACTGTCCGGTGCCCTCAGCCCAGCACTGTCCGGTGCCCTCAGCCCATTGTCGGTGTGCCTCTATCCGGTTCCCTCAGCCCAGCGTCGGCTCAGCAGTGTCCGGTGCTCTCAGCAAGCGTTGGCTCGGCAGTGTCTGGTGCCCTCAGCGCAGCGTCTGCTCGGCCCTGTCCGGTGCCCTCAGCCCAGAGTCGGTTCGGCACCTGTCTGGTGCCCTCAGTGCAGCGTTGGCTCTGCACTGTCCGGTGCCCTCAGTCCAGTGTCGGTGCGCCCCTGTCCGGTGCCCTCAGTCCAGTTTTGGTGCACCCCTGTACGGTGCCCTCAGTCCAGTGTCGGTGCGCACCTGTCCGGTGCCCTCAGTCCAGTGTCGGTGCGCCCCTGTCCGGTGCCCTCAGTCCAGTGTCGGTGCGCCCCTGTCTGGTGCCCTCAGTCCAGTGTCGGTGCGCCCCTGTCTGGTGCCCTCAGTCCAGTGTCGGTGCGCCCCTGTCTGGTGCCCTCAGCCCAGCGTTGGTTCAGCACTGTCTGGTGCCCTCAGCCCAGCGTCGGCTCAGCACTGTCCGGTGCTCTCACCCCAGCACTGTCCGGTGCCCTCAGCCCATTGTCGGTGTGCCCCATCCGGTTCCCTCAGCCCAGTGTCGGCTCGGCAGTGTCTCAGCCCAGCGTTGGCTCGGCAGTGTCTGGTGCCCTCAGCGCAGCGTCGGCTCGGCAGTGTCTGGTTCTCTCAGCGCAGCGTCTGCTCGGCACTGTCCGGTGCCCTCAGCCCATTGTCGGTGTGCCCCATCCGGTTCCCTCAGCCCAGCGTCGGCTCGGCAGTGTCTCAGCCCAGCGTTGGCTCAGCAGTGTCCGGTGCTCTCAGCCCAGCGTTAGCTCGGCAGTGTCTGGTTCTCTCAGCGCAGCGTCTGCTCGGCACTGTCCGGTGCCCTCAGCCCAGCGTCGGTTCGGCACTGTCAGGTGCCCTCAGCCCAGCGTCGGCTCGGCACTGTCCGGTGCTTTCAGCCCAGCACTGTCCAATGCCCTCAGCTCAGCGTCGGCTCTGCACTGTCCGGTGCCCTCAGCCCAGCGTCGCCTCTGCACTGTTCGGTGCCCTCAGCCCAGCGTCGCCTCTGCACTGTTCGGTGCCCTCAGCCCAGCGTCGCCTCTGCACTGTCCGGTGCCCTCAGCCCAGCGTCGCCTCTGCACTGTCCGGTGCCCTCAGCCCAGCGTCGCCTCTGCACTGTCCGGTGCCCTCAGCCCAGCACTGTCCGGTGCCCTCAGCCCATTGTCGGTGCGCCCCTGTCCGGTGCCCTCAGCCCATTGTCGGTGTTCCCCTATCCGGTGCTCTCAGCCCAGCGTCTGCTCGGCACTGTCCGGTGCTTTCAGCCCAGCACTGTCCGGTGCCCTCAGCCCAGTGTCGGTGCGCCCCTGTCCGGTGCCCTCAGTGCAGCGTTGGCTCTGCACTGTCCGGTGCCCTCAGTCCAGTATTGGTGCGCCCCTGTCTGGTGCCCTCAGTCCAGTATTGGTGCGCCCCTGTCTGGTGCCCTCAGTCCAGTGTCGGTGCGCCCCTGTCTGGTGCCCTCAGTCCAGTGTCGGTGCGCCTCTGTCTGGTGCCCTCAGTCCAGTGTCGGTTCGGCACTGTCTGGTGCCCTCAGCCCAGCGTCGGCTCAGCACTGTCCGGTGCCCTCAGCCCAGCACTGTCCAGTGCCCTCAGCCCATTGTCGGTGTGCCCCTATCCGGTTTCCTCAGCCCAGCGTCGGCTCGGCAGTGTCCGGTGCTCTCAGCCCAGCGTCGGCTCGGCAGTGTCTGGTGCCCTCAACGCAGCGTCGGCTCGGCACTGTCTGGTGCCCTCAATCCAGTGTCCGTGCTCTCCTGTCTGGTGCCCTCAGTGCAGTGTTGGTGTGCCCCTGTCCGGTGCCTTCAGTCCAGTGTCAGCTCGGCACTGTCCGGTGCTCAGTCCAGTGTCTGTGCGCCCCTGTCCGATGCCCTCAGCTCCGCGTCGGTGCGCCCCTGGCCGGTGCCCTCAGCCCAGCGTCGGTATGCCCCTGGCCGGTGCCCTCAGCCCAGCGTCGGCTCTGCACTGTCCGGTGCCCTCAGCCCAGCGTCGGCTCGGCACTGTCCGGTGCCCTCAGCCCATCACTGTCTGGTGCCCTCAGCGCAGCGTCGGCTCGGCACTGTCCGGTGCCCCCAGCCCAGCACTGTCCGGTGCCCTCAGCGCAGCGTCGGCTCGGCACTGTCCGGTGACCTGAGCCCAGCACTGTCCGGTGCCCTCAGCCCAGCGTCAGCTCAGCACTGTCCGGTGCCCTCAGCCTATTGTCGGTGCGCCCCTTTCTGGTGCCCTCAGTCCAGTGTCGGTGCGCCCCTGTCCGGTGCCCTCAGTCCAGTGTCGGTGCGCCCCTGTCCGGTGCCCTCAGTCCAGTGTCAGCTCGGCACGGTCGGGTGCCCTCCAGTGTCGGTGCGCCCCTGTCCGGTGCCCTCAGTCCAGTGTTGGTGCGCCCCTGTCCGGTGCCCTCAGTCCAGTGTCGGTGCGCCCCTGTCCGGTGCCCTCAGTCCAGTGTCGGTGCGCCCCTGTCCGGTGCCCTCAGTCCAGTGTCGGTGCGCCCCTGTCCGGTGCCCTCAGTCCAGTGTCGGTGCGCCCCTGTCCGGTGCCCTCAGTCCAGCACTGTACGGTGCCCTCAGCCCGGCACTGTCCGGTGCCCTCAGCCAGGCACTGTCCGGTGCCCTCAGCGCAGCGTCGGCTCGGCACTGTCCGGTGACCTAAGCCCATCACTGTCCGGTGCCCTCAGCCCAGCGTCGCCTGTGCACTGTCCGGTGCCTTCAGCCCAGCGTCGCCTCTGCACTGTCCGGTGCCCTCAGCCCAGCGTCGCCTGTGCACTGTCCGGTGCCCTCAGCCCAGCACTGTCCGGTGCCCTCAGCCCAGCACTGTCCGGTGCCCTCAGCCCATTGTCGGTGCGCCTCTGTCCGGTGCCCTCAGTCCAGTGTCGGTGCGCCTCTTTCTGGTGCCCTCAGTCCAGTGTCGGTGCGCTCCTGTCCGGTGCCTTCAGCCCAGCGTCGGCTCTGCACTGTCCGGTGCCCTCAGCCCAGCGTCGGCTCTGCACTGCCCGGTGCCCTCAGCCCAGCGTCGGCTCTGCACTGTCCGGTGCCCTCAGCCCAGCGTCGGCTCTGCACTGTCCGGTGCCCTCAGCCCAGCACTGTCTGGTGCCCTCAGCGCAGCGTCTGCTCGGCACTGTCCGGTGCCATCTGCCCAGCACTGTCCGGTGCCCTCAGCCCAGCGTCGGCTCGGCACTGTCCGGTGACCTGAGCCCAGCGTCGGCTTGGTACTGTCCGGGGCCCTCAGCCCATTGTCGGTGCGCCCCTGTCCGGTGCCCTCAGCCCATTGTCGGTGCGTCCCTGTCCGTTGCCCTCAGCCCATTGTCGGTGCGCCCCTGTCCGGTGCCCTCAGCCAAGTGTTGGTGCGCCCCTGTCCGGTGCCCTCAGTCCAGTGTCGGTGCGCCCCTGTCCGGTGCCCTCAGTCCAGTGTTGGTGCGCCCCTGTTTGGTGCCCTCAGTCCAGCGTCGGCTCAGCACTGTCCGGTGCCCATAGCCCAACACTGTCCGGTGCCCTCAGCCCATTGTCGGTGTGCCCCTATCCGGTTCCTTCAGCCCAGCGTCGGCTCGGCAGTGTCTGGTGCCCTCAGCGCAGCGTTGGCTCTGCACTGTCCGGTGCCCTCAGCCCAGCGTCGGTTCGTCACTGTCTGATGCCCTCAGCCCAGCGTCGGCTCGGCACTGTCCGGTGCTTTCAGCCCAGCGTCGCCTCTGCACTGTCCGGTGCTTTCAGCTCAGCGTCGCCTCTGCACTGTCCGGTGCTTTTCAGCCCAGCGTCGCCTCTGCACTGTCCGGTGCCCTCAGCCCAGCGTCGCCTCTGCACTGTCCGGTGCCCTCAGCCCAGCGTCGCCTCTGCACTGTCCGGTGCCCTCAGCCCAGCATCGCCTCTGCACTGTCCGGTGCCCTCAGCCCAGCGTCGGCTCTGCAGTGTCCGATGCACTCAGCCCAGCATCGGCTCAGTACTGTCCGGTGCCCTCAGCCCAGCACTGTCCGGTGCCCTCAGCCCATTGTCCGTGCGCCCCTGCCCGGTGCCCTCAGCCCATTGTCAGTGTGCCCCTATCCGGTGCTCTCAGCCCAGCGTTGGCTCGGCACTGTCTGGTGCCCTCAGCCCAGCGTCGGTTCGGCACTGTCCGGTGCTTTCAGCCCAGCACTGTCCGTTGCCCTCAGTGCAGCGTTGGCTCTGCACTGTCCGGTGCCCTCAGTCCAGTGTCGGTGCACCCCTGTCTGGTGCCCTCAGTCCAGTGTCGGTGCGCCCCTGCCCGGTGCCCTCAGCCCATTGTCAGTGTGCCCCTATCCGGTGCTCTCAGCCCAGCGTTGGCTCGGCAGTGTCTGGTGCCCTCAGCCCAGCGTAGGTTCGACACTGTCCGGTGCCCTCATTCCAGTGTTGGTGCGCCCCTGTCTGGTGCCCTCAGTCCAGTGTTGGTGCGCCCCTGTCTGGTGCCCTCAGTCCAGTGTCGGTGCGCCCCTGTCTGGTGCCCTCAGCCCAGCGTCAGTTCGGCACTGTCTGGTGCCCTCAGCCCAGCGTCGGCTCAGCATTGTCCGGTGCCCTCAGCCCATTGTTGGTTTGCCCCTATCCGGTTCCCTCAGCCCAGCGTCGGCTCGGCAGTGTCCGGTGCTCTCAGCCCAGCGTCGGCTCGGCAGTGTCTGGTGCCCTCAGCGCAGCGTCGGCTCGGCACTGTCAGGTGCCCCCAGCCCAGTGTCGGTTCGGCACTGTCTGGTGCCCTCAGCCCAGCGTCAGCTCGGCACTGTCCGGTACTTTCAGCCTAGCACTGTCTGGTGCCCTCAGTGCAGCGTTGGCTCTGCACTGTCTGGTGCCCTCAGCCCAGTGTCGGCTCGGCACTGTCCAGTGCTTTTAGCCCAGCACTGTCCGGTGCCCTCAGCCCAGCGTCGCCTCTGCACGGTCCGGTGCCCTCAGCCCAGCACTGTCCGGTGCCCTCAGCCCATTGTCGGTGTGCCCCTATCCGGTCCTCTCAGCCCAGCGTTGGCTCGGCAGTGTCCGGTGCTCTCAGCCCAGCGTCGGCTCGGCAGTGTTTGGTGCCCTCAGCGCAGCGTCAGCTCGGCACTGTCTGGTGCCCTCAGCCCAGCGTCGGTTCGGCACTGTCCGGTGCTTTCAGCCCAGCACTGTCCGTTGCCCTCAGTGCAGCGTTGGCTCTGCACTGTCCGGTGCCCTCAGTCCAGTGTCGGTGCACCCCTGTCTGGTGCCCTCAGTCCAGTGTCGGTGCGCCCCTGTCTGGTGCCCTCAGCCCAGCGTTGGTTCAGCACTGTCTGGTGCCCTCAGCCCAGCGTCGGCTCAGCACTGTCCGGTGCTCTCAGCCCAGCACTGTCCGGTGCCCTCAGCCCATTGTCGGTGTGCCCCTATCCGGTTCCCTCAGCCCAGCGTTGGCTCGGCAGTGTCTGGTGCCCTCAGCGCAGCGTCGGCTCGGCACTGTCCGGTGCCCTCAGCCGAGCGTCGGTTCGGCACAGTCAGGTGCCCTCAGCCCAGTGTCGGCTCGGCACTGTCCGGTGCTTTCAGCCCAGCACTGTCCGGTGCCCTCAGCCCAGCGTCTGCTCTGCACTGTCCGGTGCCCTCAGCCCAGCGTCGGCTCTGCAGTGTCCGGTGCCCTCAGCCCAGCACTGTCCGGTGCCCTCAGCCCATTGTCGGTGCGCCCCTGCCCGGTGCCCTCAGCCCATTGTCAGTGTGCCCCTATCCGGTGCTCTCAGCCCAGCGTTGGCTCGGCAGTGTCTGGTGCCCTCAGCCCAGCGTAGGTTCGACACTGTCCGGTGCCCTCATTCCAGTGTTGGTGCGCCCCTGTCTGGTGCCCTCAGTCCAGTGTTGGTGCGCCCCTGTCTGGTGCCCTCAGTCCAGTGTCGGTGCGCCCCTGTCTGGTGCCCTCAGCCCAGCGTCAGTTCGGCACTGTCTGGTGCCCTCAGCCCAGCGTCGGCTCAGCATTGTCCGGTGCGCTCAGCCCATTGTTGGTTTGCCCCTATCCGGTTCCCTCAGCCCAGCGTCGGCTCGGCAGTGTCCGGTGCTCTCAGCCCAGCGTCGGCTCGGCAGTGTCTGGTGCTCTCAGCCCAGTGTCGGTTCGGCACTGTCTGGTGCCCTCAGCCCAGCGTCAGCTCGGCACTGTCCGGTACTTTCAGCCTAGCACTGTCTGGTGCCCTCAGTGCAGCGTTGGCTCTGCACTGTCTGGTGCCCTCAGCCCAGTGTCGGCTCGGCACTGTCCAGTGCTTTTAGCCCAGCACTGTCCGGTGCCTTCAGCCCATTGTCGGTGCGCCCCTATCCGGTTCCCTCAGCCCAGCGTCGGCTCGGCAGTGTCTCAGCCCAGCGTTGGCTCGGCAGTGTCTGGTGCCCTCAGCCCAGTGTCGGCTCGGCACTGTCCGGTGCTTTCAGCCCAGCACTGTCCGGTGCCCTCAGCCCAGCGTCTGCTCTGCACTGTCCGGTGCCCTCAGCCCAGCGTCTGCTCTGCACTGTCCGGTGCCCTCAGCCCAGCGTCTGCTCTGCACTTTCCGGTGCCCTCAGCCCAGCGACGCCTCTGCACTGTCCGGTGCCCTCAGCCCAGCGTCGCCTCTGCACTGTCCGGTGCCCTCAGCCCATCGTCGCCTCTGCACTGTCCCGTGCCCTCAGCCCAGCGTCGGCTCAGCACTGTCCGGTGCCCTCAGCCCATTGTCGGTGTGCCCCTATCCGGTTCCCTCAGTCCAGCGTCGGCTCAGCAGTGTCCGGTGCTCTCAGCCCAGCGTTGGCTCGGCAGTGTCTGGTGCCCTCAGCGCAGCGTCTGCTCGGCCCTGTCCGGTGCCCTCAGCCCAGCGTCGGTTCGGCACTGTCTGGTGCCCTCAGTGCAGCGTTGGCTCTGCACTGTCCGGTGCCCTCAGTCCAGTGTCGGTGCGCCCCTGTCCGGTGCCCTCAGTCCAGTGTCGGTGCGCCCCTGTCCGGTGCCCTCAGTCCAGTGTCGGTGCGCCCCTGTCCGGTGCCCTCAGTCCAGTGTCGGTGCGCCCCTGTCTGGTGCCCTCAGTCCAGTGTCGGTGCGCCCCTGTCTGGTGCCCTCAGTCCAGTGTCGGTGCGCCCCTGTCTGGTGCCCTCAGTCCAGTGTCGGTGCGCCCCTGTCTGGTGCCCTCAGCCCAGCGTTAGTTCAGCACTGTCTGGTGCCCTCAGCCAAGCGTTGGTTCAGCACTGTCTGGTGCCCTCAGCCCAGCGTCGGCTCAGCACTGTCCGGTGCTCTCACCCCAGCACTGTCCGGTGCCCTCAGCCCATTGTCGGTGTGCCCCTATCCGGTTCCCTCAGCCCAGCGTCGGCTCGGCAGTGTCTCAGCCCAGCGTTGGCTCGGCAGTGTCTGGTGCCCTCAGCGCAGCGTCGGCTCGGCACTGTCCGGTGCCCTCAGCCCAGCACTGTCCGGTGCCCTCAGCCCATTGTCGGTGTGCCCCTATCCGGTTCCCTCAGCCCAGCGTCGGCTCAGCAGTGTCCGGTGCTCTCAGCCCAGCGTTAGCTCGGCAGTGTCTGGTGCTCTCAGCGCAGCGTCTGCTCGGCACTGTCCGATGCCCTCAGCCCAGCGTCGGTTCGGCACTGTCAGGTGCCCTCAGCCCAGCGTCGGCTCGGCACTGTCCGGTGCTTTCAGCCCAGCACTGTCCGGTGCCCTCAGCCCAGCGTCGGCTCTGCACTGTCCGGTGCCCTCAGCCCAGCGTCGCCTCTGCACTGTTCGGTGCCCTCATCCCAGCGTCGCCTCTGCACTGTCCGGTGCCCTCAGCCCAGCGTCGCCTCTGCACTGTCCGGTGCCCTCAGCCCAGCGTCGCCTCTGCACTGTCCGGTGCCCTCAGCCCAGCGTCGCCTCTGCACTGTCCGGTGCCCTCAGCCCAGCACTGTCCGGTGCCCTCAGCCCAGCGTCGGCTCTGCACTGTCCGGTGCCCTCAGCCCAGCGTCGCCTCTGCACTGTTCGGTGCCCTCATCCCAGCGTCGCCTCTGCACTGTCCGGTGCCCTCAGCCCAGCGTCGCCTCTGCACTGTCCGGTGCCCTCAGCCCAGCGTCGCCTCTGCACTGTCCGGTGCCCTCAGCCCAGCGTCGCCTCTGCACTGTCCGGTGCCCTCAGCCCAGCACTGTCCGGTGCCCTCAGCTCTTTGTCGGTGTTCCCCTATCCGGTGCTCTCAGCCCAGCGTCTGCTCGGCACTGTCCGGTGCTTTCAGCCCAGCACTGTCGGGTGCCCTCAGCCCAGTGTCGGTGCGCCACTGTCCGGTGCCCTCATTCCAGTGTTGGTGCGCCCCTGTCCGGTGCCCTTAGTCCAGTATTGGTGCGCCCCTGTCTGGTGCCCTCAGTCCAGTGTTGGTGCGCCCCTGTCTGGTGCCCTCAGTCCAGTGTCGGTTCGGCACTGTCTGGTGCCCTCAGCCCATCATCGGCTCAGCACTGTCCGGTGCCCTCAGCCCAGCACGGTCCGGTGCCCTCAGCCCATTGTCGGTGTGCACCTATCCGGTTCCCTCAGCCCAGCGTCGGCTCGGCAGTGTCCGGTGCTCTCAGCCCAGCGTCGGCTCGGCAGTGTCTGGTGCCCTCAACGCAGCGTCGGCTCGGCACTGTCTGGTGCCCTCAGTCCAGTGTCGGTTCGGCACTGTCTGGTGCCCTCAGCCCAGCGTCGGCTCGGCACTGTCCAGTGCCCTCAGCCCAGTGTCGGTTCGGCACTGTCTGGTGCCCTCAGCCCAGCGTCGGCTCGGCACTGTCCAGTGCCCTCTGTGCAGCGTCGGCTCTGCACTGTCCGGTGCCCTCAGCCCAGTGTGGGTTTGCCCCTGTCCGTTTCTCTCAGCCCAGCGTCGGCTCGGCAGTGTCCGGTGCTCTCAGCCCAGCGTCTGCTCGGCACTGTCCGGTGCCCTCAGTGCAGCGTCGGCTCGGCACTGTCAGGTGCCCTCAGGCCAGCGTCGGCTCGGCACTGTCCGGTGCCCTCAGGCCAGCGTCGGCTCGGCACTGTCCGGTGCCCTCAGGCCAGCGTCGGCTCGGCACTGTCCGGTGCCCTCAGGCCAGCGTCGGCTCGGCACTGTCCGGTGCCCTCAGCCCAGCGTCGGTTCGGCACTGTCCGGTGCTTTCAGCCCAGCACTGTCCGGTGCCCTCAGCCCAGCGTCGGCTCTGCACTGTCCGGTGCCCTCAGCCCAGCGTCGGCTCAACACTGTCCGGTGCCCTCAGTGCAGCGTCGGCTCAGCACTGTCCGGTGCCCTCAGCCCAGTGTGGGTTCGCCCCTGTCCGGTGCCCTCAGCCCAGTGTGGGTTCGCCCCTGTCCGGTGCCCTTAGCCCAGTGTGGGTTCGCCCCTGTCCGATGCCCTCAGGCCAGCGTCAGCTCTGCATTGTCTGGTGCCCTCATTCCAGTGTCGGTGCGCCCCTGTCTGGTGCCCTCAGCCCAGCGTTAGTTCAGCACTGTCTGGTGCCCTCAGCCAAGCGTTGGTTCAGCACTGTCTGGTGCCCTCAGCCCAGCGTCGGCTCAGCACTGTCCGGTGCTCTCACCCCAGCACTGTCCGGTGCCCTCAGCCCATTGTCGGTGTGCCCCTATCCGGTTCCCTCAGCCCAGCGTCGGCTCGGCAGTGTCTCAGCCCAGCGTTGGCTCGGCAGTGTCTGGTGCCCTCAGCGCAGCGTCGGCTCGGCACTGTCCGGTGCCCTCAGCCCAGCACTGTCCGGTGCCCTCAGCCCATTGTCGGTGTGCCCCTATCCGGTTCCCTCAGCCCAGCGTCGGCTCAGCAGTGTCCGGTGCTCTTAGCCCAGCGTTAGCTCGGCAGTGTCTGGTGCTCTCAGCGCAGCGTCTGCTCGGCACTGTCCGATGCCCTCAGCCCAGCGTCGGTTCGGCACTGTCAGGTGCCCTCAGCCCAGCGTCGGCTCGGCACTGTCCGGTGCTTTCAGCCCAGCACTGTCCGGTGCCCTCAGCCCAGCGTCGGCTCTGCACTGTCCGGTGCCCTCAGCCCAGCGTCGCCTCTGCACTGTCCGGTGCCCTCAGCCCAGCGTCGCCTCTGCACTGTTCGGTGCCCTCATCCCAGCGTCGCCTCTGCACTGTCCGGTGCCCTCAGCCCAGCGTCGCCTCTGCACTGTCCGGTGCCCTCAGCCCAGCGTCGCCTCTGCACTGTCCGGTGCCCTCAGCCCAGCGTCGCCTCTGCACTGTCCGGTGCCCTCAGCCCAGCACTGCCCGGTGCCCTCAGCCCTTTGTCGGTGTTCCCCTATCCGGTGCTCTCAGCCCAGCGTCTGCTCGGCACTGTCCGGTGCTTTCAGCCCAGCACTGTCGGGTGCCCTCAGCCCAGTGTCGGTGCGCCGCTGTCCGGTGCCCTTAGTCCAGTGTTGGTGCGCCCCTGTCCGGTGCCCTCAGTGCAGCGTTGGCTCTGCACTGTCCGGTGCCCTCATTCCAGTGTTGGTGCGCCCCTGTCCGGTGCCCTTAGTCCAGTATTGGTGCGCCCCTGTCTGGTGCCCTCAGTCCAGTGTTGGTGCGCCCCTGTCTGGTGCCCTCAGTCCAGTGTCGGTTCGGCACTGTCTGGTGCCCTCAGCCCATCATCGGCTCAGCACTGTCCGGTGCCCTCAGCCCAGCACGGTCCGGTGCCCTCAGCCCATTGTCGGTGTGCACCTATCCGGTTCCCTCAGCCCAGCGTCGGCTCGGCAGTGTCCGGTGCTCTCAGCCCAGCGTCGGCTCGGCAGTGTCTGGTGCCCTCAACGCAGCGTCGGCTCGGCACTGTCTGGTGCCCTCAGTCCAGTGTCGGTTCGGCACTGTCTGGTGCCCTCAGCCCAGCGTCGGCTCGGCACTGTCCAGTGCCCTCAGCCCAGTGTCGGTTCGGCACTGTCTGGTGCCCTCAGCCCAGCGTCGGCTCGGCACTGTCCAGTGCCCTCTGTGCAGCGTCGGCTCTGCACTGTCCGGTGCCCTCAGCCCAGTGTGGGTTTGCCCCTGTCCGTTTCTCTCAGCCCAGCGTCGGCTCGGCAGTGTCCGGTGCTCTCAGCCCAGCGTCTGCTCGGCACTGTCCGGTGCCCTCAGTGCAGCGTCGGCTCGGCACTGTCAGGTGCCCTCAGGCCAGCGTCGGCTCGGCACTGTCCGGTGCCCTCAGGCCAGCGTCGGCTTGGCACTGTCCGGTGCCCTCAGGCCAGCGTCGGCTTGGCACTGTCCGATGCCCTCAGGCCAGCGTCGGCTCGGCACTGTCCGGTGCCCTCAGGCCAGCGTCGGCTCGGCACTGTCCGGTGCCCTCAGCCCAGCGTCGGTTCGGCACTGTCCGGTGCTTTCAGCCCAGCACTGTCCGGTGCCCTCAGCCCAGCGTCGGCTCTGCACTGTCCGGTGCCCTCAGCCCAGCGTCGGCTCAACACTGTCCGGTGCCCTCAGTGCAGCGTCGGCTCAGCACTGTCCGGTGCCCTCAGCCCAGTGTGGGTTCGCCCCTGTCCGGTGCCCTCAGCCCAGTGTGGGTTCGCCCCTGTCCGGTGCCCTTAGCCCAGTGTGGGTTCGCCCCTGTCCGATGCCCTCAGGCCAGCGTCAGCTCTGCATTGTCTGGTGCCCTCAGCGCAGCATCGGCTCGGCACTGTCCGGTGCCCTCAGCGCAGCGTCGGCTCGGCACTGTCCGGTGCCCTCAGCCCAGCGTCGGCTCGGCAGTGTCTGTCCGGTGCCCTCAGCGCAGCGTCGGTTCGGCACTGTCCGGTGCCCTCAGCGCAGCGTCGGCTCGGCACTGCCCGGTGCTCTCAGCCCAGCGTCGGCTCGGCAGTGTCCGGTGCCCTCAGCCCAGCCTCAGCTCTGCATTGTCTGGTGCCCTCAGCGCAGCGTCGGCTCGGCACTGTCCGGTGCCCTCAGCGCAGCGTCGGCTCGGCAGTGTCTGGTGCCCTCAGCGCAGCGTCGGCTCGGCACTGTCTTCGGCTCATTCCTTGTTTCCTGCCTAGTTCTGTGATAAGATGAGCGCGGTGTCTGCTGCTGCCCCTCACAGTTTAATGTAGAATAATCTGTGGTGTGTAATGTATAGAAATATCAGACAGGCACGAGTGTCAGAAAAGAATTGTATCTTTTAATCGTGAAGTGTCAACATCAGTACAAAGGATGGGAGTGTGGAGAATAGATTGGGGTTGGGGGTAAATTAGCATAGATTCTTCTCGGTGGTCGTCCCTGACCGGTCATACATGTTACACTGGGGCGGACATGCGATCCCTCGCCCAGAGTCTCGGATGGTCCTCGCTCCGAGCCATGACGCAGTCATGTTACCGCAATACTGCACAAAAGAGTCAAAGCAAGAACCGCGATCATCGTTCTGAGCAGGTTTATTGATTATTCATTACTTTACCTTTTAGCAAACAGGTAATTGTACTGTATGTATCAAGAGGAGACTGTGAGACACAAGTGATGGCAACTTTTTAAAGTTCAGTTAAAAACTTTACACTGGACTGTACAGGATTTTCTTGATAAACTATTTACATTTTCAGACTTTAAAACATATTGAAAGCAGCAATAGACACTAGTTTAGTTTTTCATTTTTCCTTTGTTCTATTTCCTCTCACCGCCCGAATATTCGTAAGCCTCGGCCTACAAGGTACCGCTATCTTACAGAGAGCTTAAAAAACATCTTATCCACTTTAAATTGGTAGCGGGCGTTTCCCCTCCCGGCAAGATCTCGAGACACAAGCTTAGATCACCCCACAGCCCGGAGTAGAGCAGCGAGCGTCAGTCCAGCATGTCAGTGAATTGTGCTGATTAAATTAACATAAAGTACAACCTCACAATATACATCACAAACATTACAATGTAGGGTTACACTGCGCGAATCACAAGCCGCTGCAATCCGATAGAAGTCCACAATGTAAGAACAGAAATGCTAAGCTGGGTTTTCCAATCTTTATTATTTTGCTAGAAATTGCAGGGGATACAATATAAAAAAATGCTTTTTTTTTTTTTTTTTTTTACCTTAACTTAAAAGACAAAACAAAAACAAACCAAAGCATCAGACAAATTGACACGAGGAAGACAAACAGACAATGCACACTCACCGGTCTGCAATGTGCAGCATACAGGCAGCTTTATATTTGCACGTTTCCCATTATGTGTGAGCACCGTGACCCGGCTCACCGTCCTAAGCCAAGCTGAGCTTAAATTAAATACTCCATTCCTGTCGCAAAATTCCTTTTGCTTCTCTCATAAACTTTACTTAATCTATACAATACTATTCTGCGTTCAGCACGCAACCTTAAAAAACAAATGTGTCTACAGCAATTAAAACATTGTGTACGTCCAAGAGATGAGCTAGACATATCCGTCTATAAAAATGATACACAGGGGAACTATTAAAAAATGTTCTACAGCTTAGTATAAAATACAACGTAAACCACTTTACAATACAAAGTAGCAGGGAGGGGTGAAAAGAAGAACTGAAATGTAACAAGTGCTTTGTAAACGGAGGTCAGCGAGCGAGCACGGACGAGAGGCGCACAGTGACCTCAAACTTTCACATTCTAATCAAAATTGTCTGAACCCTTCAATGATGGAGGCTCTGAAACAACTGAAACGCGTCAGGCCTCGCCTGCATTGAAATGACTGAAGAACAAACCCGTCACTGTCAGCGACACGGGAAGACATTGATGAGAACAATCGAGTGCAATAGTAAGTGCCAGTAACACGTCATGGAGCAAGTCTTACACCCTCTATCGTCAGCCATGTCTGGGGGGAACTCGAATCCGTCTCTTCACAAGAAGAACCCGGCTCTGCGTAATTTACATGAGAAACTATAAGTGTAAAGTCCGACGCTGCAGCTCGTCTACATAAAGAGCAGCTCCTGACAACCTGGCTCCAGGTGTGAGGCTGTTGTCAGCGAAGTCTTCTACTCGGAGCCAGAACTATTCCATCCTCAGGGTCACTCTGTGTCCATCTGCTCTGGAGATGAACAGCTCTCATCGGCATATGTCCAGAAACCACCTGCGTCTCTACAGCCAGAGCTGCATTCTTGGTTCTGCTGCTACTTTACAGCTAAATCAGAGCTAAAATAGTGACGTGACAGCCGGTCTGCAGCAAGTTGCACATTGTTTTGGTCACACATCACCATGTAGCCCCAGCCTTAAGCCTACATTTCCCCTTCCCACTTGTCAGGACATATTAGGAGGCGTTACACACCAGTCTGATATGGGGAAATAAACTGCCATAGAGCATTATAATACAAGTAAAATATATCTTTGTACCGTGTTAGCCAGTAGAGATAAAAAAATTGTTTAAAAGAACAGAGAGTCCTCAGTTAAAAGGTATCAACCACTGAGGACTCTCTGTTCTTTTAAACAATTTTTTTATAGAGCATTATAGGATGTCAAGTCAGCAGGCGGCAGAGATAGATGCAGGTCGCTAGCTGCAGGAGGTGAAACGTGTGGGGTTACCGGATCCCGCGTCCTCGGGTCTGGGCTACATAAACCTACAGCACTTCTCCCTTTGCCTGAATAGATTGACCCCCATTACTCCACTGCCCACTTCTGTGGACCGCTGATCAATGGCCATGATGAGAAAGTCTCCGGCTTCCATGTTCTAAACTATAAATCCTGTAATTTCCCTATAATTTCAGTAAAGTGCAAGTCTGAGCAGAGTGGGCGATCTGCAGATTGTCCCCTGCTCTCCGTCTTCCTATAGATATAAGTACCGTACAGCAGGTGCTGGAGGAGAGGTCTCCACGTCCCTGGCTGAAAATGTATAGACCATGTACCGTAAGAACAGTGGAGACCCTGCAAGACCCTGCCATGTCATTGACCTCAACCATGCCTCACCTCATCCGTACCTCACCGGCCCTCAAGAGGAGGACAATTAAGACAAACTTTTACAATGCAACTATCATTTAGTACCATTTGTAAGCTGCTATAATACCATGGGTACGTGCTGCCCCCATCAGCACAGACACTGGAGAACACTAGAAGGAACCTCTTTGTGCCAAAACTCTACTGAAGCGGAGAAGGCCCACGTGGGGTTGTATCACATCCGGGGTTAGATGCAGCAGAGCTGAAGGTATCATTGTGTAACACATTCAGCTCTGCTACATCTGTACAGACCACACAGCCGCCATTCATCCGAACGCCTCTTAAGACTTTTCTAGGTTTGTTTGGGCTCAGATACTCGGTGGTCCCATGCTCTTAGACACATATGACATCATGGAGTAATTTTACAAATTAATGGCAGCTGATCGTAATCATGCGTTCTCCGTCCAGCCTCCTCAGACTTCTGTCCTCGTGACGTGCAACCAAAGCGACAGGGACAAATTGTCTCTCCCAGTAGAAGGTCTTGTATGGGCAGCAATTTCCCTGCTAATCAGACGAATATGAGCACAATCATCAGGACACAAGGCCGAGCTCCGCACTGCCGGAGACGTCTTACTGCGAAGGAAACGGGAATTATTATCTCCATTACTGCAGAATAGACCGGCCACCCCACATAATGGGGCTTCTCCTTAAAAAAAGACCCTAATTCATCAGCACTTCCCAGGTGCTTACCGCCAGAAGGTCATCTGGTGCTTGGCTAATAAATGTCTGGCTTTATGCAGTTATGCTAACAACACAAAGCTTTACTATGTTATTGATGCATTTTAGCAACTTAGAGGCGCAACTCTCAGTAACCACTAAGCACGTGGATGTGTCAGTGACTGGAGAAAGGTCTGATCTGTGGACTCAGAGGACAGTCTCCTAACGAGCTAGAAGCATGACATTACTAGAGATCATTGCTAGGAACGGGCTCAGCCTGTCCATCACGTTGTGCAGAGGACTACTCATTTTCTCACTTTGTATTTCTCATTTGTTTATTACCATATCCCTTTTCACTTCGCTGCCTGTACCTGACTGCCCCTCGTCCCAACTGCCCCGACAGCTGCTCGTCCTGGCTGCCCCTCGTTCAGACTGTCCTGACTGCCCCTTCTCCCGGCTGTGCTGGCAGCTCCTCTTCCCAACTGCCCCTGTCCCATATGCCCTTCTCCCGACTGTGAAGGCAGCTCCTCGTCCTGACTGCCCCTCGTCCCAACTGCCCCTTCTCCCGACTGTGCCGACAGCCTCTCGTTCTGACTGCCCCTTGTCCACACTGTCCCGGCAGCTCCTCGTCCTGACTGCCCCTCGTCCCGGCAGCTCCTCGTCCTCACTGCCCCTTGTCCCGGCAGCTCCTCGTCCTGACTGCCCCTCGTCCCGGCAGCTCCTTGTCCTGACTGCCCCTCGTCCCGGCAGCTCCTCCTCCTGACTGCCCCTCATCCCGGCAGCTCCTCGTCCTGACTGCCCCTCATCCCGGCAGCTCCTCGTCCTGACTGCCCCTCGTCCCGGCAGCTCCTTGTCCTGACTGCCCCTCGTCCCGGCAGCTCCTTGTCCTGACTGCCCCTCGTCCCGGCAACTCCTCCTCCTGACTGCCCCTCGTCCCGGCAGCTCTTCATCCTGACACTCCTGACATGTTTCCCTCAAATTAA
Organism: Anomaloglossus baeobatrachus; assembly: GCF_048569485.1. Taxonomy (NCBI): domain Eukaryota; kingdom Metazoa; phylum Chordata; class Amphibia; order Anura; family Aromobatidae; genus Anomaloglossus; species Anomaloglossus baeobatrachus. The sequence continues at coordinate 5,016,143 of NC_134362.1, read as the reverse complement.
GCCCTAGCAGGATTTTTTTGGCCTTTTTAGAGTATGCTTATAATATAAGCCCTACTCTAACAATAAGCCATAGTTGCGGGTAATGATACTAATAGGGTCCTGAATTAAGTGTTGTGCAGCCCTTTCAGCATTTGTAACTGTTATTGCTGTATGTTTTATAGTTGCGCACCCGAATATCAACACTTCTTCCACACAACATTTTGTGACGGCTGTTCGTCACATGATGCGGCTCTTGCTCCTGTGACGCGTCTCTTACTCCCATGACGCGGCTCCTCGTCCTAAGTACTAATTCTTCCTACAGTCTTAGCACAATGATTTATGCTCCACTACAACAATAAGGGCTATCGTGAAGTACAGAGGTAAGGTATGTGAAGTACTCGCACCGAGAAGCCTCTGGTGCCTCGTTTACGCAGTAATGTCAGGAGGTGGAGCTGACACTCCGCACTCAAGATTCTGAATCGTGATTGTCACTATTTTTACATTGTTTTTAGCCAATACTGGCAATAAATAAGGAACCATGATATGTAAGACTTTTCAGAAAAATATGTTTGTCAGTGCGTGTGATTGTTTGATGTTGAGGTTTGTCGTGTAAGTAACGGGTAATGCGAGACTGGAGCTCCAATTACCAGCAAAGCCTTGTGCATAAATATTGGAATAAGCAGACATTAAGACTATACATGGGATGACTGCGAGCCCACACTGGTCCGGGGACGACTGCGAGCCCACGCGGGTCCGGGGACGACTGCGAGCCCACACGGGTCCGGGGACGACTGCGAGCCCACACGGGTCCGGGGACGACTGCAAGCCCACACGGGTCCGGGGACGATTGTTCATACAACAGCTTCACATTTGTCAGAAGTGAGAAAAATACCATTTATATCCAGTGCTTGTATAACACTACGAAACAAGGAAAGTCAAGTTCCACAATAAAAGAACATGCACTTTGTTCTTTGCCGCTGGAATATGTATAGATTATTTTGTTTTTTGGGAGGGTTGAGTCATAAAAAAACTAATGTAAATGCATAAAAATAATAATGTACTGTACAAAGCTATGGAACAACAACAACTCGCCAGATGCATTTACAAAAAAAAGCCAAAAAGCTGCCCTAATGTGGACAGCTGTGAGACTGGGGCCCATGAGAATTAGTTAATATATAGGACGTGATCCTACGTAGCGTCGTGTGTATATATAGGACGTAAACCCACACAGCGTCGTGTATATATAGGACGTGATCCCACGCAGCGTCGTGTATATATAGGACGTGATCCTACATAGCGTCGTGTATATATATAGGACGTGATCCCACACAGCGTCGTGTATATATAGGACGTGATCCTACGTAGCGTCGTGTATATATAGGACGTGATCCCACACAGCGTCGTGTATATATAGGACGTGATCCTACGTAGCGTCGTGTATATATAGGACGTAAACCCACACAGCGTCGTGTATATATAGGACGTGATCCCACGCAGCGTCGTGTATATATAGGACGTGATCCCACGCAGCGTCGTGTATATATAGGACGTGATCCCACGCAGCGTCGTGTATATATAGGACGTGATCCCACGCAGCGTCGTGTATATATAGGACGTGATCCCACACAGCGTCGTATATATATAGGACGTGATCCTACATAGCGTCGTGTATATATATAGGACGTGATCCCACACAGCGTCGTGTATATATAGGACGTGATCCTACGTAGCGCCTTGTATATATAGGACGTGATCCCACGCAGCGTCGTGTATATATAGGACGTGATCCCATGCAGCGTCGTGTATATATAGGACGTGATCCTACGTAGCGTCGTGTATATATAGGACGTGATCCCACGCAGCGTCGTGTGTATATATAGGACGTGATCCCACGCAGCGTCGTGTATATATAGGACGTGATCCCATGCAGCGTCGTGTGTATATATAGGACGTGATCCTACGTAGCGTCGTGTGTATATATAGGACGTGATCCCACACAGCGTCGTGTATATATAGGACGTGATCCTACATAGCGTCGTGTGTATATATATAGGACGTGATCCCACACAGCGTCGTGTATATATAGGACGTGATCCTACGTAGCGTCGTGTATATATAGGACGTGATCCCACACAGCGTCGTGTATATATAGGACGTGATCCCATGCAGCGTCGTGTATATATAGGACGTGATCCCACACAGCGTCGTGTATATATAGGACGTGATCCCATGCAGCGTCGTGTATATATAGGACGTGATCCTACGTAGCGTCGTGTATATATAGGACGTGATCCCACGCAGCGTCGTGTATATACAGGACGTGATCCCACACAGTGTTGTTTGCAGCATGGGACACACATTAGTTAGTCGGGGGATCAGTGCCTGCTTTTTGCCGTTATCCAGGAGGCCCCCGCACCACGAGATCTGTTGAACATATGGGAACACTAAATGGGTATTGGTAAATTGCAGCCATATTTCTGAGTGGCCAAGTCACATGACCGATCAGCTGTGAAAGCGGCTTATGGGGTCATTCATAAAGGGATAGGAATGTTTATCTTTTTGGGGAAGCACTAATAGGAGATTAATTTCCAGTAGCGTGGGGCCATATTCGCACACAGGGAACACATCCAGTAATCGTCCGTTACAACCGATCCAGCAGCAATCTGTTGTGCAAACTTGATTTCTGAAGGATCCGTATTTTTTGGCATTGGAGTCTATGGAAAACAAATCCTTTACAAATGCAACAAAAATAGATGGCTAAAGAGCAATCTGTTAACTGATCTGGGTTCCAAAGACTCCCAGGTAAAAAAACAAATATTGCAAAAATCTATTTTTTCAAAATGGACAGAAAAAGTTGTTCACCATCAGATTGCTGCAGGATGGGTCCTGACGGGGGAATACTGGACGTAAGCTGGGTGGCTTCATGACAGTTGTGTACGGCGGAATATAAGCTGGATCCATTACTGGTAACTCTGTAATTAAGCGGCATCTTCGTTATCACCAATCAGATAAGAGTTGGGAGGCGCTATCAAATTAAAGTGGACCCTTTGCATTCTGGAATGAATGTCATCAATGTAAGAGAGCGGGCTAAGACTGAATGCACAGGTACAGGGCTAAGAAGCCACGTAGGAGATGAGTCCTGACAGTCATTGAGTGCACGTCTACAGCTCATCCCACCATCAGCAGCAGTGACCAGCTCCACCACCACCTCCACGTCTGCAGGAGGAAACCCTACATGGGACAACTAAGACCATTCCATGCAAACAGATATTTGCATTTTCTAAGACTTTTTTTTTTTTTCATTAAGACGTCAACTAACTAGATACAAGAGAAAAAAAATTTGGCACCAAAATGATGGGTCAGAGGTTATTGATGAAAGAGGTTCCTCCAGGGAGAGGTGTGCGCAGGCGTCTTCATGTCGGGGCTTCCAGTATGTAGAAATCAGTACCTATCTCCTAACAACGTAATTCAGCATAAAACACATTCACAACTTGTTGGCTGGTACATACCTGAGTGAAATACCCCATCCAAAAACAGTAACTCAAAAACTATTAGCATTCAGAAAAAGGAAAACACACTAATGTGAGGCTCGTCAGACGGCTATGGGTTCAGTCCTGATGTCCAAGAGTTTTGTTTTATCTTTTTACATATCTGTTCACTTAAAATAAAATAAAAAATAAGTTCAAGAAAAACCTAAGGGAAGTCATTCTGTGTCACACATGAAATATTTAAGACCATTCTGCTGATGATTGTGGAAACCACATACGCATGCAGGCTCTCAGAAAGTCGAGAGCAGATTTCCCCACTGTTTCCTCCAATGTAGGTTCATGTTTTGTTAGTTAGTACCGACAGCCTCGCTGGCTTCATTGTCGCTGCTATAGTCTGATTTCGGCTCCTCGTCGTACTCGTCATACATTTCCATCTCATCCTCCCCGTTCATCAGATCGTTCCCAGCCAGACTGGCAGCGTCCATTTTCATGCCATAGGTGCTCTGTATGACGGGGATACTGGGCTCGGGGCTGGCGGACGTGCTGGAGCAATCGGAGGTCATCTGCGGGGACGGCGTGGTTGTGGTCATACTGATCGCGCCTGGATACACAACCCCCGTGGCTGTACTAAGCGGAATCTGAGGCTGTTGCCTAAAATAAGCAGAAATACAAGCGGTGTGAATGACATTTTCAGTGGGAATTAATCATTCTGTACTTTCTAGTGCCGATCATTCCATTGCTATACATACGAAACGGGGAAATAATAATGCCAAGATGAGACCTTGAGAACGAGCGGCATGTGCAGCAGCAGGCGAGAGATTAGACAATATCCTGGGAAGAGTACACGTACAATCCACTAACTCTAAGGCCGCTCCACGGGGTCCCATGCTGTGCCCACACTATGACCTGGAGCAATGGTCACCACAACCTTCTGATGGACACACCAGCTGTATCCTCATATAACGGCCAAATACTCCTCATTATTTCTCAGTTTTTTTTCTATTTGAGCTTTACTTTTTTGGTCCATGAGTGCAATGATGATGTGATGATCGGAGGAGCATGCTTTCCTCCTTTTCTCTGGCACCTTGTCGCTCTTCGGCACTCACCCCACAGTAAAGAACTGCCTCATCTCCTGCCGTCGGGACCTCATCAGCTGCTTGTACTCCCCAATGCGCAGCTTCTTGCCGTCCACAATGCAGGTGCGCTTTGGCCGGGGCTTGTACTTGTAGTTAGGATACTTCTCTAGGTGGATCTTGCTCAGCCGCGCTTGTTCTTCATAGTATGGTTGTTTTTCTTGATTTGTCATAGATTTCCAACGGGAACCTGCAAATAATGAAATGTGTATAAAAAACAAAACTGAAAAGAGGCTAAAAACATAAATAATAAGGACTAAGGATATGTGAAACACGAGGCCCGGAGGTGCCGCCACCTTGAGTCGTCAAAGATGCTCCGGGGACCTGAACAGTCTTCAGCGTCTTAAGAAAAGACAATTGGATCATCGCCCCTGCTATATTGAAATGCTAATTCCACATGAATACAACGTCTTCTGCCACAAATGACTTTTACCAAGGTTTCTAGTCTTGAAGGTGCATGTTGATGAACTCAAGGCTATGCAAGTTGATGCAGATTCCCGGGATCAGCGCCCTTTACCCTCAGCCTTGAACCATTCTGACAGTGAATGGCTGATTACCATTGACTGTGCTGATTAAAATATTCTGAATACATCCTAAAAGCCTTATTCTGTGGGAAATAATACAAGGCACGAGCAAATGACAGACCTGTGGTGAAACATGACAAAATGTGAGCTTTGTCTGCATCTTACACACCCATCTTGTCTAAGGTGAGGAAGACATCTGGGCTTTAGCTGAGCCGCAACGTCCAGAAGCTGCTGAAGGCAGGGATGGAAAATGAAAGGAAATGTCCACTTGGGAGGGAGTGTCGACACGGGTGGGAATGTTGGTCCGGGAAGGTGCGCGGCACGGAACATTGGCATGGTAGGGAGTGTTGGCCTGGGAAGGAGCATCAGCATGGTAGGGAGTGTTGGCCTGGGAAGGAGCATCGGCGCAGGAGGGAGCATCGGCATGGCAGGGAGTGTTAGCCTGGGAAGGAGCATTGGCATGGCAGGGAGTGTTGGCCTGGGAAGGAGCATCGGCGCAGGAGGGAGCATCGGCATAGTAGGGAGTGTTGGCCTTGGAAGGAGCGTCAGCGCAGGAAGGGGGGGGAGCGCCAGTTCGGGTAAGAGCGTTCGGGTGGTAGCGTTTGTGCTGGAGAGTGTCGGTATGGGTAAGAGCTGGTATTGGATGGAGCATCGGTGCAGTATTGAGCGTTAGCGCTGGTGAGAGCGTTGAGGCGGGAGGGCGTGTCTGCCCAGGAGGGCGTGTCTGCCCAGGAGGGCGTGTCTGCCCAGGAGGGCGTGTCTGCCCAGGAGGGAGTGTCTGTCCAGGAGGGAGTGTCTGTCCAGGAGGGAGTGTCTGTCCAGGAGGGAGTGTCTGCCCAGGAGGGAGCGTCGGTGCGGGTGGGAGCGTCTGTACGGGTGGGAGCGTCTGTGCGGGTTGGAGTGTCCATACAGGAGGGCATGAGGGGTCACATGTGGAAGAAATGAGTGAGGAGCTCACGCGGCTGCCATATTACACCTTCACTCCGCCAGTTCTCTATATATTGATCAGCTTTGAAATTACACCATTATTTCTAAGCCACGTAGATTGTGATTGAAGCGGTGCAGGCCGCCATTAGATTTACCTGGGAGCTGCTCTCGGCTGATCCACCGGATCCCTGCCGCATGCACTGACCGCTCTGAGAGGCGGCACCTCCATGCGCAGGGTATGAAGCCAGTCATGGGGCCGCACAGAGGACCAGACCTCTTTACACGACGGCAGCTGGTTGTGAAAACGTCGCTGCTCTCGCTGCATCCAGTAAATGGACATGCGGCTGATGTGGTAAATACCAGCTGTGCACAGAGCGGTGGAGAGCGCGGGGATGGCTGGGCACGGAGCAGTGGAGAGTGCGTGAATGGCCGGGCACGGAGCAGTGGAGAGTGCGTGAATGGCCGGGCACGGAGCGGTGGAGAGCGCGGGGATGGCCGGGCACGAAGCAGTGGAGAGTGCGTGAATGGCCGGGCACGGAGCGGTGGAGAGTGCGTGAATGGCCGGGCACGGAGCAGTGGAGAGCGCGGGGATGGCCGGGCACGGAGCGGTGGAGAGCACGGGGATGGCCGGTTACGGAGCGGTGGAGAGCGCGGGGATGGCTGGGCACGGAGCAGTGGAGTGTGCGTGAATGGCCGGGCACGGAGCAGTGGAGAGTGCGTGAATGGCCGGGCACGGAGCGGTGGAGAGCGCGGGGATGGCCGGTTACGGAGCGGTGGAGAGCGCGGGGATGGCCGGGCACGGAGCAGTGGAGAACGCAGGGATGGCCGGGCACGGAGCGGTGGAGAGCGTGGGGATGGCCGGTTACGGAGCGGTGGAGAGCGCGGGGATGGCCGGGCACGGAGCGGTGGAGAGCGCGGGGATGGCTGGGCACGGAGCTGTGGAGAGCGCGGGGATGGCCGGTTACGGAGCGGTGGAGAGCGCGGGGATGGCCGGGCACGGAGCGGTGGAGAGCGTGGGGATGGCCGGGCACGGAGCGGTGGAGAGCGCGGGGATGGCCGGGCACGGAGCGGTGGAGAACGCGGGGATGGCCGGGCACGGAGCGGTGGAGAGCGCGGGGATGGCCGGGCCGCGGGGATGGCTGGGCACGGAGCGGTGGAGAGCGCGGGGATGGCCGGGCACGGAGCGGTGGAGAGCGCGGGGATGGCCGGGCACGGAGCGGTGGAGAGCGCGGGGATGGCCGGTTACGGAGCGGTGGAGAGCGCGGGGATGGCCGGTTACGGAGCGGTGGAGAGCGCGGGGATGGCCGGTTACGGAGCGGTGGAGAGCGCGGGGATGGCCGGGCACGGAGCGGTGGAGAGCGCGGGGATGGCTGGGCACGGAGCTGTGGAGAGCGCGGGGATGGCCGGTTACGGAGCGGTGGAGAGCGCGGGGATGGCCGGGCACGGAGCGGTGGAGAGCGCGGGGATGGCCGGGCACGGAGCGGTGGAGAGCGCGGGGATGGCCGGTTACGGAGCGGTGGAGAGCGCGGGGATGGCCGGTTATGGAGCGGTGGAGAGCGCGGGGATGGCCGGTTACGGAGCGGTGGAGAGCGCGGGGATGGCCGGGCACGGGTCGCTCTGGATCAGGAGTCTTATCCGGGCGGCTGTCACTCCAGGATACAAGGAGCAATGATCCAGCAGAAGGATGGAGAGCAGCTTCTGGAGCGGAGCCATGAGCCCAGACATTGCCCAGCTCCAGAATAAGCTTTTCCAGGCACGGCCATGTCCCTCATTATCCCATGTCACGCGGACTTGGCGGCAGCCGCACTAAATGATGGAACGCTATTAAATAACATTCAAATGCCTCCATTTTGCATATGTAACACTCAATTAAAATAACTTTGGAGGATTCTGGCAAACAGACTAATCCCCTCATTACTCCGCGCTGTCTAAATATATTCAGCTTTATGAATGTAACAAAGTGACTTATTTAACAAGGTGTCGGTGCCTCTGCCCAGCCCTGGAAACAGCTGCACGGCCGGCCTGACACGCGTGGGAGCAGGGACACCGCCACATGTTTATCTTCTACGGCTTTTCCTCAAAATCTAATGACAGAACTGACATTATCCAGAGCCTGCCGAGGGACTGACGTAGGGTATGTGCCCGGCTGCCCCCACACGAGAACCAAGCCATGGTGCCCGGAGCACGACGCCCGATCCTGCAGCTCTGGATGTGACTGGAGTAAAATGCTAGAATTGTGACCAGCATAAGCGGAGGACAGACATCTGTTCCCAGCCCTCATACTCGGGAGCAGGCTCTTCAGGAGCAGGCTCTTCAGGAGGTGACCGGCTCCATCTCTTACTCACCCAGGATTTTACTAATGTTGGAGTTGTGCATGTCGGGAAACGCCTGCAGGATTTTCCTTCGTTCATCTTTTGCCCAAACCATGAAAGCGTTCATTGGTCGTTTGATGTGCGGCTCGTTGCTGCTCCGTCCTCGGGCGTCCCTGTAGACTCGTGCCTCCACCACTGTGGTGCCCCCTGTCAGATAAAAGCCATCATAACCACTGAACAATCACACATTATCAGTAATATCCCATCATTTCATGGGAATGCTGAGTCAGAAACATTGCTGAACTACAACTACCAGCAGACACACAGCATCATCATTGACAGGAGTCTGTCATTCTGTTGGGTTATCGAATGTTTGCCTAAAGGAATTCTGTACCAGAAGGTTCCTGCGTGAAGTTCCCAGCACCGGACCCTATGACAAACCCTCCAGCACATCCGCTGGCCGAGTCCTGATTTAATTGGCTGTTAGCGGCTGATCCGCTTCACTCATAGAAGAGGTTTCCTGCCGTCAGCGACTTGTTGATTTTCTTGTTGTTTGGATGTGCGGCTGGACGCACCGTGAGCATCGCTCTGCCATATGTCAGTGCACAAAGTATCTCGCCGGAGCCCTCTGTGGTCTCCGAGAACGGCTTTCATCTGAGTTTTAAAGGAGCTAATGACTGCGGTGGCTGCTGCATGTGGCTGGTGGTAAAATGAAGGAAACTCTACCCGGCCCCTGTCTAGAAGCTGCCATCCACCTCCCCCTCCCCGTCTGAGCGGCCGCACAACTTTACTTCTTACTAAATTGCATAAACTTCACTTCTCTGCCGGTTTATATTGATGAAGCCATGAACACAACTCTGCTTTATGTCACACAGCATCTCCTTGTCCTATGTGTAGACCCACTGGAAGGCGTCTGCCGCTTCTATATATATAGCTGTTGTGCTTTCTTGGTCTGACAACTTGTTGTGGTCTCGCCCATTGCTATAATGAAATCTTTGTCTTTGCATTTTCCTTTCCTATGATACTTTATGTAAAAAGGGAAAACCCACAAACTGCCCACAGCCACTATAAATACTCGACAATCGGGACATTCTCTTCACCGCTGCAAAGTGCAAAATCATTAATATGGAAAAGTATTATCAAGCAGATATTATTTTTATATGCGCACAAAACCTTGGTGGGATGGTACAGCTAGCGGAGAGTACAGCGCCAGCAAACAACTGTGGTCCTCTCAATGCCCGTGTGTGCCGGAGAGGAGGGGACGGGAGACGGAGGGGACGGGGGACGGGGGACGGAGCCTGAGGGGACGGGGGCCGGAGCCTGAGGGGACGGGGGCCTGAGCCTGAGGGGACGGGGGCCTGAGCCTGAGGGGACGGGGGCCGGAGCCTGAGGGGACGGGGGCCGGAGCCTGAGGGGACGGGGGCCGGAGCCTGAGGGTACGGGGGCCGGAGCCTGAGGGTACGGGGGCCGGAGCCTGATGGGACGAGGGCCGGAGAAGGAGGGGACGAGGGCCTGAGCCTGAGGGGACGGGGGCCTGAGCCTGAGGGGACTTGGGCCCTGAGCCTGAGGGGACGGGAGCCTGAGGGGACGGGGGCCTGAGCCTGAGGGGGCGGGGGCCTGAGCCTGAGGGGACGGGGGCCTGAGCCTGAGGGGACGGGGGCCGGAGCCTGAGGAGACGGGGGCCGGAGCCTGAGGGGACGGGGGCCGGAGCCTGATGGGACGAGGGCCAAAGAAGGAGGGGACGGGGGCCTGAGCCTGAGGGGACGGGAGCCTGAGCCTGAGGGGACGGGAGCCTGAGCCTGAGGGGACGGGGGCCTGAGCCTGAGGGGGCGGGGGCCGGAGAAGGAGGGGACGGGGGCCTGAGCCTGAGGGGGCGGGGGATGGAGCCTGAGGGGACGAGGGCCGGAGAAGGAGGGGACGAGGGCCGGAGAAGGAGGGGACGAGGGCCTGAGCCTGAGGGGACGGGGGCCTGAGCCTGAGGGAACGAGGGCCTGAGCCTGAGGGGATGAGGGCCAGAAATCGTCTCCTTCTGATCACTCTATAACCTGCAACTGTGTGTGTACCCTGGCTCCACAAAACGTCTACCATAGACACCTGAATAGAGTGCACTGTGTTCTGCAGCAGCTGAGGTGTGTGCTATGAGGTTCTGCAGCAACTGAGGTATCTATGAGGTTCTGCAGCAGCTGAGGTGTCTATGAGGTTCTGCAGCAGCTAAGGTGTGTGCTGTGAGGTTCTGCAGCAGCTTTTGGCTGATTTTTATGAGCAGCAGCTGAGGTGTCTCATGAGGTTCTGCAGCAGCTGTGGGTGTATTTTGACACTTTCCATTGAGGTATAGCTGCACAATATTAGAAGCTGCAGATTACATGTGCACACAACCCGGGACCAGTTCCTACATTACTCTCCGCTCAGCGTTGGCCGATAATAATTGCTGTCCACAGGCCAAAAACATGAAGAAAACCATGAAATACTGATGGAACGTTGTGATTAAAGCGACTGATACAGCGATTTCCACATCACTTGTAAGAAGTCACCATCTATTCATGAGCCTTATGTATGTAAGTTTTATGGCTTGAAAAAGGCCCCTTGTCAGCCGAAACGTTATTGCATTTTTTCTTTTGTATGCTGGGACAAATAAGATTGATAACAGAGAGGAGCTTCTCACTGCCTTGGATTTCCTTGGATTTTAATCTATTAATGAGTGGCACTTCTAACTTGTGGCCCCCTGTATGAAGACATCACCTTGTATCCCCCTCTCCCTGTATGGTGACATCACCTTGTATCCCCCTCTCCCTGTATGGTGACATCACCTTGTATCCCCCTCTCCCTGTATGACATCACCTTGTATCCCCCTCTTCCCGTATGAGGACGTCACCTTGTATCCCCCTCTCCCTGTATGGTGACATCACCTTGTATCCCCCTCTCCCCGTATGATGACATCACCTTGTATCCCCCTCTTCCTGTATGGTGACATCACCTTGTATCCCCCTCTCCCCGCATGACATCACCTTGTGTCTCCCTCTCCCAGTATGAGGACGTCACCTTGTACCCCCCTCTTCCTGTATGCTGTCACCTTGTATCCCCCTCTCCCCGTATGACGTCACCTTGTATCCCCCTCTCCCTGTATGATGACGTCATCTTGTATCCCCCTCTTCCTGTATGCTGTCACCTTGTATCCCCCTCTCCCCGTATGACGTCACCTTGTGTCTCCCTCTACCCGTATGATGACATCATCTTGTATCTCCCTCTTCCTGTATGAAGACGTCACCTTGTGTCTCCCTCTCCCCGTATGATGTCACTTTGTGTCTCCCTCTCCCCGTATGACGTCACCTTGTGTCCCCCTCTCCCTGTATGATGACGTCATCTTGTATCCCCCTCTTCCTGTATGCTGTCACCTTGTATCCCCCTCTCCCCGTATGACGTCACCTTGTGTCTCCCTCTCCCCGTATGATGTCACTTTGTGTCTCCCTCTCCCCGTATGACGTCACCTTGTATCCCCCTCTCCCCGTATGACGTCACCTTGTATCCCCCTCTCCCCGTATGACGTCGCTTTGTATCCCCCTCTCCCCGTATGACGTCGCTTTGTATCCCCCTCTCCCCGTATGACGTCGCTTTGTATCCCCCTCTCCCCGTATGACGTCGCTTTGTATCCCCCTCTCCCCGTATGACGTCACCTTGTATCCCCCTCTCCCCGTATGACGTCGCTTTGTATCCCTCTCTGAGCACTTACCCTTCTGGATCCACATTTGTGATCTACAGATCCTCTGATCTTTCTGCCACCATTTTCCTTAGGATCTGGTGTTTCTTGTGACACTACATTTCCATTGGGATTTGTATATTTTCCAGACGTGTCTGATCTGTTTTGTTTGTTCCTTACAATAAGCGCAAATGAGCGCAGGTAAATCTCAATCCCCTACAAAAAGTGACTGAGGATATAACAGCAGCCAAGAGGAGCCGCTGGAGCTCCGCCATATTCCTGCAGCCGTCACTCACTGCTGGGTCCTGGTGGCCACTACTCACCTTCTGCGTCCTCTGGTCTGGTCAGATCGATCACCCCCGGGCCCAGCTTTCCATCTTCACTGGGCTTCCCTGATAACTGTGCACTGATATTGTCATAATGCGTCCTCTCCTGGGGAAGAGAAGCAATGTTACCATGCTGCAGAATCCCGTGCCATTTTCCCTGTACCCCACAGCGCCTCCCACCCCACCCGTGACCAGAACGGAGAAGGGGTTAATAGAGGTGACATCTTTTCTTGGGGAAGTGTTCACATTGTATCATCAACTGCAAACATTATCACTGCCAATTACACATAAGCTTCTGTAGATGAGTGCTGATATGACACATGACGTGTGCCGGTATGATATGTCGTGTGCAGGTGTGACGTGTGCAGGTGTGACGGTATGACATGTGTTGTGTGACGTGTGCTGGTATGATGTGACGTGTGCAGGTGTGACGTGTGCAGGTGTCTCGTGTGCCGGTATGACATGTGTTGTGTGACGTGTGCCGGTATGACATGTGTTGTGTGACGTGTGCCGGTATGATGTGACGTGTGCTGGTGTGATGTGACGTGTGCCGGTATGATGTGACGTGTGCTGGTATGATGTGACGTGTGCAGGTGTGACGTGTGCAGGTGTCTCGTGTGCCGGTATGACATGTGTTGTGTGACGTGTGCCGGTATGATGTGTGCCGGTATGATGTGGCGTGTGCTGATATGATGTGGCGTGTGCTGGTATGATGTGACGTGTGCCGGTATGGCGTGTGCAGGTGTCTCGTGTGCCGGTATGACATGTGTTGTGTGACGTGTGCCGGTATGACGTGTGCCGGTATGATGTGACGTGTGCTGGTATGATGTGATGTGTGCAGGTGTGACGTGTGCAGGTGTCTCGTGTGCCGGTATTACATGTGTTGTGTGACGTGTGCCGGTATGACGTGTGCCGGTATGATGTGACGTGTGCTGGTATGATGTGACGTGTGCAGGTGTGACGTGTGCAGGTGTCTCATGTGCCGTTATGACATGTGTTGTGTGACGTGTGCCGGTATGATGTGACGTGTGCTGGTATGATGTGGCGTGTGCTGTTATGATGTGGCGTGTGCTGGCATGATGTGACGTGTGCCGGTATGGCGTGTGCAGGTGTCTCGTGTGCCGGTATGACATGTGTTGTGTGACGTGTGCCGGTATGACGTGTGCCGGTATGATGTGACGTGTGCTGGTATGATGTGACGTGTACAGGTGTGACGTGTGCAGGTGTCTCGTGTGCCGGTATGACATGTGTTGTGTGACGTGTGCCGGTATGATGTGACGTGTGCTGGTATGATGTGACGTGTGCAGGTGTGACGTGTGCAGGTGTCTCGTGTGCCGGTATGACATGTGTTGTGTGACGTGTGCCGGTATGACGTGTGCTGGTATGATGTGACGTGTGCAGGTGTGACGTGTGCAGGTGTCTCATGTGCCGTTATGACATGTGTTGTGTGACGTGTGCCGGTATGATGTGACGTGTGCAGGTGTGACGTGTGCAGGTGTCTCGTGTGCCGGTATGACATGTGTTGTGTGACGTGTACCGGTATGATGTGTGCCGGTATGATGTGACGTGTGCCGGTATGATGTGTGCCGGTATGATGTGGCGTGTGCTGGTATGATGTGGCGTGTGCTGGTATGATGTGGCGTGTGCTGGTATGATGTGACGTGTGCAGGTGTCTCGTGTGCCGGTATGACATGTGTTGTGTGACGTGTGCCGGTATGACGTGTGCCGGTATGATGTGACGTGTGCTGGTATGATGTGACGTGTGCAGGTGTGACGTGTGCAGGTGTCTCGTGTGCCGGTATGACATGTGTTGTGTGACGTGTGCCGGTATGATGTGGCGTGTGCTGGTATGATGTGGCGTGTGCTGGTATGATGTGACGTGTGCAGGTGTCTCGTGTGCCGGTATGACATGTGTTGTGTGACGTGTGCCGGTATGACGTGTGCCGGTATGATGTGACGTGTGCTGGTATGATGTGACGTGTGCAGGTGTCTCATGTGCCGTTATGACATGTGTTGTGTGACGTGTGCCGGTATGATGTGACGTGTGCTGTTATGATGTGGCGTGTGCTGGCATGATGTGACGTGTGCCGGTATGATGTGGCGTGTGCTGTTATGATGTGGCGTGTGCTGGCATGATGTGACGTGTGCCGGTATGGCGTGTGCAGGTGTCTCGTGTGCCGGTATGACATGTGTTGTGTGACGTGTGCCGGTATGACGTGTGCCGGTATGATGTGACGTGTGCTGGTATGATGTGATGTGTACAGGTGTAACGTGTGCAGGTGTCTCGTGTGCCGGTATGACATGTGTTGTGTGACGTGTGCCGGTATGACGTGTGCTGGTATGATGTGACGTGTGCAGGTGTCTCATGTGCCGTTATGACGTGTTGTGTGACGTGTGCCGGTATGATGTGGCGTGTGCTGGTATGATGTGACGTGTGCAGGTGTGACGTGTGCAGGTGTCTCGTGTGCCGGTATGACATGTGTTGTGTGACGTGTACCGGTATGATGTGACGTGTGCCGGTATGATGTGTGCCGGTATGATGTGGCGTGTGCTGGTATGATGTGGCGTGTTCTGGTATGATGTGGCGTGTGCTGGTATGATGTGGCGTGTTCTGGTATGATGTGACGTGTGCAGGTGTCTCGTGTGCCGGTATGACATGTGTTGTGTGACGTGTGCCGGTATGACGTGTGCCGGTATGATGTGACGTGTGCCGGTATGATGTGTGCCGGTATGATGTGACGTGTGCTGGTATGATGTGACGTGTGCAGGTGTGACATGTGCAGGTGTCTCGTGTGCCGGTATGACATGTGTTGTGTGACGTGTGCCGGTATGATGTGTGCCGGTATGATGTGACGTGTGCTGGTATGATGTGATGTGTACAGGTGTAACGTGTGCAGGTGTCTCGTGTGCCGGTATGACATGTGTTGTGTGACGTGTGCCGGTATGACGTGTGCTGGTATGATGTGACGTGTGCAGGTGTCTCATGTGCCGTTATGACGTGTTGTGTGACGTGTGCCGGTATGATGTGGCGTGTGCTGGTATGATGTGACGTGTGCAGGTGTGACGTGTGCAGGTGTCTCGTGTGCCGGTATGACATGTGTTGTGTGACGTGTACCGGTATGATGTGTGCCGGTATGATGTGACGTGTGCCGGTATGATGTGTGCCGGTATGATGTGGCGTGTGCTGGTATGATGTGGCGTGTTCTGGTATGATGTGGCGTGTGCTGGTATGATGTGGCGTGTTCTGGTATGATGTGACGTGTGCAGGTGTCTCGTGTGCCGGTATGACATGTGTTGTGTGACGTGTGCCGGTATGACGTGTGCCGGTATGATGTGACGTGTGCCGGTATGATGTGTGCCGGTATGATGTGACGTGTGCTGGTATGATGTGACGTGTGCAGGTGTGACATGTGCAGGTGTCTCGTGTGCCGGTATGACATGTGTTGTGTGACGTGTGCCGGTATGATGTGTGCCGGTATGATGTGACGTGTGCTGGTATGATGTGACGTGTACAGGTGTGACATGTGCAGGTGTCTCGTGTGCCGGTATGACATGTGTTGTGTGACGTGTGCCGGTATGATGTGTGCCGGTATGATGTGACGTGTGCTGGTATGATGTGACGTGTGCCGGTATGGCGTGTGCCGGTATGATGTGTGCCGGTATGATGTGACGTGTGCCGGTATGGCGTGTGCCAGTATGATGTGACGTGTGCTGGTATGATGTGACGTGTACAGGTGTGACATGTGCAGGTGTCTCGTGTGCCGGTATGACATGTGTTGTGTGACGTGTACCGGTATGATGTGTGCCGGTATGATGTGACGTGTGCCGGTATGATGTGTGCCGGTATGATGTGGCGTGTGCTGGTATGATGTGGCGTGTGCTGGTATGATGTGACGTGTGCAGGTGTCTCGTGTGCCGGTATGACATGTGTTGTGTGACGTGTGCCGGTATGACGTGTGCCGGTATGATGTGACGTGTGCTGGTATGATGTGACGTGTGCAGGTGTGACGTGTGCAGGTGTCTCGTGTGCCGGTATGACATGTGTTGTGTGACGTGTGCCGGTATGATGTGGCGTGTGCTGGTATGATGTGGCGTGTGCTGGTATGATGTGACGTGTGCAGGTGTCTCGTGTGCCGGTATGACATGTGTTGTGTGACGTGTGCCGGTATGACGTGTGCCGGTATGATGTGACGTGTGCTGGTATGATGTGACGTGTGCAGGTGTCTCATGTGCCGTTATGACATGTGTTGTGTGACGTGTGCCGGTATGATGTGACGTGTGCTGTTATGATGTGGCGTGTGCTGGCATGATGTGACGTGTGCCGGTATGATGTGGCGTGTGCTGTTATGATGTGGCGTGTGCTGGCATGATGTGACGTGTGCCGGTATGGCGTGTGCAGGTGTCTCGTGTGCCGGTATGACATGTGTTGTGTGACGTGTGCCGGTATGACGTGTGCCGGTATGATGTGACGTGTGCTGGTATGATGTGATGTGTACAGGTGTAACGTGTGCAGGTGTCTCGTGTGCCGGTATGACATGTGTTGTGTGACGTGTGCCGGTATGACGTGTGCTGGTATGATGTGACGTGTGCAGGTGTCTCATGTGCCGTTATGACGTGTTGTGTGACGTGTGCCGGTATGATGTGGCGTGTGCTGGTATGATGTGACGTGTGCAGGTGTGACGTGTGCAGGTGTCTCGTGTGCCGGTATGACATGTGTTGTGTGACGTGTACCGGTATGATGTGACGTGTGCCGGTATGATGTGTGCCGGTATGATGTGGCGTGTGCTGGTATGATGTGGCGTGTTCTGGTATGATGTGGCGTGTGCTGGTATGATGTGGCGTGTTCTGGTATGATGTGACGTGTGCAGGTGTCTCGTGTGCCGGTATGACATGTGTTGTGTGACGTGTGCCGGTATGACGTGTGCCGGTATGATGTGACGTGTGCCGGTATGATGTGTGCCGGTATGATGTGACGTGTGCTGGTATGATGTGACGTGTGCAGGTGTGACATGTGCAGGTGTCTCGTGTGCCGGTATGACATGTGTTGTGTGACGTGTGCCGGTATGATGTGTGCCGGTATGATGTGACGTGTGCTGGTATGATGTGATGTGTACAGGTGTAACGTGTGCAGGTGTCTCGTGTGCCGGTATGACATGTGTTGTGTGACGTGTGCCGGTATGACGTGTGCTGGTATGATGTGACGTGTGCAGGTGTCTCATGTGCCGTTATGACGTGTTGTGTGACGTGTGCCGGTATGATGTGGCGTGTGCTGGTATGATGTGACGTGTGCAGGTGTGACGTGTGCAGGTGTCTCGTGTGCCGGTATGACATGTGTTGTGTGACGTGTACCGGTATGATGTGTGCCGGTATGATGTGACGTGTGCCGGTATGATGTGTGCCGGTATGATGTGGCGTGTGCTGGTATGATGTGGCGTGTTCTGGTATGATGTGGCGTGTGCTGGTATGATGTGGCGTGTTCTGGTATGATGTGACGTGTGCAGGTGTCTCGTGTGCCGGTATGACATGTGTTGTGTGACGTGTGCCGGTATGACGTGTGCCGGTATGATGTGACGTGTGCCGGTATGATGTGTGCCGGTATGATGTGACGTGTGCTGGTATGATGTGACGTGTGCAGGTGTGACATGTGCAGGTGTCTCGTGTGCCGGTATGACATGTGTTGTGTGACGTGTGCCGGTATGATGTGTGCCGGTATGATGTGACGTGTGCTGGTATGATGTGACGTGTACAGGTGTGACATGTGCAGGTGTCTCGTGTGCCGGTATGACATGTGTTGTGTGACGTGTGCCGGTATGATGTGTGCCGGTATGATGTGACGTGTGCTGGTATGATGTGACGTGTGCCGGTATGGCGTGTGCCGGTATGATGTGTGCCGGTATGATGTGACGTGTGCCGGTATGGCGTGTGCCAGTATGATGTGACGTGTGCTGGTATGATGTGACGTGTGCCGGTATGGCGTGTGCCGGTATGATGTGTGCCGGTATGATGTGACGTGTGCCGGTATGGCGTGTGCCAGTATGATGTGACGTGTGCCGGTATGACGTGTGCCGGTATGATGTGTGCCGGTATGATGTGACGTGTGCCGGTATGGCGTGTGCCGGTATGATGTGTGCCGGTATGATGTGACGTGTGCTGGTATGATGTGACGTGTGCCGGTATGATGTGTGCCGGTATGGCGTGTGCCGGTATGATGTGTGCTGGTATGATGTGACGTGTGCCGGTATGACGTGTGCCGGTATGACGTGTGCCGGTATGACGTGCCGTGTGCAGGTTGTGTATGGGCAGTATTTGCTGTGGGCTTCTGCGTCGTACCACAGTGTTGCACATGTCACAGGGAGGGCGATCTCAGCATTTTGGTAAAGGGATTTTCTGTTTGTATGTAGCTAAGATGTAATTTTTCAGTCTCTGCTAATTAGGATACTTTGTGGTCTTATGTTTCACCATTTATATGACCTGTGCTTGCTGTCTGTGAATGAGGATTCCTGTCTACATCCACAATAATCCCATCTAAGGCTTACAGTTATTAGTGTAATGAAGCTTTGTGTGCAGGGCGTGCGGTGGGTGCAGGGCGTGCGGTGTGTGCAGGGCGTGCGGTGGGTGCAGGGCGTGCGGCGTGTGCAGGGCGTGCGGCGTGTGCAGGGCGCGCGGCGGGTGCAGGGCGCTCGGCGGGTGCAGGGCGCGCGGCGGGTGCAGGGCGCGCGGCGGGTGCAGGGCGCGCGGCGGGTGCAGGGCGCTCGGCGGGTGCAGGGCGCGCGGCGGGTGCAGGACCAGCTGTTGGTGCCGTGGGACCCTCTAGTGTTAAGGGAACAAGATGATTTTCAGCACCCAAGTCCCAGGAGATAACCGGGAGGGGTCCGGAGGGGGCAGAGTAATCTGGAGGGACGGAGCGGTCGGGGGCTTTTCTGAGTGCAGCTTCTGATATTCCGATCCTTGCTGGGCAGAAGTCTCAGTACTGAGTGCACGCGGAGCCCCCGGCAGGAGCATGTAGGTAATGGACTGCTGGCTGTCACGCGGTGCTGACTAGAGGCCGATATGTGTGAATCCCTGATAGGTGGCTGGTTTATGTGGCAGGAGGGTATCCTCGCCCTATAAGTAGAAGCCCTGGTGGTGCAGGGGACGTCTGCCACGTGTTAGTGGAGGACGCCTGTAACTTTCAGCTTATGGCTCTGTTCACACTTCAGATCTCTTCAGTGTCTGACTATAAAACGAAACCCTTTAAAACACCCAAAAAAGTAAATAAGGAATTACCGGGATCGTGCTGTAGATCCCTGCGTGAAGACTCTGCAGAAAGCGCTGCTGCCTGTGCTGTGCTGCGCTGCGCGGGGGCCGACGGCCACATGAAACCTCTTCAATTGTTATCATTAATTTATTGTTTGTGTTTGGAGCGTGCGGCGACGGCGTTTTCCCTCTTGTCTTGTTGTTTCTTCTTCAGACAAAACGCAGCGCCGTGTCGTGCTCCGGAATAATGAGTCTGCGTCGTTCATTACTACAGAACAATATTACATGTCATGTCAGCTCCAATCTGCCGGCGCGAAGAAGCCGCTCTGAGCCTGGAGAACATCGCTGCCTTCATGTTACACCTAATCCATAATGCAGGAGCAAAGTGCTGATGGCGGCTCGTCTCATTGTGCGCTGACCCACTTCTGTGCCGCGCCGAGCACTTCAGAGACAAACGGGCAGAAGAGGGCCCAGAAATCAGCCGTTCAGAGGTGTCCCCCAACAATCAGGGGCCGTCACTTCCCAGTGCGATGTCTTAGTGTCAGTCTTCACTGAAAGCCGAGGAAGAGCCGAACACTGGCGAGTATCCACGCTAAATTGTGACACTGGCGACTGTCCGCGCTAAATTGTGACACTGGCGACTGTCCACACTAGATTGTGACACTGGCGACTGTCCGCGCTAAATTGTGACACTGGCGACTGTCCACGCTAGATTGTGACACTGGAGATTATCCACGCTAGATTGTGACACTGGCGACTGTCCGCGCTAAATTGTGACACTGGCGACTGTCCACACTAGATTGTGACACTGGAGATTATCCACGCTAGATTGTGACACTGGCGACTATCCACGCTAGATTGTGACACTGGCGACTGTCCACGCTAGATTGTGACACTGGAGACTATCCACGCTGGATTGTGACACTGGCGAGTATCCACGCTAGATTGTGACACTGGCGACTGTCCACGCTAGATTGTGACACTGGCGACTGTCCACGCTAGATTGTGACACTGGCGACTGTCCACGCTAGATTGTGACACTGGAGACTATCCACGCTAGATTGTGACACTGGAGACTATCCACGCTAGATTGTGACACTGGCGACTATCCACGCTAGATTGTGACACTGGCGACTGTCCACGCTAGATTGTGACACTGGAGACTATCCACGCTAGATTGTGACACTGGCGAGTATCCACACTAGATTGTGACACTGGCGACTGTCCACGCTATATTGTGACACTGGCGACTGTCCACGCTAGATTGTGACACTGGCGACTGTCCACGCTAGATTGTGACACTGGAGACTGTCCGCGCTAAATTGTGACACTGGCGACTGTCCGCGCTAAATTGTGACACTGGCGACTGTCCACACTAGATTGTGACACTGGAGATTATCCACGCTAGATTGTGACACTGGCGACTATCCACGCTAGATTGTGACACTGGCGACTGTCCACGCTAGATTGTGACACTGGAGACTATCCACGCTGGATTGTGACACTGGCGAGTATCCACGCTAGATTGTGACACTGGCGACTGTCCACGCTAGATTGTGACACTGGCGACTGTCCACGCTAGATTGTGACACTGGCGACTGTCCACGCTAGATTGTGACACTGGAGACTATCCACGCTAGATTGTGACACTGGAGACTATCCACGCTAGATTGTGACACTGGAGACTATCCACGCTAGATTGTGACACTGGAGACTATCCACGCTAGATTGTGACACTGGCGACTATCCACGCTAGATTGTGACACTGGCGACTGTCCACGCTAGATTGTGACACTGGAGACTATCCACGCTAGATTGTGACACTGGCGAGTATCCACACTAGATTGTGACACTGGCGACTGTCCACGCTATATTGTGACACTGGCGACTGTCCACACTAGATTGTGACACTGGAGATTATCCACGCTAGATTGTGACACTGGCGACTATCCACGCTAGATTGTGACACTGGCGACTGTCCACGCTAGATTGTGACACTGGAGACTATCCACGCTGGATTGTGACACTGGCGAGTATCCACGCTAGATTGTGACACTGGCGACTGTCCACGCTAGATTGTGACACTGGCGACTGTCCACGCTAGATTGTGACACTGGCGACTGTCCACGCTAGATTGTGACACTGGAGACTATCCACGCTAGATTGTGACACTGGCGAGTATCCACACTAGATTGTGACACTGGCGACTGTCCACGCTATATTGTGACACTGGCGACTGTCCACGCTAGATTGTGACACTGGCGACTGTCCACGCTAGATTGTGACACTGGAGACTATCCACGCTAGATTGTGACACTGGCGACTGTCCACGCTAGATTGTGACACTGGAGACTATCCACGCTGGATTGTGACACTGGCGAGTATCCACGCTAGATTGTGACACTGGCGACTGTCCACGCTAGATTGTGACACTGGCGACTGTCCACGCTAGATTGTGACACTGGCGACTGTCCACGCTAGATTGTGACACTGGAGACTATCCACGCTAGATTGTGACACTGGAGACTATCCACGCTAGATTGTGACACTGGAGACTATCCACGCTAGATTGTGACACTGGAGACTATCCACGCTAGATTGTGACACTGGCGACTATCCACGCTAGATTGTGACACTGGCGACTGTCCACGCTAGATTGTGACACTGGAGACTATCCACGCTAGATTGTGACACTGGCGAGTATCCACACTAGATTGTGACACTGGCGACTGTCCACGCTATATTGTGACACTGGCGACTGTCCACGCTAGATTGTGACACTGGCGACTGTCCACGCTAGATTGTGACACTGGAGACTATCCACGCTAGATTGTGACACTGGCGACTGTACACGCTAGATTGTGACACTGGCGACTGTCCACGCTAGATTGTGACACTGGCGACTGTCCACGCTAGATTGTGACACTGGCGACTGTACACGCTAGATTGTGACACTGGCGACTGTCCACGCTAGATTGTGATTCCCCTCGATCACAGGGTGATTGGGGGTCCGGGAATGCAGCTTTCGTAATTCGGGGATGGGGTTCAGCACGGTCACGTCGGGGAAGACATTAGGCAGTGTTTGCTGGGTGTCACTACCATATTGTGACTGGGGGCGGACGTCCACGTTTCCTTTACTGCCGGGACCCGGCCTTTATCTCACATCTCCCAGAAATGTGATAAGAAGCAGAATCCAGACCTGAAGGAGCGGATTGTATCAAAAAAGACGAGCCCCGTCCATCCCCAGAGAGATCTGCACTAATGTGTCCTGTGATCGTAGTGGGGTCTGCGGAGCCCCTCCAATAATGAGGCCCTGTGGCCCCTCCAATAATGAGGGGAGCAGACTACCCTGTGGCCCCTCCAATAATGAGGGGAGCAGACTACCCTGTGGCCCCTCCAATAATGAGGGGAGCAGACTACCCTGTGGCCCCTCCAATAATGAGGGGAGCAGACTACCCTGTGGCCCCTCCAATAATGAGGGGAGCAGACTACCCTGTGGCCCCTCCAATAATGAGGGGAGCAGACTACCCTGTGGCCCCTCCAATAATGAGGGGAGCAGACTACCCTGTGGCCCCTCCAATAATGAGGGGAGCAGACTACCCTGTGGCCCCTCCAATAATGAGGGGAGCAGACTACCCTGTGGCCCCTCCAATAATGAGGGGAGCAGACTACCCTGTGGCCCCTCCAATAATGAGGGGAGCAGACTACCCTGTGGCCCCTCCAATAATGAGGGGAGCAGACTGCCCTGTGGCCCCTCACGTACCCTCCCGCATTCACCTGCCCGGCTGGAGAGCAGCTCTGACAAGTGGAGCCTGTATTTGTGATTCGATCATCGGCTTAGGCTGCTTTCACACATCCGTTTTTTGCTGTGCGGCACAATACAGCACTTTGCAGAAAAAATGCAACCTTTTTTTTGCCGCCGGTTGTGTTTTTTTTCTGCATAAACTTGCATTAGTGCCGTATTGTGGCGCATGGCATTGCGTTGCGTCTGGTTTTTGCCGGATGCGGCATATTTAGCCCATGCGGCGGCCGGATGGAATGTTGTCTGGCACGTTTTTTTGTGCGGTGAAAAAAAACGCATTGCGCCGGATCTGGTGTGATGCGGCGCAATTTACAATGCAAGCCTATGGACGCCGGATGTGTTTTTTTTTGCACTGCGCATGCTCAGTATCAAGCTGCATCCGTCAAAAAACGGACGGGCCGCATGGAAAAACTTATGCAACGTATCCGTTTTTTTTCGCCGCATCCGTTGCATAGGTTTTTGAGCCGGATTGAGCCGCACTGCAAAAATCGGATGTGTGAAAGCAGCCTAATATCGCACAGTCTTGCTGCGGGCATTGTCGTGGTGTGAGAGGAGGTGGCAGATCCCGTATCCACACTAGATTGTGACACTGGCGACTGTCCACGCTATATTGTGACACTGGCGACTGTCCACGCTAGATTGTGACACTGGCGACTGTCCACGCTAGATTGTGACACTGGAGACTGTCCGCGCTAAATTGTGACACTGGCGACTGTCCGCGCTAAATTGTGACACTGGCGACTGTCCACACTAGATTGTGACACTGGAGATTATCCACGCTAGATTGTGACACTGGCGACTATCCACGCTAGATTGTGACACTGGCGACTGTCCACGCTAGATTGTGACACTGGAGACTATCCACGCTGGATTGTGACACTGGCGAGTATCCACGCTAGATTGTGACACTGGCGACTGTCCACGCTAGATTGTGACACTGGCGACTGTCCACGCTAGATTGTGACACTGGCGACTGTCCACGCTAGATTGTGACACTGGAGACTGTCCACGCTAGATTGTGACACTGGAGACTATCCACGCTAGATTGTGACACTGGAGACTATCCACGCTAGATTGTGACACTGGCGACTATCCACGCTAGATTGTGACACTGGCGACTGTCCACGCTAGATTGTGACACTGGAGACTATCCACGCTAGATTGTGACACTGGCGAGTATCCACACTAGATTGTGACACTGGCGACTGTCCACGCTATATTGTGACACTGGCGACTGTCCACGCTAGATTGTGACACTGGCGACTGTCCACGCTAGATTGTGACACTGGAGACTATCCACGCTAGATTGTGACACTGGCGACTGTACACGCTAGATTGTGACACTGGCGACTGTCCACGCTAGATTGTGACACTGGCGACTGTCCACGCTAGATTGTGACACTGGCGACTGTACACGCTAGATTGTGACACTGGCGACTGTCCACGCTAGATTGTGATTCCCCTCGATCACAGGGTGATTGGGGGTCCGGGAATGCAGCTTTCGTAATTCGGGGATGGGGTTCAGCACAGTCACGTCGGGGAAGACATTAGGCAGTGTTTGCTGGGTGTCACTACCATATTGTGACTGGGGGCGGACGTCCACGTTTCCTTTACTGCCGGGACCCGGCCTTTATCTCACATCTCCCAGAAATGTGATAAGAAGCAGAATCCAGACCTGAAGGAGCGGATTGTATCAAAAAAGACGAGCCCCGTCCATCCCCAGAGAGATCTGCACTAATGTGTCCTGTGATCGTAGTGGGGTCTGCGGAGCCCCTCCAATAATGAGGCCCTGTGGCCCCTCCAATAATGAGGGGAGCAGACTACCCTGTGGCCCCTCCAATAATGAGGGGAGCAGACTACCCTGTGGCCCCTCCAATAATGAGGGGAGCAGACTACCCTGTGGCCCCTCCAATAATGAGGGGAGCAGACTACCCTGTGGCCCCTCCAATAATGAGGGGAGCAGACTACCCTGTGGCCCCTCCAATAATGAGGGGAGCAGACTACCCTGTGGCCCCTCCAATAATGAGGGGAGCAGACTACCCTGTGGCCCCTCCAATAATGAGGGGAGCAGACTACCCTGTGGCCCCTCCAATAATGAGGGGAGCAGACTACCCTGTGGCCCCTCCAATAATGAGGGGAGCAGACTACCCTGTGGCCCCTCCAATAATGAGGGGAGCAGACTACCCTGTGGCCCCTCCAATAATGAGGGGAGCAGACTACCCTGTGGCCCCTCCAATAATGAGGGGAGCAGACTGCCCTGTGGCCCCTCCAATAATGAGGGGAGCAGACTACCCTGTGGCCCCTCCAATAATGAGGGGAGCAGACTGCCCTGTGGCCCCTCACGTACCCTCCCGCATTCACCTGCCCGGCTGGAGAGCAGCTCTGACAAGTGGAGCCTGTATTTGTGATTCGATCATCGGCTTAGGCTGCTTTCACACATCCGTTTTTTGCTGTGCGGCACAATACAGCACTTTGCAGAAAAAATGCAACCTTTTTTTTGCCGCCGGTTGTGTTTTTTTTCTGCATAAACTTGCATTAGTGCCGTATTGTGGCGCATGGCATTGCGTTGCGTCTGGTTTTTGCCGGATGCGGCATATTTAGCCCATGCGGCGGCCGGATGGAATGTTGTCTGGCACGTTTTTTTGTGCGGTGAAAAAAAACGCATTGCGCCGGATCTGGTGTGATGCGGCGCAATTTACAATGCAAGCCTATGGACGCCGGATGTGTTTTTTTTTTGCACTGCACATGCTCAGTATCAAGCTGCATCCGTCAAAAAACGGACGGGCCGCATGGAAAAACTTATGCAACGTATCCGTTTTTTTTCGCCGCATCCGTTGCATAGGTTTTTGAGCCGGATTGAGCCGCACTGCAAAAATCGGATGTGTGAAAGCAGCCTAATATCGCACAGTCTTGCTGCGGGCATTGTCGTGGTGTGAGAGGAGGTGGCAGATCCCGGCCGCAGCTTTCTTCCCAGGAATCCTCCGGTCAGGGCACGCGCTGGATCTCTCCTGAATGTGCGCTGCGCTGTAGATATTCATAAACTTTTATATACTATGCTTTATACACTTATTGGCCATTCTATAGCAGCGGCGCCGACACTAAAACGCCGGTTAAATTTACAGCCCTGATTTATTTCCTGACACGTAACAATGCTTTTTGTTGTATCTCCTGTTTATTAATGGGACGTTACAGCTGCCGCCTCCAGGATCCGGCCTAAATTAATGGCATTTTTATTATTTTATAGTGTCATTAAATTTTTAGAGATCGCTCTATCAAACAAGAGTCATAAAGAGGCTTAATGTAAACGGGACACTTAGATGAGGGCGCGCTGCGGTGCGAGTTTGGAGGAAACTGCTTGTAATAAATGATATTTACAGCGCTGCTAAACATCGGGGAATACTTGGGACAAGTTTAGCAGTTGTACGGTGAATTGTGTACTTACAGCAAAGTGTTCCCATTCCTTTCCTCTAAATAAACGCTTTTTATGTGTTTACGTGTTTTTCCCTTACTAACCTGTATTAGGAGATACTGACGCGTTTCGGGTCAGGAAAGTATCTTACAATGAATAGCGAGACAAGTAAATGGCTCATAAAAGCTAAACAAAGAAATAAAACGACAATAAGCCGCCCGCACGAACATCCGCTGGTCAGGATCGGCCTGACGCATATCTCACAAACATCGGGTCCCGCTATACATGAAGAGATGTGTGAAAAGGAACCGTAAACCGCACAATAAAGGGCGCAGAACACAACCACGGCCCCGGACACAGCACGCCCCATCCAATCACCCAATATACAGAATTTACTAAAGGGGTATATGTAGTAATATTAGCAAATGCCTCCAATTAGAAATGTAGCCACATCGCTTACCTCATGTGCAGGGCATTGCAGCAGCTTAGGTTGCCATGGTTACAAACTCTCATATACTGACAGCTGCTACTGGCATTAATTAGCCCAACTCACTGACAGATAAACTGTATCCAGCTCATCAGATGGTGAAAAGGACTTTAGCGTCTCTTCTTACTGTCCTGCCCTCGTCCTGCTCACGTAAGGAGAGCGATACATTGCACCGCGCCATACCCTTGAGTTACGCTGTACCGCGCCGTACCCCCGGGTTACACTACACTGCGCCGTACCCCCAAGTTACACTACACTGTGCCATACCCCCGAGTTACACTACACTGTGCCATACCCCCGAGTTACACTACACTGTGCCGTACCCCCGAGTTACACTACACTGTGCCATACCCCTAAGTTACACTACACTGTGCCGTACCCCCGAGTTACACTACACTGTGCCGTACCCCCGAGTTACACTACACTGTGCCGTACCCCCGAGTTACACTACACTGTGCCGTACCCCCGAGTTACACTACACTGTGCCGTACCCCCGAGTTACACTACACTGTGCCGTACCCCCGAGTTACACTACACTGTGCCGTACCCCCGAGTTACACTACACTGTGCCATACCCCTAAGTTACACTACACTGTGCCGTACCCCCGAGTTACACTACACTGTGCCGTACCCCCGAGTTACACTACACTGTGCCATACCCCCGAGTTACACTACACTGTGCCGTACTCCCGAGTTACACTACACTGTGCCGTACCCCCGAGTTACACTACACTGTGCCATACCCCCGAGTTACACTACACTGTGCCATACCCCCGAGTTACACTACACTGTGCCGTACTCCCGAGTTACACTACACTGTGCCGTACCCCCGAGTTACACTACACTGTGCCGTACCCCCGAGTTACACTACACTGTGCCATACCCCCGAGTTACACTACACTGTGCCGTACTCCCGAGTTACACTACACTGTGCCATACCCCCGAGTTACACTACACTGTGCCATACCCCCGAGTTACACTACACTGTGCCATACCCCCGAGTTACACTACACTGTGCCGTACTCCCGAGTTACACTACACTGTGCCTACTCCCGAGTTACACTACACTGTGCCATACCCCCGAGTTACATTACACTGTGCCGTACTCCCGAGTTACACTACACTGTGCCATAACCCCGAGTTACACTACACTGTGCCATACCCCCGAGTTACACTACACTGTGCCATACCCCCGAGTTACACTACACTGTGCCATACCCCCGAGTTACATTACACTGTGCCGTACTCCCGAGTTACACTACACTGTGCCATACCCCCGAGTTACACTACACTGTGCCGTACTCCCGAGTTACACTACACTGTGCCTACTCCCGAGTTACACTACACTGTGCCATACCCCCGAGTTACACTACACTGCGCCGTACTCCCGAGTTACACTACACTGTGCCATAACCCCGAGTTACACTACACTGTGCCGTACTCCCGAGTTACACTACACTGTGCCTACTCCCGAGTTACACTACACTGTGCCTACTCCCGAGTTACACTACACTGTGCCATACCCCCGAGTTACACTACACTGTGCCGTACTCCCGAGTTACACTACACTGTGCCGTACCCCCGAGTTACACTACACTGTGCCATACCCCCGAGTTACACTACACTGTGCCATACCCCCGAGTTACACTACACTGTGCCATACCCCGAGTTACACTACACTGTGCCTACTCCCGAGTTACACTACACTGTGCCATACCCCCGAGTTACACTACACTGCGCCGTACTCCCGAGTTACACTACACTGTGCCATAACCCCGAGTTACACTACACTGCGCCGTACTCCCGAGTTACACTACACTGTGCCGTACCCCCGAGTTACACTACACTGTGCCATACTCCCGAGTTACACTACACTGTGCCTACTCCCGAGTTACACTACACTGCGCCGTACTCCCGAGTTACACTACACTGTGCCGTACTCCCGAGTTACACTACACTGTGCCTACTCCCGAGTTACACTACACTGTGCCATAACCCCGAGTTACACTACACTGTGCCTACTCCCGAGTTACATTGTACCGCACCGTACCCCCAAGTTACGCTGCACCGCGCCGTACCCCCAAGTTACGCTGCACCGCGCCGTACCCTCGGGTTACGCTGCACCGCGCCGTACCCTCGAGTTACACTGCACCGCGCCGTACCCTCGGGTTATGCTGCACCGCGCCGTACCCCGAAGTTACGCTGCACCGCGCCGTACCCCGAAGTTACGCTGCACCGCACTGTACCCCTGAGTAATGCTGCACCGCGCCGTACCCCCGAGTTGCACCGTGCAGTACCCCCAAGTTGCGCTACACCGCGCAGTACTCCCTATTCACGCTGCACCGCGCCGTACCTCTGAGATGCACTGCACCGTGTCATGCCCCCCAGCCGTACTGCACAGCATGGTACCCCCAGTCACACAGATGTTCTTTCACTGACCTCGCACTGGACTTTGGAAAATGATGAGGAAATAAAACCTAAAATCTATTAAAGTTTAAGGACTCTTGATTCTATCGTGATTCTGCTTCATTTCCACAAATGGGGAGAAAACCTTGCGCAGAGACGGGCGCAGAAACGGGCGCAGCGCCTGCCTGTGGTGATTGTGCTGTTCCTCGCTGCCCCGGCCTTCAGTCCACAAATAATAAAGGTGTGTATTCTGGCAGCCGGGGGCCGCGCAGCTGCTCATTTCCATATTCTATACCTCGCATATATGGAGCGTTACTGAGATGTATATTTTTAGTGGAGGCGGAATAAAGACGGATTGTTCTCTTCTAAATGCCATTTGTTGCTGCCAGAAAAGTCAGTGATTTTTCGTTAAAGCTCCTGCCCAGAGATGACTGATTGCCTCCATCTTTTGTAAAACAATATGAGGCTTAATAATGCTCTGGGCCGCCCTCCCCGCCGCCGGATTACCCCGGCTGATCAGGCTGTGCCATATCCCAAATTGTTTCAGTATGCTTCCTCCTTCCCTGCTGAAAATAGCCCCGCACTGGAATATGGCACACTTGGAACATTGTTTCTTCTGGGGTTTTTTTTTGTACTTTTGCAAACAAATCTATCTGGTTAAAGTATGTGTGGGTAAGCGGCGAGAGAGGCTTCCATTACACTTGGTCAAATGGAAGGGCAGCTCTCCAAAAAGTCTCTTACTGCTGCTCATTCAGGAGCGCGGCGCTGCTCAGCTGTGTGATACCATAAATCAGAGGCCACTGCATCACACAACATCGGTGGCATCGACCAGCAGAGCAATGGGTCTGGGGAGAGAAGATTCTGGGAGAGAAGATTCTGGGAGAGAAGATCCTTGTTCTCCTGGAGATAAGTCGCTGCCAGGAGAGTCAGATGATGGATAGGAGGTGTTCTCAGTGATGTCACTGCTGATCTATGGTGATGGATAGGAGGTGTTCTCAGTGATGTCACTGCTGATCTATGGTGATGGATAGGAGGTGTTCTCAGTGATGTCACCGCTGATCTCTGGTGATGGATAGGAGCTGTTCTCAGTGATGTCACCGCTGATCTCTGGTGATGGATAGGTGGTGTTCTCAGTGATGTCACTGCTGATCTCTAGTGATGGATAGGAGGTGTTCTCAGTGATGTCACTGCTGATCTATGGTGATGGATAGGAGGTGTTACCAGTGATGTCACCGCTGATCTCTGGTGATGGATAGGAGGTGTTCTCAGTGATGTCACTGCTGATCTCTGGTGATGGATAGGAGGTGTTACCAGTGATGTCACTGCTGATCTCTGGTGATGGATAGGAGGTGTTACCAGTGATGTCACCGCTGATCTCTGGTGATGGATAGGAGGTGTTCTCAGTGATGTCACTGCTGATCTCTGGTGATGGATAGGAGGTGTTACCAGTGATGTCACCGCTGATCTCTGGTGATGGATAGGTGGTGTTCTCAGTGATGTCACCGCTGATCTCTGGTGATGGATAGGAGGTGTTCTCAGTGATGTCACTGCTGATCTCTGGTGATGGATAGGAGGTGCTCTCAGTGATGTCACCGCTGATCTCTGGTGATGGATAGGAGGTGTTCTCAGTGATGTCACTGCTGATCTATGGTGATGGATAGGAGGTGTTACCAGTGATGTCACCGCTGATCTCTAGTGATGGATAGGAGGTGTTCTCAGTGATGTCACCGCTGATCTCTGGTGATGGATAGGTGGTGTTCTCAGTGATGTCACCGCTGATCTCTGGTGATGGATAGGTGGTGTTCTCAGTGATGTCACCGCTGATCTCTGGTGATGGATAGGAGGTGTTCTCAGTGATGTCACTGCTGATCTCTGGTGATGGATAGGCGGTGTTCTCAGTGATGTCACTGCTGATCTCTGGTGATGGATAGGTGGTGTTCTCAGTGATGTCACCGCTGATCTCTGGTGATGGATAGGAGGTGTTCTCAGTGATGTCACTGCTGATCTCTGGTGATGGATAGGAGGTGTTCTCAGTGATGTCACTGCTGATCTCTGGTGATGGATAGGAGGTGTTCTCAGTGATGTCACCGCTGATCTTTGGTGATGGATAGGCGGTGTTCTCAGTGATGTCACTGCTGATCTCTGGTGATGGATAGGTGTTCTCAGTGATGTCACTGCTGATCTCTGGTGATGGATAGGAGGTGTTCTCAGTGATGTCACTGCTGATATCTGGTGATGGATAGGAGGTGTTCTCAGTGATGTCACCGCTGATCTCTGGTGATGGATAGGCGGTGTTCTCAGTGATGATGGTTTTGCAGACGATACTTGATGGTTTTGCAGACGATACTTGATGGTTTTGCAGACGATTCTTGATGGTTTTGCAGACGATATTTGATGGTTTTGCAGACGATTCTTGATGGTTTTGTAGACGATATTTGATGGTTTTGCAGACGATACTTGATGGTTTTGTAGACGATATTTGATGGTTTTGCAGACGATATTTGATGGTTTTGCAGACGATATTTGATGGATAGGAGGTGTTCTCAGTGATGTCACCGCTGATCTCTGGTGATGGATAGGCGGTGTTCTCAGTGATGTCACTGCTGATCTCTGGTGATGGATAGGCGGTGTTCTCAGTGATGCCACTGCTGATCTCTGGTGATGGATAGGAGGTGTTCTCAGTGATGTCACCGCTGATCTCTCGTGATGGATAGGAGGTGTTCTCAGTGATGTCACTGCTGATCTATGGTGATGGATAGGAGGTGTTATCAGTGATGTCACTGCTGATCTCTGGTGATGGATAGGAGGTGTTCTCAGTGATGTCACTGCTGATCTCTGGTGATGGATAGGTGGTGTTCTCAGTGATGTCACTGCTGATCTCTGGTGATGGATAGGAGGTGCTCTCAGTGATGTCACCGCTGATCTCTGGTGATGGATAGGAGGTGTTCTCAGTGATGTCACTGCTGATCTATGGTGATGGATAGGAGGTGTTCTCAGTGATGTCACTGCTGATCTCTGGTGATGGATAGGTGGTGTTCTCAGTGATGTCACCGCTGATCTCTGGTGATGGATAGGAGGTGTTCTCAGTGATGTCACCGCTGATCTCTGGTGATGGATAGGTGGTGTTCTCAGTGATGTCACCGCTGATCTCTGGTGATGGATAGGAGGTGTTCTCAGTGATGTCACCGCTGATCTCTGGTGATGGATAGGTGGTGTTCTCAGTGATGTCACCGCTGATCTCTGGTGATGGATAGGAGGTGTTCTCAGTGATGTCACCGCTGATCTCTGGTGATGGATAGGCGGTGTTCTCAGTGATGTGACTGCTGATCTCTGGTGATGGATAGGCGGTGTTCTCAGTGATGTCACTGCTGATCTCTGGTGATGGATAGGTGGTGTTCTCAGTGATGTCACCGCTGATCTCTGGTGATGGATAGGAGGTGTT
Organism: Anomaloglossus baeobatrachus; assembly: GCF_048569485.1. Lineage (NCBI taxonomy): Eukaryota > Metazoa > Chordata > Amphibia > Anura > Aromobatidae > Anomaloglossus > Anomaloglossus baeobatrachus. The sequence goes on along the minus strand of NC_134362.1, from coordinate 4,982,978 downwards.
CTCAGTGATGTCACCGCTGATCTCTGGTGATGGATAGGTGATGTTCTCAGTGATGTCACCGCTGATCTCTGGTGATGGATAGGAGGTGTCCTCAGTGATGTCACCGCTGATCTTTGGTGATGGATAGGCGGTGTTCTCAGTGATGTCACTGCTGATCTCTGGTGATGGATAGGAGGTGTTCTCAGTGATGTCACTGCTGATCTCTGGTGATGGATAGGAGGTGTTCTCAGTGATGTCACTGCTGATCTCTGGTGATGGATAGGAGGTGTTCTCAGTGATGTCACTGCTGATCTCTGGTGATGGATAGGAGGTGTTCTCAGTGATGTCACCGCTGATCTCTGGTGATGGATAGGAGGTGTTCTCAGTGATGTCACCGCTGATCTTTGGTGATGGATAGGCGATGTTCTCAGTGATGTCACTGCTGATATCTGGTAATGGATAGGAGGTGTTCTCAGTGATGTCACCGCTGATCTCTGGTGATGGATACGTGGTGTTCTCAGTGATGTCACCGCTGATCTCTGGTGATGGATAGGTGATGTTCTCAGTGATGATGGTTTTGCAGACGATACTTGATGGTTTTGCAGACGATACTTGATGGTTTTGCAGACGATACTTGATGGTTTTGCAGACGATTCTTGATGGTTTTGCAGACGATATTTGATGGTTTTGCAGACGATACTTGATGGTTTTGCAGACGATACTTGATGGTTTTGTAGACGATATTTGATGGTTTTGCAGACGATATTTGATGGTTTTGCAGACGATATTTGATGGATAGGAGGTGTTCTCAGTGATGTCACTGCTGATCTCTGGTGATGGATAGGAGGTGTTCTCAGTGATGTCACTGCTGATCTCTGGTGATGGATAGGAGGTGTTCTCAGTGATGTCACTGCTGATCTCTGGTGATGGATAGGAGGTGTTCTCAGTGATGTCACCGCTGATCTCTGGTGATGGATAGGAGGTGTTCTCAGTGATGTCACCGCTGATCTTTGGTGATGGATAGGCGATGTTCTCAGTGATGTCACTGCTGATATCTGGTAATGGATAGGAGGTGTTCTCAGTGATGTCACCGCTGATCTCTGGTGATGGATACGTGGTGTTCTCAGTGATGTCACCGCTGATCTCTGGTGATGGATAGGTGATGTTCTCAGTGATGATGGTTTTGCAGACGATACTTGATGGTTTTGCAGACGATACTTGATGGTTTTGCAGACGATACTTGATGGTTTTGCAGACGATTCTTGATGGTTTTGCAGACGATATTTGATGGTTTTGCAGACGATACTTGATGGTTTTGCAGACGATACTTGATGGTTTTGTAGACGATATTTGATGGTTTTGCAGACGATATTTGATGGTTTTGCAGACGATATTTGATGGATAGGAGGTGTTCTCAGTGATGTCACTGCTGATCTCTGGTGATGGATAGGAGGTGTTCTCAGTGATGTCACTGCTGATCTCTGGTGATGGATAGGAGGTGTTCTCTGTGATGTCACCGCTGATCTCTGGTGATGGGTAGGAGGTGTTCTCAGTGATGTCACTGCTGATCTCTGGTGATGGATAGGAGGAGTTCTCAGTGATGTCACCGCTGATCTCTGGTGATGGATAGGAGGTGTTCTCAGTGATGTCACCGCTGATCTCTGGTGATGGATAGGAGGTGTTCTCAGTGATGTCACTGCTGATCTCTGGTGATGGATAGGCGGTGTTCTCAGTGATGTCACTGCTGATCTCTGGTGATGGATAGGAGGTGTTCTCAGTGATGTCACCGCTGATCTCTGGTGATGGATAGGAGGTGTTCTCAGTGATGTCACCGCTGATCTCTGGTGATGGATAGGAGGTGTTCTAAGTGATGTCACTGCTGATCTCTGGTGATGGATAGGAGGAGTTCTCAGTGATGTCACCGCTGATCTCTGGTGATGGATAGGAGGTGTTCTCAGTGATGTCACCGCTGATGTCTGGTGATGGATAGGAGGTGTTCTCAGTGATGTCACTGCTGATCTCTGGTGATGGATAGGCGGTGTTCTCAGTGATGTCACTGCTGATCTCTGGTGATGGATAGGCGGTGTTCTCAGTGATGTCACCGCTGATCTCTGGTGATGGATAGGCGTCTCTCAGTGATGTCACCGCTGATCTCTGGTGATGGATAGGCGGTGTTCTCAGTGATGATAGTTTTGCAGACGATACTTCATGGTCTTGCAGAGATTACTTGATGGTTTTGCAGGCGATACTTGATGGTTTTGCAGACGATATTTGATGGTTTTGCAGACGAATCTTGATGGTTTTGCAGACGATACTTGATGGTTTTGCAGACGATATTTGATGGTTTTGCAGACGAATCTTGATGGTTTTGCAGACGATATTTGATGGTTTTGCAGACGATTCTTGATGGTTTTGCAGACGATATTTGATGGTTTTGCAGGCGATACTTGATGGTTTTGCAGGCGATACTTGATGGTTTTGCAGGCGATACTTGATGGTTTTGCAGACGATACTTGATGGTTTTGCAGACGATACTTGATGGTTTTGCAGACGATATTTGATGGTTTTGCAGACGATTCTTGATGGTTTTGCAGACGATATTTGATGGTTTTGCAGGCGATACTTGATGGTTTTGCAGGCGATACTTGATGGTTTTGCAGGCGATACTTGATGGTTTTGCAGGCGATACTTGATGGTTTTGCAGACGATACTTGATGGTTTTGCAGACGATACTTGATGGTTTTGCAGACGATATTTGATGGTTTTGCAGACGATATTTGATGGTTTTGCAGACGAATCTTGATGGTTTTGCAGACGATATTTGATGGTTTTGCAGACGATTCTTGATGGTTTTGCAGACGATATTTGATGGTTTTGCAGGCGATACTTGATGGTTTTGCAGGCGATACTTGATGGTTTTGCAGACGATATTTGATGGTTTTGCAGACGATTCTTGATGGTTTTGCAGACGATACTTGATGGTTTTGCAGACGATACTTGATGGTTTTGCAGACGATATTTGATGGTTTTGCAGACGATTCTTGATGGTTTTGCAGACGATACTTGATGGTTTTGCAGACGATATTTGATGGTTTTGCAGACGATTCTTGATGGTTTTGCAGACGATATTTGATGGTTTTGCAGACGATATTTGATGGTTTTGCAGACGATTCTTGATGGTTTTGCAGACGATACTTGATGGTTTTGCAGATACCCTGGCTATGATTTTCCCCTTCCTCATCACCTCTGATCTAGTCGTGTATAAATTTTTGTCCACTGCCACAAAGCAATGAAACATTTGTCAGAACGGCCGTCCTCTTCCCTTCATGTGTCCTGTGAAGTTGTATCACAAAGAGAACTTTCAAGAACTTTTAAAAGTTTCTGTCCACTAAACCTCTTACGCCCCCAAACAAAGCAAACAAATGGTCTCCAAGAAAGGACAGTGTCGTCAATACCATCCATTCTATCCCGTCCGGAGGCAGCAGAAAGGACGCATTGTCCGCAGACAATCGCGTATTGAAAGCCATTTTTCCTTTTAATTTCTGTATGGTGAAGCAGTGAGAACACGCTGTGCCTCTGACAATGTCTCAGGACATGTGAGGATCTATTTATTCAGTCGCTCCACCTTACCCCATATAAACAGTAGATGCCGATCTCAAAAACTTTAAAGCTTCCTGGTCCCTCACAAGCCTCTTCATCACTTATTACACCCGGCAAAATAGAAGAACAGATGAAGGCTTGTGCGCAGTGTGAACGTGGTGTCCATGTTCTGGTACGCTGCACGTCCATCACTACTCGCTGTATCGCCTTCCCAGAGGCAGCCCTGGGCTGTGTTGTGGGGTTGGGTGACGTCCTTCTATGAGCGCCGTCATGGCCGCTGCTGGGGGTTGGACCCATTTGCTGTGTCCCTGATTAAGGGAGGTGCAGCTGCCAGGACCAGCCACGATCCCGTGTCCCTAAATTGACTAGGTCTTCCTCTTGGAGGACACCTCCCCTCATCCCAGCGACCTCTGAAATGCTGAACCTGCTTAGAGACTTAACACAAGAACACACGACGTCTTTATATTCTGCAGGAGCAGCGCTCTTCAAGCCATATACGAGCAGACCATGTTGGGGCAGAGGACATCAAGGGTCCTAGGTGAGGCATAAAGTGGCCACAGTAATGTGATGGTGGTGGGTGTCACCGGGCCATCGTTTCCTCTGCTCTTTAGGCTCATGTCACAGTGTTGGGTTCTCTTTTGTCACATGTGGGGTCTTCTGGATCCTGGCCACCGATGAAGTAAGGTAGGATCTGGAGTAGTGGGGAGATTTGTGGACAGAAGTGTTTTCTCCTCCTGGAGTGATGCGAGTGCAGGAATCCCACCTATGTGCAGACATAAGATATTGGGGAGTGACACCAGTGTCCATTACACATACAGGCAGGAACAGTAACCACTTTCTGCTTGTTACAGGAGCCGCGTTGTGGCAGCTTCTGGAGATCTCGAAAGCTCTTCTTGGCCGCGCTCAGACATTGAGAGCCGGAGCTGATAATAGCAGAGCGTTCGGTGGCGAGCAGCTCGAATGTGTCCAGGATTGCAGCACCCGGCCCTGTGCACCGTATGTAAACTCCATACAGGAGGCGGTGAGCAGCTCGAATGTGTCCAGGATTGCAGCACCCGGCCATGTGCACCGTATATAAACTCCATACAGGAGGCGGTGAGTAGCTCGAATGTGTCCAGGATTGCAGCACCCGGCCCTGTGCACCGCATATAAACTCCATACAGGAGGCGGTGAGTAGCTCGAATGTGTCCAGGATTGCAGCACCCGGCCCTGTGCACCGTATATAAACTCCATACAGGAGGCGGTGAGCAGCTCCAATGTGTCCAGGATTGCAGCACCCAGCTCTGTGCACCGTATATAAACTCCATACAGGAGGCGGTGAGTAGTTCGAATGTGTCCAGGATTGCAGCACCCAGCCCTGTGCACCGTATATAAACTCCATACAGGAGGCGGTGAGCAGCTCGAATGTGTCCAGGATTGCAGCACCCGGCCCTGTGCACCGTATATAAACTCCATACAGGAGGCGGTGAGCAGCTCGAATGTGTCCAGGATTGCAGCACCCAGCTCTGCGCACCGTATATAAACTCCATACAGGAGGCGGTGAGTAGTTCGAATGTGTCCAGGATTGCAGCACCCGGCCATGTGCACCGTATATAAACTCCATACAGGAGGCGGTGAGCAGCTCGAATGTGTCCAGGATTGCAGCACCCGGCCCTGTGCACCGCATATAAACTCCATACAGAAGGCGGCGAGCAGCTCCAATGTGTCCAGGATTGCAGCACCCAGCTCTGTGCACCGTATATAAACTCCATACAGGAGGCGGTGAGCAGCTCGAATGTGTCCAGGATTGCAGCACCTGGCCCTGTGCACCGTATATAAACTCCATACAGGAGGCGGTGAGTAGCTCGAATGTGTCCAGGATTGCAGCACCCGGCCCTGTGCACTGTATATAAACTCCATACAGGAGGCGGTGAGCAGCTCGAATGTGTCCAGGATTGCAGCACCCGGCCCTGTGCACTGTATATAAACTCCATACAGGAGGCGGTGAGCAGCTCGAATGTGTCCAGGATTGCAGCACCCAGCTTTGTGCACCGTATATAAACTCCATACAGGAGGCGGTGAGCAGCTCGAATGTGTCCAGGATTGCAGCACCTGGCCCTGTGCACCGCATATAAACTCCATACAGGAGGCGGTGAGCAGCTCCAATGTGTCCAGGATTGCAGCACCCGGCTCTGTGCACCGTATATAAACTCCATACAGGAGGCGGTGAGCAGCTCGAATGTGTCCAGGATTGCAGCACCCGGCCCTGTGCACCGTATATAAACTCCATACAGGAGGCGGTGAGTAGCTCGAATGTGTCCAGGATTGCAGCACCCGGCCCTGTGCACCGTATGTAAACTCTATACAGGAGGCGGTGAGCAGCTCCAATGTGTCCAGGATTGCAGCACCCGGCTCTGTGCACCGTATATAAACTCCATACAGGAGGCGGTGAGCAGCTCGAATGTGTCCAGGATTGCAGCACCCGGCCCTGTGCACCGCATATAAACTCCATACAGGAGGGGGTGAGTAGCTCGAATGTGTCCAGGATTGCAGCACCCGGCTCTGTGCACCGTATATAAACTCCATACAGGAGGCGGTGAGCAGCTCGAATGTGTCCAGGATTGCAGCACCCGGCCCTGTGCACCGCATATAAACTCCATACAGGAGGCGGTGAGTAGCTCCAATGTGTCCAGGATTGCAGCACCCGGCCCTGTGCACCGCATATAAACTCCATACAGGAGGCGGTGAGCAGCTCGAATGTGTCCAGGATTGCAGCACCCGGCCCTGTGCACCGCATATAAACTCCATACAGGAGGCGGTGAGTAGCTCGAATGTGTCCAGGATTGCAGCACCCGGCCCTGTGCACCGCATATAAACTCCATACAGGAGGCAGTGAGCAGCTCGAATGTGTCCAGGATTGCAGCACCCGGCCCTGTGCACCGTATATAAACTCCATACAGGAGGCGGTGAGCAGCTCGAATGTGTCCAGGATTGCAGCACCCGGCCCTGTGCACCGTATATAAACTCCATACAGGAGGCGGTGAGCAGCTCGAATATGTCCAGGATTGCAGCACCCGGCTCTGTGCACCGTATATAAACTCCATACAGGAAGCGGTAAGTAGCTCGAATGTGTCCAGGATTGCAGCACCCGGCCCTGTGCACCGTATATAAACTCCATACAGGAGGCAGTGAGCAGCTCGAATGTGTCCAGGATTGCAGCACCGGCCCTGTGCACCGTATATAAACTCCATACAGGAGGCCGTGAGTAGCTCGAATATGTCCAGGATTGCAGCACCCGGCCCTGTGCACCGTATATAAACTCCATACAGGAGGCGGTGAGTAGCTCGAATATGTCCAGGATTGCAGCACCGGCCCTGTGCACCGTATATAAACTCCATACAGGAGGCGGTGAGCAGCTCGAATATGTCCAGGATTGCAGCACCGGCCCTGTGCACAGTATATAAACTCCATACAGGAGGCGGTGAGTAGCTCGAATGTGTCCAGGATTGCAGCACCCGGCCCTGTGCACCGTATATAAACTCCATACAGGAGGCGGTGAGCAGCTCGAATGTGTCCAGGATTGCAGCACCCGGCCCTGTGCACCGTATATAAACTCCATACAGGAGGCGGTGAGCAGCTCGAATGTGTCCAGGATTGCAGCACCTGGCTCTGTGCACCGTATATAAACTCCATACAGGAGGCGGTGAGTAGCTCCAATGTGTCCAGGATTGCAGCACCCGGCCCTGTGCACCGTATATAAACTCCATACAGGAGGCGGTGAGTAGCTCGAATGTGTCCAGGATTGCAGCACCCGGCCCTGTGCACCGTATATAAACTCCATACAGGAGGCGGTGAGCAGCTCGAATGTGTCCAGGATTGCAGCACCCGGCCCTGTGCACCGCATATAAACTCCATACAGGAGGCGGTGAGCAGCTCGAATGTGTCCAGGATTGCAGCACCCGGCCCTGTGCACCGTATATAAACTCCATACAGGAGGCGGTGAGCAGCTCGAATGTGTCCAGGATTGCAGCACCGGCCCTGTGCACCGTATATAAACTCCATACAGGAGGCGGTGAGCAGCTCGAATGTGTCCAGGATTGCAGCACCCGGCCCTGTGCACCGTATATAAACTCCATACAGGAGGCGGTGAGTAGCTCGAATGTGTCCAGGATTGCAGCACCCGGCCCTGTGCACAGTATATAAACTCCATACAGGAGGCGGTGAGCAGCTCGAATGTGTCCAGGATTGCAGCACCCGGCCCTGTGCATTGTATATAAACTCCATACAGGAGGCGGTGAGTAGCTCGAATGTGTCCAGGATTGCAGCACCCGGCCCTGTGCACAGTATATAAACTCCATACAGGAAAGAGGAAAGCAGCGATCGTCTGAGAAACTGCTGCGTTTTCCACCCCCACAAGTGACAAGTCGTCGGATTCTGATTAAATCATCACTTGCCTGACCCAATCTGCGAGATTCATGCAGCTATTGTAGTGTGGCGGCGCTCCTGTTGGGATATAGATGAATTGCATTGATCTGATAGATGGTGAGGGGCACTTAGCCTCATTTTTCCCTATCGTTCTGCCTACAAGATAAATCAATATTTAATATCCCCTCCAACCGCGCGGCAAGATCCTCTCCAACCTCCCTCTAATAACCCACGAGTTGACTTTAAAAATTCTGCTGCTGTTCTTTTCTGTGCGACTTGTCATTTATAAGACGCTGGCGGATGGGACACAATGTGAAGCTCCTTAAATTGCTTCTCCTGGTAAAGTCATTTTTAAATGACGTTTGGAGGGTTCATTTAGTGCCTGAGCTTACATTGCGATGGATTAGGCCCACAAAAATGGAGTACAGAATCCGCACAACTCTATCCAGCCTGTGTAACACTAAAGCCCGCTTTACATGCTGCAATGTATCTTACGATGTGTCGGCGGGGTCACGTGGTAAGTGACGCGCATCCAGCATCGTAAGGTACATTGCAGTGTGTGACAGCGACGTGCGATTGTGATTGAGCGGTAAAACGTTCATCGCACACGCATCGTACCTTTCTCTAGAATTGCACGTCAGATTGTTCATCGTACCCGGGGTAGCACACATCGCAGCATGTGAGACCCCGGGAATGATGAACAGATCTTACCTGCGTCCCGCGGCTCCCGGCCCACAATGCGGAAGGAAGGAGGTGGGCGGGATGTTTACGTCCCGCTCAGCTCCGCCCCTCCGCTTCTATTGGCCGGCTGCCGCGTGACGTCGATGTGACGCCGAACGTCCCTCCCACTCCAGGAAGTGGACGTTCGCCGCCCACAGCGAGGTCGTATGGACGGGTAAGTATGTGTGACGGGGGTTGTTTGTGCGGCACATTCAACAAAATTGAACGTGCCACACATACGATGGGGGAGTTGCAAATCACATACGATATCGTATGCGAAATTGCAACGTGTAAAGCAGGCTTAACACTAAAGGCCGCTTTACACGCTGCGACATCGCTAGCATTTGCTGGTGATGCCGAGCGCGATAGCACCCGCCCCCGTCGCACAGCCAATATGTGGTGATCGCTGCCGTAGCGAACATTATCGCTACGGCAGCGTCACACGGCTTACCTGCCCTGCGACGTCGCTCTGGCCGGCGAATCGCCCCTTTTCTAAGGGGGCGGTTCGTTCAGCGTCATAGCGACGTCACACGGCAGGCGTCCAATAGAAGCGGAGGGGCGGAGATGAGCGGCTGTAACATCCCGCCCACCTCCTTTCTTCCTCATTGGCGGTGGAGGCAGGTAAGGAGATGTTCCTCGCTCCTGCGGTGTCACACACAGCGATGTGTGCTGCCTCAGGAACGACAAACAACATCGCTAATAAGCAGAAAACGTTTTTTTGTTTCAGGACGACCTCTCTGCGGAAAACGATTTTGACCGCTTTTGCGATCTTTTAAGGTTGCTCATAAGTGTCACACGCTGCGATATCGTTAATAAGGCCGGATGTGCGTCACAAACAATGTGACCCCGACGATAATTCATTAACGATATCGTAGCGTGTAAAGCCCGCTATAGTCTACACTGTATCTGGAGGCTTTCGCCCATTGTCCACAATGCACTGTATCTGGAGGGTTTCGCCCAGTCTCCACAATGCACTGTATCTGGAGGGTTTCGCCCAGTCTCCACAATGCACTGTATCTGGAGTCTTTCGCCCATTGTCCACAATGCACTGTATCTGGAGAGTTTCGCCCAGTCTCCACAATGCACTGTATATGGAGGGTTTCGCCCAGTCTCCACAATGCACTGTATCTGGAGGGTCTCGCCCAGTCTCCACAATGCACTGTATCTGGAGAGTTTCGCCCAGTCTCTACAATGCACTGTATCCGGGTGCCCTCTGATAAAGTATTGTAGTCCTTCCCTGAGTTATAGGCTCGTGTGACGCTCCATAGAATAACATTGGTCCGGGTGCCCTCTGATAAAGCATTGTAGTGCTTCCCTGAGTAATAGGCTCGTGTGACGCCGCATAGAATAACATTGGTTCGGGTGCCCTCTGATAAAGCATTGTAGTGCTTCCCTGAGTAATAGGCTCGTGTGATGCTCCATAGAATAACATTGGTTCGGGTGCCCTCTGATAAAGCATTGTAGTGCTTCCCTGAGTTATAGGCTCGTGTGATGCTCCATAGAATAACATTGGTTCGGGTGCCCTCTGATAAAGCATTGTAGTGCTTCCCTGAGTTATAGGCTCGTGTGATGCTCCATAGAATAACATTGGTCTGGGTGCCCTCTGATAAAGCATTGTAGTGCTTCTCTGAGTTATAGGCTCGTGTGATGCTCCATAGAATAACATTGGTCTGGGTGCCCTCTGATAAAGCATTGTAGTGCTTCCCTGAGTAATAGGCTCGTGTGATGCTCCATAGAATAACATTGGTCTGGGTGCCCTCTGATAAAGCATTGTAGTGCTTCCCTGAGTTATAGGCTCGTGTGATGCTCCATAGAATAACATTGGTCTGGGTGCCCTCTGATAAAGCATTGTAGTGGTTCCCTGAGTAATAGGCTCGTGTGATGCTCCATAGAATAACATTGGTCTGGGTGCCCTCTGATAAAGCATTGTAGTGCTTCTCTGAGTTATAGGCTCGTGTGATGCTCCATAGAATAACATTGGTCTGGGTGCCCTCTGATAAAGCATTGTAGTGCTTCCCTGAGTTATAGGCTCGTGTGATGCTCCATAGAATAACATTGGTTCGGGTGCCCTCTGATAAAGCATTGTAGTGCTTCTCTGAGTTATAGGCTCGTGTGATGCTCCATAGAATAACATTGGTCTGGGTGCCCTCTGATAAAGCATTGTAGTGCTTCCCTGAGTAATAGGCTCGTGTGACGCCGCATAGAATAACATTGGTCTGGGTGCCCTCTGATAAAGCATTGTAGTGCTTCCCTGAGTAATAGGCTCGTGTGATGCTCCATAGAATAACATTGGTCTGGGTGCCCTCTGATAAAGCATTGTAGTGGTTCCCTGAGTAATAGGCTCGTGTGATGCTCCATAGAATAACATTGGTTCGGGTGCCCTCTGATAAAGCATTGTAGTGCTTCCCTGAGTTATAGGCTCGTGTGATGCTCCATAGAATAACATTGGTCTGGGTGCCCTCTGATAAAGCATTGTAGTGCTTCTCTGAGTTATAGGCTCGTGTGATGCTCCATAGAATAACATTGGTCTGGGTGCCCTCTGATAAAGCATTGTAGTGCTTCTCTGAGTTATAGGCTCGTGTGATGCTCCATAGAATAACATTGGTCTGGGTGCCCTCTGATAAAGCATTGTAGTGCTTCCCTGAGTAATAGGCTCGTGTGATGCTCCATAGAATAACATTGGTCTGGGTGCCCTCTGATAAAGCATTGTAGTGCTTCTCTGAGTTATAGGCTCGTGTGATGCTCCATAGAATAACATTGGTCTGGGTGCCCTCTGATAAAGCATTGTAGTGCTTCCCTGAGTTATAGGCTCGTGTGATGCTCCATAGAATAACATTGGTCTGGGTGCCCTCTGATAAAGCATTGTAGTGCTTCTCTGAGTTATAGGCTCGTGTGATGCTCCATAGAATAACATTGGTCTGGGTGCCCTCTGATAAAGCATTGTAGTGCTTCTCTGAGTTATAGGCTCGTGTGATGCTCCATAGAATAACATTGGTCTGGGTGCCCTCTGATAAAGCATTGTAGTGCTTCCCTGAGTTATAGGCTCGTGTGATGCTCCATAGAATAACATTGGTCTGGGTGCCCTCTGATAAAGCATTGTAGTGTTTCTCTGAGTTATAGGCTCGTGTGATGCTCCATAGAATAACATTGGTCTGGGTGCCCTCTGATAAAGCATTGTAGTGCTTCCCTGAGTAATAGGCTCGTGTGATGCTCCATAGAATAACATTGGTCTGGGTGCCCTCTGATAAAGCATTGTAGTGCTTCCCTGAGTAATAGGCTCGTGTGATGCTCCATAGAATAACATTGGTCTGGGTGCCCTCTGATAAAGCATTGTAGTGCTTCCCTGAGTAATAGGCTCGTGTGATGCTCCATAGAATAACATTGGTCTGGGTGCCCTCTGATAAAGCATTGTAGTGCTTCCCTGAGTAATAGGCTCGTGTGATGCTCCATAGAATAACATTGGTTCGGGTGCCCTCTGATAAAGCATTGTAGTGCTTCCCTGAGTTATAGGCTCGTGTGATGCTCCATAGAATAACATTGGTCTGGGTGCCCTCTGATAAAGCATTGTAGTGCTTCCCTGAGTAATAGGCTCGTGTGATGCTCCATAGAATAACATTGGTCTGGGTGCCCTCTGATAAAGCATTGTAGTGCTTCCCTGAGTAATAGGCTCGTGTGATGCTCCATAGAATAACATTGGTCTGGGTGCCCTCTGATAAAGCATTGTAGTGCTTCCCTGAGTAATAGGCTCGTGTGATGCTCCATAGAATAACATTGGTCTGGGTGCCCTCTGATAAAGCATTGTAGTGCTTCCCTGAGTAATAGGCTCGTGTGATGCTCCATAGAATAACATTGGTCTGGGTGCCCTCTGATAAAGCATTGTAGTGCTTCTCTGAGTTATAGGCTCGTGTGAGCCTGATGCCCCGCTGTACACGGAGTGCACGGACATGCCGCTCCGGTCCTGTTTGTTACAAGCGTCTATGGAAGGAGAACGTATTTGTAGTGACCAGACCCGATTGTAGCTGTGAAGCGCAGCTATTAGTGCATTGCAGGTGAATACTCCGGGACGTGCATTACTTTCCCCAGTAACGGTGGCCAGGCCCAGCAGCTGCCGGTTACCTCCTCTCCTATATATATATATATATATATAGTCTGTCACCCGTACGCATCTGCCTGTAATATATTCTGGTGATACGAGTGGCCGGGATTTCCGGCAGCGGCCAGCAGAGGGCGCACCTGACTCTGCAGCCGGAGGACGCCGCTCACAAGAGGCCAGAACCGGGACAATATTCTGCCACTGGTCACAGACGTCCATGAAGCCGGGTCTCCCACACCGCCTGCTACATAGTGCATTACCACACCATGGCTGAGATATAGCAGAGCCCAGGCATCTGTGCTTCTCCACAGACTGCCCATAACCTCCTGAAGTCTGGCCACCCCACTGCATAAATCAGCACACCCTGCTAAGGCCTGCTCAATGCAGCAACATACCCTGGAAAAAACTGTATTTGAGCTTCCTCTATGATGATCTGTCCGGCTTGTCATTACGAGCAAAAAATCCGGGAATATGATTTCACCCAGCAAAGTGCAAGAGCACAACAAATAATCCAGGCAAGGCGGAGGCGGCCTAATCCGGAGTGTGCCAGTGTAGGGTATATACCGCCATCCCCCCCATCCCAACAATGCGCAGAAAAACATTACACTAATGCCACGACATTGCTGAAGGACAACTCTGTGTGGATATAAAGCACATATTTAACCCCTAACTAAAAAGACCAAACTAGGGGTGCACAGGTGTGAGGGTGTGCACAGGTGTGAGGGGTACACAGGTGTGAACAGGTGTGAGGGGATGCACAGGGGTGAGGGGATGCACAGGGGTGAGGGGGTGCACAGGTGTGAGGGTGTGCACAGGGGTGAGAGGGTGCACAGGTGTGAACAGGTGTGAGGGGATGCACAGGGGTGAGGGGATGCACAGGGGTGAGGGGGTGCACAGGTGTGAGGGGGTGCACAGGTGTGAGGGGTACACAGGTGTGAAGAGTGCACAGGGGTGAGAGGGTGCACAGGTGTGAACAGGTGTGAGGGGATGCACAGGGGTGAGGGGGTGCACAGGGGTGAGGCGGTGCACAGGTTTGAGGGGGTGCACAGGTGTGACCGGTGTGAGGGGTGCACAGGTGTCAGCTGGACCACCCTGGCAATATCTCAGAATGGCTCTTCTGGTTGTCCTCTTAGGTATAATATGAGCAAGTAGATCAAATGCTCAGATCCGGGGACGAAGTGAAAGGAAGAAAAAAAATGAAGTTTAAAAATACCCCCCCCCCAATAAATCCTTTGCCCTATTTAAAGAGCTGTGATGTGTCACTCTGTCAGCTCATCGCCACCCACACAGCATTATTGTGGGGGGCCAACAGGGTGCTATGGCAGCAGGGGGGCTGACTGCTTTATAGGCAGGGGTAAGGCCCTATAGGCAGGGGTGGGGCCTTATTGGCTAAGGTGAGGCCTGCTAGCCTGGAGGCTGGTACCTATAGGCTGGAGGTGGGGCCTTATAGGCTGGGGGTGGGGCCTTAGATGGACCCCAGGTCAATATTCTCTTGCAGGCTACGAACTACTGTAAAAAGCCAAAATAGTTGAAAAAAAATATTAAAATGAAAAACAAAATCCGTTTTGATAATATAATATATTTCTATTTATTTAAAGAAAAAAACCCAAAAACTTCTCACCCCCATAAAAAACCCAGATATCTGTGTGGTCTTCGGAATGACCCATAGTATAAAAATATATAATATTTATTCATTTATATAGCGCCATTAATTAGTCAGCGCTTTACATACATTGGCAGCACTCTCCCCATTAGGGAGTTTAGATTGTGAGCCCCATCAGTATGTTTTTAGAGTGTGGGAGGAAACCCGAGACCCTGGAGGAAACCCACGCAAACACGGGGAGAACATACAAACTACTTGTAGTTGTTGTCCTTGGTGGGAATTGAACCTAGGACCCCAGCGCTGCAAGGCTCCAGTGCTAACCACTGAGCAACCACAAGACTGCAGTGCTAACCACTGAGCCACCACAAGACTACAGTGCTAACCACTGAGCCACCACAAGACTGCAGTGCTAACCACTGAGCCACCACAAGACTGCAGTGCTAACCACTGAGCCACCACAAGACTGCAGTGCTAACCACTGAGCCACCACAAGACTGCAGTGCTAACCACTGAGCCACCACAAGACTACAGTGCTAACCACTGAGCCACCACAAGACTGCAGTGCTAACCACTGAGCCACCACAAGACTGCAGTGCTAACCACTGAGCCACCACAAGACTGCAGTGCTAACCACTGAGCCACCACAAGACTGCAGTCCTAACCACTAAGCCACCACAAGACTGCAGTGGTAACCACTGAGCCACTTTCCAACCCAAGCAATGACATTAAATAAAAATATATGTAGACACAGACACATAAGCACATGCCACAATGGCCATTTTGTTAATATTGGCTCAAAAATAATTAAATAAAAGGCGATCAGAGTCATATGTAATGCAAAAAAGCGATGTGTCTATGGAATACATATAAAAAATAAATAAAAGCTACAGTTTGTGACGTGGAGAAACAAGTGTGAATTGTGCTCTGTAGAGAAATGTTCCCACTGTTAAAGTATGAGAACAGAAAACCGCTATTCAATGACAACGTAATGAAGCCTGAGCCGTGCCGCGTTACGTCTGTAGCATTGCACTGACCCAGTGAATAAGATTTACATGTCCGCTGTACTGCGCCATGAACGCTGTAAAAAACAAATAAACACAGACTTTTTTTTCACATCTACAAAGAATGAGACGGATCAAAAAGATGTTTGTACCAAAAATGGTGTCAGGTACAAGAGCGCCCCGGTACAGATCCGGCTCCGGAAGAGCGAGAGGCCTCAGAATATGGGGCCAGAAGAAAGATTTACAAAAGAAAGATTTACTTTATTTACTTATTTTTTAAAGTAATTCCTTGTGCAGCGATAGCTAAATGTAACAATTTGTTTCTGTGACGGCCCCAGAGAATGCAGTGACCGCGCGCAACCAAATGCAACACTGCTGCTTTGTTGTTTTTGCTCCCAAAGATTAAATAAAAGTGATTAAAAGTCACATGGACCTCAAGACTGCACCGAAAGCTCCAACAGCAAATACCGCAACTAATGGGGAGTGATAACTCTGTACAGTGTGACCATGTCTGTACCGGCCACGCACCTTCTGAGAGGTGGCAGATTTGTTGTTTTAGTCATCGGCCAATAACAAACATTTCACCCTGAAAAGAAGCCTTCACAAAGCAGGCGACTGGTAAGATGCGCAGCAAAGCAGGCGACTGGTAAGATGCGCAGCAAAGCAGGCGACTGGTAAGATGCGCAGCAAAGCAGGCGACTGGTAAGATGCGCACCAAAGCAGGCGATGGGTAAGATGCGCAGCAAAGCAGGCGATGGGTAAGATGCGCAGCAAAGCAGGCGATGGGTAAGATGCGCAGCAAAGCAGACGACGGCTAAGATGCGCAGCAAAGCAGGCGACGGGTAAGATGCGCAGCAAAGCAGGAGACGGGTAAGATGCGCAGCAAAGCAGGCGACTGGTAAGATGCGCAGCAAAGCAGGCGACGGGTAAGATGCGCAGCAAAGCAGGCGACGGGTAAGATGCGCAGCAAAGCAGGCGACGGCTAAGATGCGCAGCAAAGCAGGCGACGGCTAAGATGCGCAGCAAAGCAGGCGACTGCTAAGATGCGCAGCAAAGCAGGCGACGGCTGAGATGCGCAGCAAAGCAGGCGACTGCTGAGATGCGCAGCAAAGCAGGCGACGGCTGAGATGCGCAGCAAAGCAGGCGACGGCTGAGATGCGCAGCAAAGCAGGCGACGGCTCAGATGCGCAGCAAAGCAGGCGACGGCCGAGATGCGCAGCAAAGCAGGCGACGGCCAAGATGCGCAGCAAAGCAGGCGACGGCCAAGATGCGCAGCAAAGCAGGCGACGGCCAAGATGCGCAGCAAAGCAGGCGACGGCCAAGATGCGCAGCAAAGAAGGCGACGGCCAAGATGCGCAGCAAAGCAGGCGACGGCCAAGATGCGCAGCAAAGCAGGCGACGGCCAAGATGCGCAGCAAAGCAGGCGACGGCCAAGATGCGCAGCAAAGCAGGCGACGGCCAAGATGCGCAGCAAAGCAGGCGACGGCCAAGATGCGCAGCAAAGCAGGCGACTGGTAAGATGCGCAGCAAAGCAGGCGACGGCCAAGATGCGCAGCAAATTAGGCGACTGGTAAGATGCGCAGCAAAGCAGGCGACGGCCAAGATGCGCAGCAAAGCAGGCGACGGCCAAGATGCGCAGCAAAGCAGGCGACGGCCAAGATGCGCAGCAAAGCAGGCGACTGGTAAGATGCGCAGCAAAGCAGGCGACTGGTAAGATGCGCAGCAAAGCAGGCGACGGCCAAGATGCGCAGCAAAGCAGGCGACGGCCAAGATGCGCAGCAAAGCAAGACGCACAGGGCTCCAACAACAACGTCTCAGAGTATGACAGCACAAATAAATTGAAATAAAAGTGTTTTCTGCTGCGCAGGTGGTAAAATCTAAATTATGGGGGACAGAAAAGGGTCTTCCCCAAACTGTTCCCACAAATCTGAAGCTACAATTGACCACAGTGTCCCACCAGGGGCGCAGTGTTTGTGCTGATGTTACCAGAGGAGGTTGAGAGCGGTGGGGACTTTTCTGCCCTCTGCTCCTCCTGACTCTCTATCACATGGGGGTAAAGGCAGACAGCGTGGCGGGGGCCACAGGTTATACCCCGGGGGTCACAGGAATGAGGTCTGGACATCATACACCGGGGGCGAGCGGACGGAGGTTATACACCGAGGGAGGGGGAACGGAGGTTATACACTGAGGGAGGGGGAACGGAGGTTATACACCGTGGGAGGGAGGGAAGGGGCTGTAAGTTATACATGGGGGGAGGGGCCAGATATTATACATGGGGGAGGGGCCGGATGTTATATATCGGCAGTGTCCTTGTCTCTTGAATGTGCCAGGATCTGATAACTAAAGCTGAGCTGCACCAGCACCGATCTCATCTGCAGAATCACAGCATAACACCCGGATATAATGCCATTAATCACATTATTCTGAGTGTAAAAGAGTAAAGCCGCCACTGCGCAAACCAATAAAGGCCAGAATCAGCCCTGAAGCGCTGATGATGAAGATGACCGGACCGCTATATCACTCCCAAATCAAACAGCCAGGTAATGACAGCCAGCCAGCCAGGTAGTGCCAGCCAGGTAGTGCCAGCCAGGTAATGACAGCCAGATAGTGCCAGCCAGCCAGGTAGTGCCAGCCAGGTAATGACAGCCAGATAGTGCCAGCCAGCCAGGTAGTGCCAGCCAGGTGGTGACAGCCAGGTAGTGACATCCAGGTAGTGACAGCCAGGTAGTGACAACCAGATAGTGACAGCCAGCCAGGTAGTGACAGCCAGGTAGTGCCAGCCAGGTAATGACAGCCAGATAGTGCCAGCCAGCCAGGTAGTGCCAGCCAGGTAATGACAGCCAGATAGTGCCAGCCAGCCAGGTAGTGCCAGCCAGGTGGTGACAGCCAGGTGGTGACAGCCAGGTAGTGACAGCCAGGTAGTGACAACCAGATAGTGACAGCCAGCCAGGTAGTGACAGCCAGGTAGTGACAACCAGATAGTGCCAGCCAGCCAGGTAGTGCCAGCCAGGTAGTGCCAGCCAGGTAATGACAGCCAGGTAGTGCCAGCCAGGTAATGACAGCCAGGTAATGACAGCCAGGTAGTGACAGCCAGGTAGTGACAGCCAGGTAGTGACAACCAGGTAGTGACAGCCAGCCAGGTAGTCACAGCCAGCCAGGTAGTGACAGCCAGCCAGGTAGTGACAACCAGATAGTGACAGCCAGCCAGGTAGTGACAGCCAGGTAGTGACAGCCAGCCAGGTAGTGACAGCCAGGTAGTGACAACCAGATAGTGCCAGCCAGCTAGGTAGTGACTACCATCCAGGTAGTGACAGCCAGGTAATGACAGCCTGTAGTGACAGCAGCTATCTCTGCACTTGATACATGTGATGAGTGGTGCAGACTACCTTCTACCACTGATCACTATGGCAGCTTCAATCCAACAACACCTGCAGAACATACGGAGGGGAAGACACTCACTGTGTGCGCACTTCTGACGCAAATCCTTCCTGAGATGGCATCTAGCAGCATCTGAAATACAGCAAACGAGGAAGGAGCTTAGAGAAGACATGGCACATACAGTTGAAACCAGACGTTTCCATCCACCCTCTGTATAGACACATCTGCAGATGTCTTTAAAAAGAGCAGAGGGAAAAACCTGCAGATGTTTATAGAGAGCGGAAGGAGACACATCTGCAGGTTTTTCCCTCCATTCTCTATAAAGACACATATGCAGGTTTTTCCCTCCGCTCTCTATACAGACACATCTGCAGGTTTTTCCCTCGGCTCTCTATATAGACACATATGCAGGTTTTTCTCACTATCTGACATGAAATCAGAATAAACCTTCCCCGTTTTCTGTCAATCAGGAACCAAAATTATTTATATTTGCCAAATGCCAGAATAATGAGAGAGATTTTTTTTTGTAACTTTCTGCAAAGTGAAAAGTTTCCATACACGAAGAGTACTGTGCCTTTAAACAATCTAGGACAGCCCATATGATGATGTCATGTCTTTGGAAGCTTCTGATAGGTTTATTGGCAACATCTGAGTTAATTACAGACACACCTGTGGATGTATTGTAATGCACACCTGACACACACGGCTTCTTTGTGAAGCATCATGGGAAAGTCTAAAGAAATCAGCCAAGATCTCAGTAAGAGAATTGTGGACTTGCACAAGTCTGGTTCATCCTTGGGTGCAATTTCCAGATACCTGAAGGTGCCTCATTCATCTGTACAAACAATTATACGCAAGTACAAACAAGATGTGAATGTCCAGCCATCATACTGCTCAGGAAGGAGACAGGTTCTGTGCACCAGAGATGAATGTGCTTTGGTCAGACATGTGCATATCAACCCAAGAACAAAAGCAAAACCTTGTGAAGAAGCTGGAGGAAGCTGGTAAGATTGTGTCACTAGCCACAATGAACGAGTCCTGTATCAACATGGGCTGAAAGTCCACTCTGCCCGGAAGAAGCAATTACTCCAAAAGAAACAGAAAAGGCCAGATTAATGTTTGCAAATGCTCACAGGAACAAAGACGTTAATTTTTGGAGACTTGTCCTGTGGTCTGAGGAAACTAAAATTGAAATGTTTGGCCATAATGACCATCATTACATTTGTAGGAAGAGGGGAGAAGCTTTGAAGCTTAAGAGCATCATCCCAACTGTGACACACGGGGGCGGCAGCATCATGTTGTGGGGTTGTTTTGCTGCAGGAGGGACTGGGACTTCACAATATAGATGGCATCATGAGGAAAGAAGATTATGTGGCAATACTGAAGAACATCACAAGACATCAGCCAGGAACTTAAAGCTTGGACGGAAATGGGTATTCCAGATGGACAATGACCCGAAGCATACTGTGAAACTAGTTACAAAGTGGCTTAAGGATAACAAAGTCAATGTTTTGGAGTGGCCATCACAAAGCCCTGATCTCAATCTTATTGAAAATGTATGGGCAAAGCTGAAAAAGCCAGTGCAAGCAAGGCGACCTTCAAACATGGCTCAGGTACTCCAGTTCTGTCAGGAGGAATCGACCTAGAGATCCTTGGTATTCATTGTGTTGTTTGGAGATCTCCTTGGTCTTCATGGTGTTGTTTGGAGACCTCCTTGGTCTTCATGGTGTTGTTTGGAGACCTCCTTGGTCTTCATGGTGTTGTTTGGAGACCTCCTTGGTCTTCATGGTGTTGTTTGGAGACCTCCTTGGTCTTCATGGTGTTGTGTGGCGACCTCCTTGGTCTTCATGGTGTTGCTTGGAGACCTCCTTGGTCTTCATGGTGTTGTGTGGAGACCTCCTTGGTCTTCATGGTGTTGTGTGGCGACCTCCTTGGTCTTCATGGTGTTGTGTGGCGACCTCCTTGGTCTTCATGGTGTTGTGTGGAGATCTCCTTGGTCTTCATGGTATGGTGTGGTTTGGACACCTCCTTGGTCTTCATGGTGTTGTGTGGAGCCCTCCTTGGTCTTCATGGTGTTGTGTGGAGATCTCCTTGGTCTTCATGATGATATTTTGTTAGTTGTGACGCTTGCTTAATGGTGTTGCAGCCTCTGTGGCCTTTCAGAAAAGATGTGTATATACAGACAGACCTCTGGACACCTATGATGTCCACCTATGTGCACTCTTATCACTAAGCATCTGATTTATGAAGGGAATTACTTGAATAAGAAGATTTTAGGGGCTCCATAGCAAAACGGGTGAATACATATGCACATTGCCATTTTTATTGATTATATCCAATAAATTAAATTTGTCTATTTTTATTCTCAGTTCTCCAGCTTAGACTATTGAGTGCTGATGCATCACACAAAATCAGATTAACAAAATATTTACACAGGTTGCAATGTAACAAAATAGCTAAAAAGCCAGAGGATGAATACTTTTTCAAGGCACTGTGGATATCGGGATGTTGGCCTGGGGTGGCTCCAGCTCCCCTTTCCTGTGACCCTTCTGGGGCCAAAGTTTCAGGAGTGAGCGTAAATATCTGTGGTCCCTACAGATTTCCGGCCTTTAACCGTGTACAATATGTACAATTTCAGGACTCCCCTTAACTATCCGCTTGAGCGGTTCTCATGTGAACATAGGTATATGTATTGCATAATTGTGGTCATGTGCTGGTGACGCGGCACCTCAAGGATTAGCAGCAAAAGCTGCTAGTCAGTCCATGACCGCCAATATGCAAATACCATACTTGTGGTCATGTGATGACTGGATATGGAGAGGAATCCTGACAGTGTGCATATTGCACGGTGTCAGGATTCTGGAATCTGTGATCACACAGTGACTGCAGAAACGTATCTTCTGCCCAGAAAACCCTTTAATGAACAAGGGGAAAAGGCACCTGGGAGTCACTGAATAGAAAGCGATTCGCTTAATACTGGCAGAGCCCACAAAGCAGTCTATAGAAAGGTCTGTGCCAGCGACCCCTGCAATATATAGTATAATCCTCCACAGCAGGCGCATTGCACCACCCATGGGATAGCACCCTGTGAATTCAGAATTTCCCTGATACTTTTAGATATACTAATATACATTGTGTGTCACTGGGTCCTCCCAAAATACCATACAAAACGGTGCCTCTATGTCCATCCTGAGCTACCTGGTGCATGAAGAGAATGACAGAAATGCAGGGAACACTGACAGTACAATGAGAGTGGGGGCAGGGAAATAAACTGCGGGTGCAGTAATGGTCAGTGGTCACCGGCCGTCGTACAAGATTACCCTGCAATACATTCATGCACACGCGTTCTAAAGACTCATTTCATGATCATCTTGTCATGTAAAGAGGCTGCCGATCACCCGAGAATCCAGCAAAGCCCTCCATTATCAGATGAAGTGATCATTGTGCAGCGGGAAGGATCATCTTTCTCAGTCTGTGTAAGCAGGATTCACAGGACCGAGAACCACGTCAGCCTATGTGCCCTGAGCGATCGACTACAGCTCATCTACTAGAGATCAACTACAGCTCATCTACTAGAGATCGACTACAGCTCATCTACTAGAGATCGACTACAGCTCATCTACTAGAGATCGACTACAGCTCATCATCTACTAGAGGTCGACTACAGCTCATCTACTAGAGATCGACTACAGCTCATTTACTAGAGATCGACTACAGCTCATCTACTAGAGATCGACTACAGTTCATCATCTACTAGAGATCGACTACAGCTCGTCTACTAGAGATCGACTACAGCTCATCATCTACTAGAGATCGACTACAGCTCGTCTACTGGAGATCGACTACAGCTCGTCTACTAGAGATCGACTACAGCTCATCTACTAGAGATCGACTACAGCTCATCTACTAGAGATCGACTACAGCTCATCTACTAGAGATCGACTACAGCTCATCTGCTAGAGATCAACTACAGCTCATCTACTAGAGATCGACTACAGCTCATCTACTAGAGATCGACTACAGCTCATCTACTAGAGATCGACTACAGCTCATCATCTACTAGAGATCGACTACAGCTCATCTACTGGAGATCGACTACAGCTCATCTACTGGAGATCGACTACAGCTCATCATCTACTAGAGATCGACTACAGCTCATCTACTAGAGGTCGACTACAGCTCATCATCTACTAGAGATCGACTACAGCTCATCTACTGGAGATCGACTACAGCTCATCTACTGGAGATAGACTACAGCTCATCTACTGGAGATCGACTACAGCTCATCTACTGGAGATCGACTACAGCTCATTTACTAGAGATCGACTACAGCTCATCTACTAGAGATCGACTACAGCTCATCTACTAGAGATCGACTACAGCTCATCATCTACTAGAGGTCGACTACAGCTCATCATCTACTAGAGGTCGACTACAGCTCATCTACTAGAGATCGACTACAGCTCATCTACTAGAGATCAACTACAGCTCATCTACTAGAGATCGACTACAGCTCATCTACTAGAGATCGACTACAGCTCTTTTATTAGAAATCGACTACAGCTCATCTACTAGAGATCGACTACAGCTCATCTACAAGAAATCGACTACAGCTCATCTACTAGAGATCGACTACAGCTCATCTACTAGAGATCGACTACAGCTCATCTACTAGAGATCGACTACAGCTCATATACTAGAGATCAACTACAGCTCATCTACTAGAGATCGAATACAGCTCATCTACTAGAGATCGACTACAGCTCATCTACTAGAGATCGACTACAGCTCATCTACTAGAGATCGACTACAGCTCATCTACTAGAGATCGACTACAGCTCATCTACTAGAGATCGACTACAGCTCATATACTAGAGATCAACTACAGCTCATCTACTAGAGATCGAATACAGCTCATCTACTAGAGATCGACTACAGCTCATCTACTAGAGATCGACTACAGCTCATCTACTAGAGATCGACTACAGCTCATCTACTAGAGATCAACTACACCTCATTTATTAGAGATCGACTACAGCTCATCATCTACTAGAGATCGACTACAGCTCGTCTACTTGAGATCGACTACAGCTCATCTACTAGAGATCGACTACAGCTCATCTACTAGAGATCGACTACAGCTCATCTACTAGAGATCGACTACAGCTCATCTACTAGAGATCGACTACAGCTCATCTACTAGAGATCGACTACAGCTCATCTACTAGAGATCGACTACAGCTCATCTACTAGAGATCGACTACAGCTCATCATCTACTAGAGATCGACTACAGCTCATCTACTGGAGATCGACTACAGCTCATCTACTGGAGATCGACTACAGCTCATCATCTACTAGAGATCGACTACAGCTCATCTACTAGAGGTCGACTACAGCTCATCATCTACTAGAGATCGACTACAGCTCATCTACTGGAGATCGACTACAGCTCATCTACTGGAGATAGACTACAGCTCATCTACTGGAGATCGACTACAGCTCATCTACTGGAGATCGACTACAGCTCATTTACTAGAGATCGACTACAGCTCATCTACTAGAGATCGACTACAGCTCATCTACTAGAGATCGACTACAGCTCATCATCTACTAGAGGTCGACTACAGCTCATCATCTACTAGAGGTCGACTACAGCTCATCTACTAGAGATCGACTACAGCTCATCTACTAGAGATCAACTACAGCTCATCTACTAGAGATCGACTACAGCTCATCTACTAGAGATCGACTACAGCTCTTTTATTAGAAATCGACTACAGCTCATCTACTAGAGATCGACTACAGCTCATCTACAAGAAATCGACTACAGCTCATCTACTAGAGATCGACTACAGCTCATCTACTAGAGATCGACTACAGCTCATCTACTAGAGATCGACTACAGCTCATATACTAGAGATCAACTACAGCTCATCTACTAGAGATCGAATACAGCTCATCTACTAGAGATCGACTACAGCTCATCTACTAGAGATCGACTACAGCTCATCTACTAGAGATCGACTACAGCTCATCTACTAGAGATCGACTACAGCTCATCTACTAGAGATCGACTACAGCTCATCTACTAGAGATCGACTACAGCTCATATACTAGAGATCAACTACAGCTCATCTACTAGAGATCGAATACAGCTCATCTACTAGAGATCGACTACAGCTCATCTACTAGAGATCGACTACAGCTCATCTACTAGAGATCGACTACAGCTCATCTACTAGAGATCAACTACAGCTCATTTATTAGAGATCGACTACAGCTCATCATCTACTAGAGATCGACTACAGCTCGTCTACTTGAGATCGACTACAGCTCATCTACTAGAGATCGACTACAGCTCATCTACTAGAGATCGACTACAGCTCATCTACTAGAGATCGACTACAGCTCATCTACTAGAGATCGACTACAGCTCATCTACTAGAGATCGACTACAGCTCATCTACTAGAGATCGACTACAGCTCATCTACTAGAGATCGACTACAGCTCATCTACTAGAGATCGACTACAGCTCATCTACTAGAGATCGACTACAGCTCATCTACTAGAGATCGACTACAGCTCATCTACTAGAGATCGACTACAGCTCATCTACTAGAGATCGACTACAGCTCATCTACTAGAGATCGACTACAGCTCATCATCTACTAGAGATCGACTACAGCTCGTCTACTGGAGATCGACTACAGCTCATCTACTAGAGATCGACTACAGCTCATCTACTAGAGATCAACTACAGCTCATCATCTACTAGAGATCGACTACAGCTCGTCTACTGGAGATCGACTACAGCTCATCTACTAGAGATCGACTACAGCTCATCTACTAGAGATTGACTACAGCTCATCATCTACTAGAGATAGACTACAGCTCGTCTACTTGAGATCGACTACAGCTCATCTACTAGAGATCGACTACAGCTCATCTACTAGAGATCGACTACAGCTCATCTACTAGAGATCGACTACAGCTCATCTACTAGAGATCGACTACAGCTCATCTACTAGAGATCGACTACAGCTCATCTACTAGAGATCGACTACAGCTCATCTACTAGAGATCGACTACAGCTCATCTACTAGAGATCGACTACAGCTCATCATCTACTAGAGATCGACTACAGCTCGTCTACTGGAGATCGACTACAGCTCATCTACTAGAGATCGACTACAGCTCATCTACTAGAGATCAACTACAGCTCATCATCTACTAGAGATCGACTACAGCTCGTCTACTGGAGATCGACTACAGCTCATCTACTAGAGATTGACTACAGCTCATCATCTACTAGAGATCGACTACAGCTCGTCTACTTGAGATCGACTACAGCTCATCTACTAGAGATCGACTACAGCTCATCTACTAGAGATCGACTACAGCTCATCTACTAGAGATCGACTACAGCTCATCTACTAGAGATCGACTACAGCTCATATACTAGAGATCAACTACAGCTCATCTACTAGAGATCGAATACAGCTCATCTACTAGAGATCGACTACAGCTCATCTACTAGAGATCGACTACAGCTCATCTACTAGAGATCGACTACAGCTCATCTACTAGAGATCAACTACAGCTCATTTATTAGAGATCGACTACAGCTCATCATCTACTAGAGATCGACTACAGCTCGTCTACTTGAGATCGACTACAGCTCATCTACTAGAGATCGACTACAGCTCATCTACTAGAGATCTACAACAGATCTAGTACAGATCTACCCTCCAAAAAATTGCGAAATTCACTGTTATGAGGTTGCAAGAATTTTCAGAGGAGGCGCAGGTTACCTTATCTCCTCTGCAGTTGTTCAGGCCAATGTTGTTGAGCGGCAGCTTGCTGTCCAGGCCGTGCGGCTGATGTTGCTGTTCCCTCTGTATCTGCTCCCTCATCTTACGAGCCTCCTGTATGGCTTTCATGACCGTGTCCTGATCTCCGAATAGGGCTGGAGAGTTAAGACTGGAAAGGATATCTGTGGAGAATAGAGCACGTGTGTCAGTGTATCCCAGAGACCGGACATTACAGCATCCGATGGGCCCCTCGTCTGCCGGACCCCTCGTCTGCCGGACCCCTCGTCTGCCGGGCCCCTCGTCTGCCGGGCCCCTCGTCTGCCCGGCCCCTCGTCTGCCCGGCCCCTCGTCTGCCGGGCCCCTCGTCTGCCGGACCCCTCGTCTGCAGGGCTACCCTTGTCTGCAAGGCCACCCTTGTCTGCAAGGCCATCCTCGTCTGCAGGGCCCCTCGTCTGCAAGGCCACCCTCGTCTGCAGGGCCCCTCGTCTGCAAGGCCACCCTCGTTTGCAGGACCCCTTGTGTGCAAGGCCACCCTCGTCTGCAGGGCACCTCGTTTGCAGGGCCACTCTCGTCTGCCGGGCCACCCTTGTCTGCAGGGCCCCTCGCGGCTGCTCTACTGTATCCGATCTCCACAGTCTGAGCAGGATTCCCGTCTACAATGTTGCATTATTATAATAATTTCTAATTGTACAGGAAATATCGCGGTCAGGTAACTTGTCGCACGGAAGGATGTAGGGTCTCGTCTCATGCAGATTGTTAGCGGTGACCCCTCCGTACTCGGGGCGTTAGCTTATGTTGCACTGTCAGGCGCTGACCATCATTCTGGCATGGTGACAATGTAAACAGTGTCCAGAAGACTAAGGGGTACTTTGCACACTACGACATCGCAGGTGCGATGTCGGTGGGGTCATGTCGAAAGTGACGCACATCCGGCGTCGCAGGCGATATCGTAGTGTGTAAAGCCTAGATGATACGATTAACGAGCGCAAAAGCGTCGTAATCGTATCATCGGTGTAGCGTCGGCGAAAACCATAATTACCTTGCTGCGACAGGTACGATGTAGTTCCTCGCTCCTGCGGCAGGACACATCGCTGTGTATGAAGCCGCAGGAGCGAGGAACATCAGCTACCTGCGTCCTGGCTGCAATGCGGAAGGAAGGAGGTGGGCGGGATGTTTACATCCTGCTCATCTCTGCCCCTCCGCTGCTATTGGCCGCCTGTCGTGTGACGTCGCTATGACGCCGCACGACCCGCCCTCTTAATAAGGAGGCGGGTCGCCGGCCAGAGCGATGTCGCAGGGCAGGTGAGTGCATGTGAAGCTGGCGTAGCGATAATGTTCGCTACGGCAGCAATCACAAGATATCGCTGCTGCGACGGGCGCGGGGACTATCGCGTGCGACATCGCAGCATCGGCTTGCGATGTCGTAGTGTGCAAAGTACCCCTAAGGCTACATGCGCACGCTGCAGTTTTACCTGCACCAAAATGCACCGAGTCACACAGAGCCTGGAAATGCCAATAAAACGCTTGTAATGATGATGGGTTCTGCCGCGTTTTTGTTAATGTATGTTTTAAAGGAGAAACAAAATCTGATAAGATAATGGATAGATCGCTAGAAAAGATGATAGACGAGATAGATAATAGGAGAACACATAAGCGAGAATGCACAGTCCTGGAACGACGCGGGTGAGCTGCGGATTTTGTGACCAGAACGCCAGCACAACGCATACAGAATGTAACAGTTTGGTAGCGTGCGTTTGGTCGCATTTTTCCTTGTGTTTTTCATCCCCTCATTGATTTCAATGGGTGACAAAAATGCAAGAAGAATGAACATGCTGCTTTTTTGTCAGATGGTTTTGATAAATAACCTGCAGCGTGCGCACAGAAATCTGACTGCTCATAGACTTTTCTGGGAGGCAAAAGTCAGAACTTGCTGCCAACAAAAGTGCAGCAAGAACCGCAGCGTGTGCATGTAGCCTAACAGTCTGCAGCATTGGGGGTCACTACCTCCGGGTCACCTCCGCTCTTCATCCACTGCTGGACTCTGCGATTACAGTCAGTTTTTTAGTTACGGCCATTCTCCTAATCTGCACTGGAGCAGCCGGACACCTGGAGAATTATCTGATAACCACACAGTGTGATCCGGCCCCTGCAGCGTCACCCAGGTCCTGCTACACGCATGAGACCGCACACGCGGGCTGGGTCACTGCTATACACTGCCTCATGGCGGCTGTCTGTCAATACTGACGTGTTAATTGGGAAAATTACATTATTTGTATCAACGATCCTAAAAATCAGGGGCTCCGTAAATGACCAGGACTTAAAAATGAATGTGATCAGACACTTCTGCTGACGAGGACGGTGCCCAGCTCTCCCAGGAGGAGAAGACTGGAGTAGGGGCGGTCATAGTGAGCATACAGGTTGTCACACAGCTCCATAACCACATGTCCACATATTAAATGTTTTACCACTCAGGGGTCTGGGAAAGCTGGATGAATGTAAGGGCTGCTAGTTTGCAGATGGAAGACCCGTGTGTGAGCCGCTCTTACCCAAGGAGGACCCTCTGCTCAGAGCTCCGCTGATGGGACTGGGGATGCCGCTCTTGTTTGTCAGACCCACAGGACTGGTCTTACTGGGCGGGTAGAGGCTCTGCGTGGGCGACGTGGGGGACTTCACCGGCTCCGCCGTCTTGGGTCGCGCTGATAGATTCAGAGGCTGCGCTGCTTCATCCTGCGGGAATTTCACATAAACAATGATTAGGAGCAGACAAATGGGCCACATTAGCACTTAAGACGACGCGGCTTCCACCTCCCAGACAATGGCACTATCTGCTGCTGTAATAACAAAAGACGCTAATTATCTGCGCCCTCCATCTAACGAGGCCTCATTAATTCCAAGCCTCCTATTTATATCAACACGCTTGCTGCTACCTTCTTTTTGCCAAATTAAAATGTGAATTACCGCACATTAAAGTTCACGTCTTAATGTGTTTTGTAAGATCTAAATTAACCCAGGGCATTTACAAGGAATGATTTACACTCCCATGGAGTTGTGCGGCAGCTTCTCTCTGGTAACACAGAGCGTTGCATCTCTCCGTGACTTCAGCAGCCAACATGCCGGCTCCACCCGAGAAGATGAAGGGGTTAATCCCCATCAATGCTCCGCTCCTGCCATGACCTGCAGTGTGCCCACAACACCTGGCAGCCGACATGCCCACTACCGGGTTCATCCATCACCCCGAGCCATGAGGACTGACAGCGAAGCAGTAAGAAAAGCCGCCCACAAAACACACGGACGTGGAAGGGACTCAGCGCTCCCTGCAACAGGCGGGGGTCATTGTCCCCATTAATCTGCTCTCGGTTTTTTTTGTAGTAGTTCTTTTCTTCTGTTCTTTTTTTTTCATTTATCCGTGAGTGGATGGAAATGTCAGTGCTCCTGTGACTAAGGGACTACACGGAAATGCTGCAGCTTTCCTCTCTGCATCTGTGGACACAGGACCTGGTCCAGCATTCAGTTTAGTTCATTTAGTTCAGCATTCATTTAGTTATCAGAATGACTCGTGGTCGGCGGCTGGGTATCGACTGCTTGGGATCGGTGGCTCGGGATGGGCGGCTCGGAATCAGTGGCTCGAGAGAGAGAGAGGTGACTCTGGATGGGGGGCTCCGGATGGGGGGCTCAGGACGGGCAGCTCTGGATGGGCAGCTTGGGATGGGAAGCTCTGGATGGGCTTGGTATCGGTGACTTGGGATGGGCAGTTCAAGATCGGTGACTCGGAATGGGCAGCACTGGCTCTGGGCGGCTTGCGATGGAGACTTGGGATGGAGGCTCTGGATGAGTGGCTCTGGGCGGCTTGCGATGGGGACTTGGGATGGAGGCTCTGGATGAGTGGCTCTGGGCGGCTTGCGATGGGGACTTAGGATGGAGGCTCTGGATGAGTGGCTCTGGGCGGGCGGCTTGCGATGGGGACTTGGGATGGAGGCTCTGGATGAGTGGCTCTGGGCGGCTTGCGATGGGGGCTCAGGATGGACGGCTCTGGATGAGTGGCTCTGGGCGGCTTGCGATGAGGGCTCAGGATGGACGGCTCGGGATGGGTGGCTCTGGACGGCTCGCGATGGGGACTTGGGATGGAGGCTCTGGATGAGTGGCTCTGGGCGGCTTGCGATGGGGGCTCAGGATGGACAGCTCGGGATGGGTGGCTCTGGATGGCTTGCAATGGGAACTTGGGATGGACGGCTCGGGATGGGTGGCTCTGGGCGGCTTGCAATGGGAACTTGGGATGGACGGCTCGGGATGGGTGGCTCTGGACGGCTCGCGATGGGTGGCTCTGGGCGGGCAGTTCACAAGGGGGTTTTAGAGTGCAGAGGATGGAGCTCTGCTCACTTTCCTCTCTCTGAACGCCTTGTTAAGTTTATGCGGTGCTCTAATTGTCCATGAAACCTCTGGTGAGACGCACACACATGGATTCCCCACTGAAATCACATTTGTATTGGTGAAGAAAACCTTACTACAGTAAGTCTATGGCCTCACTTATCGGTGGAGACTGCGCTGCTTTAATGGAAGGTCTGAATGTATTTAATGCTGAAAAGAGATAAGCTGCGCTCTACTACTGAAGGAACTGGGGCACGGGAGAAAAAAGTTGTCCAATAATTCAGAAAACCCCGGCACACAAATTGAGAAAAAGAGAATATCCAGTCAAAGGTTACTTTTAATATGCTGGTGTTTAATGAATACAGCAAGGCTAATCAAAAATGGTGCAAGGACCAAGGGGTAATCTGGAATGCCTCATGGGGCTCTCTCATTCTGACTACATGCTGCAATAGGCATTCCAGATTACCCCTTGGTCCTTGCACCATTTTTGATTAGCCTTGCTGTATTCATTGGACAATTACCCCTATTACCTGGCCACGGAATATAATCCTTAGGCTCCCCTCTCTTGATGTGACTAATCTTCATAATCTATTGCATCATCTCATACTGAGTTCAGCCCTTATTGTATCCTCCACATGAGAGCCCCCACATGTCACATAAATACGGCCGTAATACTGTCCGGACATTCCTCTACCCTGACTCCATCCAGAACCACGGATTCTATTAGTAGCCTTGTGCTTCTCCTATAACCTACATTGTCTCTATTTCCACTTTATACTGTGTGTGCAGGACTCTTCCTTTACACAATACGGTATTTCATGTCCCTGGTGAAGGCTCTCATATGAGCCGAAACGTTGGACCTTGCATTGCTTTTTATGCCACACACTGACTGTTATGGAATTTTTCACGAATTAAACACCAGCATATTAAAAGTAACCTCTGACTGGATATTCTCTTTTTCTCAATTTGTGTGCCGGGGTTTTCTGAATTATTGAATGTATTTAATGACATGGAATTATAAAATGGTGACTTATTAGTATAAAGATCTCATGTCTGATCACATGAATATATCAGTGATGTCATCACCAGGGGCGGGGCTGTATATAAGGGGAGTGGTCTGATCATGTCATGTCAGTGATGTCATTACCAGGGGCGGGGCCGTATATAAGGGGTGTGGTCTCGTGTCTGGGAGCGGGTGGATTTTGTGTGACGTCGTTCCTATAGGCAGTCGTATGTAGAGCCTCTGGAGTAGTGGAGCATTGCAGATTTTGGTGAGATTCTGCTCCATGGAGCTCTTCTTCCTTCGTCTTCCTCCGAGGTTACTATTAGATCAGAGTAGTCGCTGGTTTTCTGATTTTCGCAGAGGAGACGGGTCTGTTTATTTGTGGCACATGGTGAATGTGGTGAAATGTGTCCCGCCCGATGGTCGTCTGTTTCTGGAGCTGCCATGTTTTCTTTGTGGAAGGCAGCAATACGTTTCCCTTATCTTGATGTGACACTGTCCTGCCACAACACGGGGCTTTACCTCGGCCTCGCAGGACCTCCTCCTCGTGGCAGCGCCTCTCACCAGCTGCCGCTGCGGTCGCTTCTCATTATCTCTTTATTCTTTGCTCTTTTCAGAATTATTTTGAAATTGCACCAATTGTTTGGAAAATCTGTTATTTTCCAATCGGTGAGAACCCGGGTCCTGAATGTGTTATATTTTAGGACACGGGGGACCCGTCAGATGGTTTCATCATCTAGTGACATCTCTTTTTGCCCCATCAAATCCGCAAGAACAGAAGACAAATCCTGGGCTGTGCAGGACGCCGGCCTCCACATCACGCGGTGCTGTGCCGAGGCTACGCTGGTTACGAGGCTCCCAGGACAACTGGAATAACATTTTCTGCACTTTGCCGTGGCAGACCATCTGTCCTTTACCAAACACAACTTTACCTTGGACGGATTCCACTTTTGTGCTTTTCTGGGCGTTGTCGGGCGTCTTGTACATAAGTGATCCCGTGGCTGCCGCAGCGCACAGCGTCTCTCATGTTGCAGGGTCGCCTGGAGAATTCAGAGTCCGGAGCCGAGTGTCTACGACACGTTTTGTTACCATATCAATCAGCCGTCTCCATACCAACCGCTTTTCTTTAATAACGTGCTTTCTTTGATTTATTGTCCTAATATTTTAATGTCTTTCCTAAGTGGCTACAGATGTGTAGGTGCTGCACAAATCTGACACAAGCCGCGAATAGGCCGAGACATAAGGGTCTATCAGCACGTATCACAGACGCATATACCGACCTGTATCTCTGACGCGTATCAACGTCGCGTATCATTGACGCGCATCACCCTTTGCCTATCACCAATATGCATCATTGATATGTATCAGCATCGCGTATCACCATTGCGTATCTTCTATGGATATCACCAATGAGCATTTCCTATGCGTATCACCATTGCGTATCTTCTATGGATATCACCAATGAGCATTTCCTATGCGTATCACCATCGCGTATCTCCTATGCGTATCACCATTGCACGTCTTCGTATCATGTATCATCATCAAATATCTCTGACACATATCACCGATGCGCATAACTGACATGCATCATCAACACGTTAGTCATCATCACCGGTGGGAGTGGCCACTGCAGTGGGTGACTCCATTCCCCACATTATATCCTAATGGAATGGACTAGATTCCTCCCAGAGACATCACTGCACATATAGAGAACCATCCAGGGACAGAACTGAGATGAGACAACAATGACCGAAAAATCTGAACTAATCAGCCAATGTCCCAGAGAACCAAGCTGTGCGCCCATAGCACTGTAGCTGGCCAATGGGGCATGCGGCCGGCCAAAGAGGAGGGTAGGGCAGCCGACCGATGGGGAGGGGAGAACAGCCGGCCGATGGGGAGGGGAGAGCAGCCGGCCGATGGGGAGGGGAGGGCAGCCGGCCGATGGGGAGGGGAGGGCAGCCGGCCGACGGGGAGTGCCGCAGTCACCACATTGTAAATCTTTGCATTTCAGCATTTTTCATCAGATTGGAAAAAAATAGTACAACTGATTGGCGTGGGCCACACATTAAGGTCGGCGAGCACCACGTCCTTTGGGAATACCTTGAGCTGTGTGATGGGGCTGCTCCCTCTCTTCTCGCTCTTCACCCCGGTGGGGGACAGACCTCCGGTAGAGTTTGGCGGCTGAGGTGTGGACGGCATCTTGGCTCCTGGAGACACCTGCATGCTGGCGAGCTGCGCTGCATAGATCTGCTGTAAAACAAGTGGCAATGTCAGATAATCTCCGGGATCTCAGTGCCCCTATGTGACAGGAATGGCTGTAGCTATTTCTGCAGATTGTGGTCTCGGGGACTTCCTCTTCCACATCAGATTATGCTCCGATTATCTATAGTGTCGAGGTAGAAGTCAGGCTGCATCTCCAGGTGGAGAAGAACACACTGAAACATGTGAGTGATGCCGGAAGGCCCCATCCGGGCCATCGAATGGTGGACGCTAGCATCTGTCATTACCGTCTCCTACCTCCCCGTCTCCCCTCCCCCAGAGCCGATACTCCTGCCACCTCCCCTCCACACACCCTGGCGCTGACTGTCCGGGGCAGAGCAGCCGGTGTAGAGCGTCTAGGGCAGAGCGTCCGGGCCATCGCATCGTGGACGCTAGCGTTTGTCATTACCACCTCCTACCTCCCCGTCCTCATCCAGAGCCTGTACTCCTGACACATCCCCCTCCACATACCCCAGGACAGAGCGCCCGGGGCAGAGCGTTCGGGGAAGAGCGCTCAGTGTAGAGCGTCCGGGGCAGAGCAGCCAATGCAGATTGTCCGGGGCAGAGCGCTCAGTGCAGAGCGTCCGGGGCAGAGCAGCTGATGCAGATTGTCCAGGGCAGAGCGCCCAGGGCACAGCGTCCAGTGCAGAGCGCCCGGAGCAGAGCGTCTGGGGCAGAGCACCCAGGGCAGATCGTCTGGTGCAGAGCGTCCAGTGCAGATCGTCTGGTGCAGAGCGTCCGGGGCAGAGCACCCGGGGCAGAGCACCCAGGGCAGAGCGTCCGAGGCAGAGTAGCTGATGCAGATCATCCGGGGCAGAGCACCCAGTGCAGAGCGCCCGGGGCAGATCGTCCGGGGCAGAGCGTCCAGTGCAGATCGTCTGGTGCAGAGCGTCCAGTGCAGATCGTCTGGTGCAGAGCGTCTGTTGCAGAGCGTCCAGGGCAGAGCACCTGGGGCAGAGCGTCCGGGGCAGAGCACCCAGGGCAGAGCGTCCGAGGCAGAGCACCCAGTGCAGAGCGTCCGGGCAGAGCGCCCGGGGCAGAGTGTCTGGTGCAGAGCGCCCGCTGCTGCCATCTATCCATTCAGGGGAAATGGATCGCTCAGGGGGACGGGTCCGCTTTAGCTGCCTTTTTTTTTTTTAATCTGCCATCCGGTTCCACAAAAGTATGTCTTTATTTGGTGCTAATTTGTATGGTTTTTACAAGGGGGCGGTGCTTGGTGTTCTCTGGGGCATGTCTGCTTCATTATCCAGTGAGCCCCACCCCCTTGGAAAAGACTATATTTGTGAAGTGTATGGCAGATATAAAACAAAAAAACGGCATCCTCCGGAGCAGAGGGAATGAAATGGAAGCTGGAGGTGTCCATCTTTGATGTGGTGGCCGGTCGGCGTCATCTTTCCCGCAGTCGCTCCTGTATGAGCCGCCATAAACAGATCAGATTGGTGGATTAATGTCTCCAATGTCTGTGCAATATCTGCCAATAATACAAAGCAGTCATGTGAATTTTTACACAAATTAGTTTCCTCTGCTCTGAATTTAGGTTTTTGTTCTCCTTCCTTTAGTGAAAATGTCCTAAAATGACAGCTCTGGGGGATTTTTTTTCCCTCTCAAGTAAAAATGAAAAGTCTGTTGAGACCTAGTTAAGAAACATTATTTGCCACTGTACTAAATAAAATATGTAAATCTGTGATACTTTATTTATGCCGCCGAATATTCAGCAAAGGAGACAATGAGTAATTGGGTTCAGACGACAGAAACAAAGAGGTGACGGGGAGGCCGATCACATCTCCGAAAAGAAAACGGAAAAATGGTGCAAAAAGACTGATAGAAAAAAAACCAGCCCCCCCGCCCCTGCCACCAAGCCTGTAATTAATTAACATAGCTGCAGCTGATCAACATATTGCTCCTAATTAGCGTCCCCTGAAAAGACGGATGTGGAGGCGCGCAGGTTCCCACCATGAGACATTAAGGGCATTTCACTTACAACATAAAATGAGCAAAGTCAAGAATGAAAGGTAAGATAAATAGCAACTGGCAGACGCCGGGGCTGAGCCATGTGACGGCGCCGGAGGCAAATGGAGGCTTCTGCCAGTGGTGTGTGCCAGGGACACAGATGCTGCAACTTAAAAATATCCCCTACATCTGTGAAGGATGGCGAGCGTGAGACGAGAGGGACCACGCCGCTCCAGCGACTGCACGTCTTAGTGACACGGCCTTGCTGAGAAGCAGATGTCTGAGGCCTGGTACACGGGCCGCTCCTGACCAGCGCCGCGCTCGGCTCATTACTATTCACTGTACAAATGGGTCACCTTCCCCAGAACTGCTGCAAGAGCGCTGGACAGGCCGGTGTGACCAATCTGGACACCAGCCAAAAAGGTGCTGCTCCTGCGGACTGCACGGGGCCAGAGCTGCCAAGATGGCAGGGAAGACGGCCCATCGGGTGAAGATGCTCTTCAGTCCATGTAGCCCAGAAATCTACATGAAACTGAGGCAGGATTGTGCCATCCGGGAAGAGGCGATCATAAACCGTGCTGCCTCCCCAGCAATGTCCCCTCCACGGCCAGCTCAGAGGCCAGCATCCAGCACACCCGTCTATAGATCGTCCTTCACCTTTCTCCACACTGCATCCATGTGGCGGGGTCCTCTGTCCACCCTGCTCCCTCCAGCCACATGTGACATAAATTCCCACACAGGCTCCTGACCTCCTCCGGGGGAAATGATAAGATTCCGGAAAGAGACATCATGGAAGAATTAACAATTAGCGCTGCCGCGTCTCCGCTCTGGTTTTATTTCTCTCTGTCTTGAAGAAATATGGCTTCCAGTAAGTGGACGACGCAGCCCATTGTGCTCTCACAGAATTAAATAATCCCCGTCCATATAATGTCCGCTCCGCAAACACCACCAGCCCCGAAGGATGGAGGCACAAAACCCACACGGACACTGGGACGGGCGAAGTTCACATCAACCTGCACAAAACCCACACGGTCACTCGGGACGGACAAAGTTCACATCAACCTGCACAAAACCCACACGGTCACTCAGGATGGGCAAAGTTCACATCAACCTGCACAAAACCCACACGGTCACTCGGGACGGGCGAAGTTCACATCAACCTACACAAAACCCACACGGACACTTGGGACGGGCAAAGTTCACATCAATCTGCACAAAACCCACACGGACACCGGGACTCACAAAAGTCACGTCAATCTGCACAAAACACACACAGGCACTTGGGACGGGCAAAAGTCACATCAACCTGCACAAAACCCACACGGACACCGAGACGGACAAAAGTCACATCAACCTGCACAAAACCCACACGGACGCTCGGGACGGGCAAAAGTTACATCAACTGTGAGGTAGCGCGGTCGGCTGCGCAGCAGAAGACACGGGATCCAGGCATCAAGGTTCACAGCACACGGTTTTAATGTCCAAACAAAAAAAAGTCCATAACAAAATACATGTGCCTCTCCAGCAGAGAGTTCAGGAAGTTCTGGTCACTTCCCCCACACCCGGCACACCTGCCCTCGTTCCTGTTTCCTTTTAACCCTTCCTTAAGCCTGTAGGGAAACAGCATTAACCCTATAGTGGATTTACTTTCTATCATGGAGTGAGCACAACCTGGGCGAGACATACTGGCCGTCATAGATAACCCCGGTCACAGTCTCACATACCCCCCCCCTCAGTTCAAGCGTGCGGGGTTGAACTCCAGCCATCAAGCACGGGCCGCGGGACAAGGCATCGGCGTTGCCCTGCAACCTACCGGCCCGGTGTTCAACCGTAAACCGGAAGTTCTGCAGAGAAAGGAACCACCGGGTAACCCGGGCATTCCGTTCCTTGGCGGACCTCATCCAGACCAGTGGAGAGTGATCCGTCACCAAGCGAAACTGCCGTCCCAGCAGGTAATAGCGTAGGGACTCCAAGGCCCACTTGATCGCCAGGCACTCCTTCTCCACTACGCTATAATTCCGCTCGGGAGGGGTGAGCTTCCTACTCAAGAAGGTGACGGGGTGTTCCTCCCCCTGAACCACCTGAGACAGCACTGCCCCCAGGCCGACCTCCGAGGCGTCAGTCTGTACAATGAACTCCTTCCGGAAATCAGGGTTGACCAGAACGGGCTGTCCGCACAGGACCCCCTTCAGGGCCCGGAAGGAGTCCTCGGCCTGCGGAGTCCACCGCACCATGACGGACTTCTTGCCTTTGAGAAGGTCCGTCAAGGGGGCTGATAGTCCCGCAAAATCCTTTACAAACCTCCTGTAGTACCCCACGATACCCAGGAAGGCCCTAACCTGCTTCGTGGTCAGGGGTCTAGGCCACTTCTGGATCGCCTCAACCTTGTTAATTTGGGGCTTAATCACTCCTTGGCCTATCACGTAGCCCAAGTAGCGGGCTTCCGTGAGTCCCAATGCACATTTCTTGGGATTGGCTGTCAATCCGGCTGATCGAAGCGCGTCCACCACCGCTTGTACCTGTTCCAAGTGGGTCTGCCAATCGGAGCTGTAAATAATGATGTCATCCAGGTACGCTGATGCATACGCCTGGTGGGGTTCCAGCACTAAGTCCATCAACCTCTGGAACGTGGCCGGAGCGCCATGTAACCCAAAAGGCAAGACAACATAGTGGAAGAGACCCTCCGGCGTAACAAAAGCGGTTTTCTCCTTGGCGGACTCCGTTAGTGGCACCTGCCAGTACCCTTTGGTCAGGTCGAGCGTGGTAAAATATCGCGCCTGTCCCAGCCTATCAATCAGCTCATCCACCCGGGGCATGGGGTAGAGATCAAACTTGGATATTTCGTTCAATCTCCTAAAGTCATTGCAGAACCTTAAGGAGCCATCGGGTTTTGGTATTAGGACAATCGGACTAGCCCATTCACTCCGGGATTTTTCGATGACCCCCAGGCGTAACATTGTCTTTACTTCCTCCGATATGGCTTGTCGTCGAGCCTCCGGTACCCGGTATGACTTCAGGCGTACCTTCAGGTGGGGCTCGGTGACAATATCATGTCGTATCAGACTGGTCCTACCGGGCAGCTCGGAGAAGACATCGGGGTTCTGCTGAACCAACCGTCTGGCCTCTCGCCTCTGTTGCTTGGTGAGGGCTTCTCCAATCCTTACTTCCGGTTCGTCCTCTCCGGAGGTCGCTGGAGCCGGATGTGAACGACCCGAAGAGGAGGGAGGTGGGGAAAAAACAGCCATCAGGCTTTTCCGTTCCTGCCAAGGTTTTAATAGGTTGACATGGTATATTTGTTCAGGTTTCCGCCTACCGGGCTGCAATACTTTATAGTTAACCACCCCTACTCTTTCCTTTATCTCGTAGGGGCCTTGCCACTGAGCCAGGAATTTGCTCTCCGCCGTGGGGATCAATACCAACACCCGATCCCCGGGTTTAAAGGTCCGCACGGTGGCTTGTCTATTGTAGCGGCCGCTTTGCGCGGCCTGAGCCTCCTGTAAGTGCTCCTTCACAATTGGCATGACCGCGCTTATGCGGTTCTGCATACCCAAAATGTGTTCAATCACACTTTTATGGGGGGTGGGCTCTTGTTCCCATGTTTCCTTTGCCAGGTCCAACAATCCCCGGGGATGTCGCCCGTATAACAATTCAAAAGGCGAAAACCCCGTGGATGCCTGTGGCACCTCTCGTATGGCAAACATCAAATAGGGAAGCATCATATCCCAGTCTTTCCCGTCTTTTGAAATCACCCTTCTTAGCATGGTTTTCAGGGTTTTATTGAAACGCTCGACTAAACCGTCCGTTTGCGGATGATACACAGACGTACGCAACTGCTTGATCTGGAGTAGCCGGCATAGCTCTTTGGTCACTTTAGACATGAATGGGGTCCCCTGATCCGTAAGGATCTCCTTGGGCAATCCCACCCGGCAGAACACAGCAAACAACTCCCGAGCTATAAGCTTTGCTGCAGTATGTCTGAGAGGTATCGCCTCGGGATACCGGGTGGCATAGTCAACGATCACTAGGATGTGTTGGTGCCCTCGAGCGGACTTTACGAGGGGCCCCACCAGATCCATCCCTATCCGTTCAAAAGGGACTTCTATAATGGGTAACGGTACCAACGGACTGCGAAAATGGGTCAGGGGTGCAGTAAGCTGACACTCCGGGCAGGTTTCGCAGAACCGTTTTACCTCCCCAAAGACCCCGGGCCAATAGAACCTTTGCAATATTCGCTCCTGCGTTTTCTTGACCCCTAGGTGGCCACTCATCAGGTGTTTATGAGCCAAGTCGAGGACCCGCCGGCGATGCGGCTGGGGCACCACCAACTGTTCTACCCCTACGCCCCGTATTTCATCTACCCGGTAGAGTAAATCCTGCTTGAGAGCGAAATGGGGGTACCTTACCTGGGCACTGGGCAGCTGTGCCACCCCGTCAACTACTGTCACCCGACTCCGGGCATGTATTAACGTAGGGTCCTGGAGTTGGGCTGTCCCAAACGTATCCGGGGACGCCTCCAACTCCGGGATGGGCTCGACCGTCTCAGCCTCTCCTGCCAATACCTCTAGGGGTGACCTATCGGGTTCACACTCTGTCCCTATCATCGTGACCCCTACGGCA
Source organism: Anomaloglossus baeobatrachus (assembly GCF_048569485.1). NCBI lineage: Eukaryota > Metazoa > Chordata > Amphibia > Anura > Aromobatidae > Anomaloglossus > Anomaloglossus baeobatrachus. The sequence continues at coordinate 4,942,193 of NC_134362.1, read as the reverse complement.
GGTGTCCCGGATTCAGGATTGTAGGGCTCAGGTCCCGGACCGACCAATATCTGAGGGGACTTAGGGGGTCCCCTCCATAAAGTCCAAAAATAGGGCAGATCCCTTCCTAGGATCACGTCATAAGGAAGAGTGTTAAGAAGTCCCACCTCATGTTGCACCTGACCGCAAGGTGCTGTGATGGTGACAATCCCCGTGGGATAGTCGTGGCGGTCCCCATGTATGCAAACCACCCCCACAGTGCGTCCTGTGGCCTTTACTTTAGCTCTCAAGGTGGATCGCACAAGGGTCACTAAGCTTCCGGAATCCAACAATCCTGTAACCGGACATCCATTCACCTGTATTTGGCACAAGTGGGGCTCTGTCTCTGGGGAGACCAGGTCAGCAGTACACACCACCTGAGCATACATTGAACCCCGCCGGGTAACCCCACAATCCATGGGCTCCGTGGTGAGTGGACACTGGGCTTCCATATGTCCCACCCGCTGGCACCGCCAACATCTAATGGGGACGGAAACCCCCTTGACGGGTTGTCGTTTAGGGTACAGAACCTTCCGGACCTCAGGAATGGCGGCCGCGGCCTCAGACGGGACGGTAGGGGACTCCTGTACCATTGTCAGCGGTGGGTCCTTGGCCCTAGGCTTGGAGGGGCCGGACCGACGGGCGGTACGCAAAGTCTCAGTGTCCCGTATCAAGTCCTGCGTAGCCACATGCCGCTCTACCAGGGACACTAATTGGTCCAGGGTACTCGGGTCACCCTGTCCTACCCACCGTTGAACGGTGACGGGTAAAGTGCGCACAAAACGATCCACTACTACCCTTTCCACCATTTGCGCCGGGCTCAGAGTGTCAGGCTGCAACCACTTTTTTACAAGATGTAATAAGTCATAGGCCTGGGAGCGTACGGGTTTGGCTTCCTCATAGAACCACTGATTTACCCGCTGAGCCCGTACATAGGTATTCACCCCCAACCGAGCCAGTATTTCGGCTTTCAGGGTCACATAGTCAATGGCGTCCTCGGTACCGAGGTCCAGGTACGCTTTTTGGGGTTCCCCCGTCAAATAGGGCGACAATACCTCAGCCCACTGCGGGGTCGGCAGTTTTTCCCGCTCGGCCACCCGCTCAAACACCGCCAGGAACGCTTCCACATCATCACCCGGGGTCATCTTTTGCAACGCTTGTCTCACCGCTTTCCGGACGCTGCCGTCGTCACCCGGTCCCGGGGTTGTTGCTGCCGGTCCGGCACGGATCGACTTGGCCAGGAGAACCATCTGTTCTTGGTGCCTTTTTTCCTGCAATTGTAAGGATTGCTGCTGACGTGCATTGGCCTGCTCCATCTGTTCTTGGTGCATTTTGACCTGCACTTGCAAGGATTGCTGCTGACGTGCATTGGCCTGATCCAACTGTTCTTGGAGTTTTTTTTCCTGCACTTGCAAGGATTGGAGCAGGTGTGCATTGGTCTGTTGCTGCTGTGCATTAGCCTGAGCCAAATGCTTTAGTATGTCCTCCATGGCGTCGCCGGGTTTGGGCTGTAGTATAGCCGCTCGAATCCAGGACATGCGCAGCTGGGTCACCAGGGATGGATGCTACACCTCACCGGCTGTCATGCCCGCCGATTCTCCACCATATGTGAGGTAGCGCGGTCGGCTGCGCAGCAGAAGACACGGGATCCAGGCATCAAGGTTCACAGCACACGGTTTTAATGTCCAAACAAAAAAAAGTCCATAACAAAATACATGTGCCTCTCCAGCAGAGAGTTCAGGAAGTTCTGGTCACTTCCCCCACACCCGGCACACCTGCCCTCGTTCCTGTTTCCTTTTAACCCTTCCTTAAGCCTGTAGGGAAACAGCATTAACCCTATAGTGGATTTACTTTCTATCATGGAGTGAGCACAACCTGGGCGAGACATACCGGCCGTCATAGATAACCCCGGTCACAGTCTCACACAACCTACACAAAACCCACACGGACGCCGAGACGGACAAAAGTCACATCAACCTGCACAAAACCCACACGGACACCGAGGCGGACAAAAGTCACATCAACCTACAGAAAACCCACACGGACACCGAGACGGACAAAAGTCACATCAACCTACAGAAAACCCACACGGACACCGAGACGGACAAAAGTCACATCAACCTACAGAAAACCCACACGGACGCTCGGGACGGGCAAAAGTCACATCAACCTACACAAAATCCGCCCAGTTTCCATTTTTATCTGTTATCTGTAGGCAATGCGTTTTTGCACAGCAGCAGTTGTTAGGAAAATGTATTTGGTCTAATTTTTATGTTCAAGAATTGCAATATCTATGTATAAATCAGATGCTACAGTATATCACAAAAGTGAGTACACCCCTCACATTTCTGTAAATATTTTCTTACATCTGCTGGGACAACGCTGCAGATCAGAACTTGTAATACAATGTGCAGTGTCAGTGTGCAGCTTGTATACAATGTGCAGTGTCAGTATACAAGCTGCACACTGTGCAGTGTCAGTGTGCAGCTTGTATAACAGTGTAAATAACTAATCACAACCATTAATGTCTAAACTTCTGGCAACAAAAGTGAGTACACCCCTAAGTGAGAATGGCCAAATTGTACCAAAAATGTGAATATTTTGTGTGGCCGCCATTATTTTCCACCTTCTTACCTCTCTTGGGGAGGTCACTATAGCTTCACAAGCTTTCTTATACATCATCTTTAGAAGAGGCTTTCTCCTGGGATGACAGACATGCAGACCAATGTAAAGCAGTGTGCGGCGTATGGTATGAGCATTGACAGGCGTAGACCCCTCCCCCCTGTAACCTCTGCAGTATGCGGCGTATGGTCTGCGCACTGACAGGCAGACCGCTTACCCCAGTAGCCTCTGTAGTGTGTGGTGTATAGTCTGAGCACTGACAGGCGGACCCCCTCACCCCTGTAACCTCTGAGCAATTTTGGCCGCACTCATACATCTGTTCTAAGCAGACGACCTCTGGATATGACGCTGAGCTCGTGCACTCGGCTTCTGTGGTCGCCCATGTCGAGGCTGTTCTGGGGATCCTGTCTGGTTATACCTCTGTATGGTCTTAGCCACCGTGCTGCAGCTCAGATTCAGGCTGGTGACAATCTTCTTATAGCCTCGGCCTTCTTTATGTAGAAGAATGATTCTTTTTTTCAGCTCCTCAGATGACTCTTTATGACAAAGAATTATGATCACCTTCCAGTGACCAGTATGAGAGCATGTGTAAGTGATAACAGCAAATGCAACACACCAGCTCCTTCAGTCACACCAGAGACCTTGTAACACTAATGATTCACATGACATTGGAGAGGGAACAAGCTGATTGGGCCCAAAGTAGCCATTTTCACTTAGAGTTGTACTGACTTTTGTGATATATTGTATATGGTAGCTGCGTATGGAATCCCACTTTAGTGCACACCCATAGACTTGAATGGGCGAGTCTCATAACACAAGGAGGAAACTGCATGCTGCAATGTTTTCTTTCACACTCAGATTAGCTCATCTGCACTGCCCCATTGAATAATATTGCTTTTAGTGATGACTGTGTGGTCCGCTTTTTCACCAACAGAACTGAGATTGAAAATATTATGTGAACCTGGCCAAAAGCTGACGCTCGGGGTGCGGGAGGGGGAGAGGCTGACGCTCGGTGTGCGGGAGGGCGAGGGCCTGACGCTCGGGGTACGGGAGGACAAGGGGCTGACGCTCGGGGTGCGGGAGGGCGAGGGGCTGACGCTCGGGGTGCGAGAGGGTGAGGGGCTGACGCTCGGGGTGCGGGAGGGCGAGGGGCTGATGCTCGGGGTGCAGGAGGGCGAGGGGCTGACGCTCGGTGTGCGGGAGGGCGAGGGGCTGACGCTCGGGGTGGGGGAGGGCGAGGGGCTGACGCTCTGGGTGCGGGAGGGCGAGGGGCTGACGCTCTGGGTGCGGGAGGGCGAGGGGCTGACGCTCTGGGTGCGGGAGGGCGAGGGGCTGACGCTCTGGGTGCGGGAGGGCGAGGGGTTGACGCTCTGGGTGCGGGAGGGCGAGGGGTTGACGCTCTGGGTGCGGGAGGGCGAGGGGCTGACGCTCGGGGTGCGGGAGGGCGAGGGGCTGACGCTCGGGGTGCGGGAGGGCGAGGGGCTGACGCTCGGGGTGCGGGAGGGCGAGGGGCTGACGCTCGGGGTGCGGGAGGGCGAGGGGCTGACGCTCGGGGTGCGGGAGGGCGAGGGGCTGACGCTCGGGGTGCGGGAGGGCGAGGGGCTGACGCTCGGGGTGCGGGAGGGCGAGGGGCTGACGCTCGGGGTACGGGAGGGCGAGGGGCTGACGCTATTAATGTGGCACTTAATTCCAGTGACCACTCGTGTAGCCGGAGCGGCCGCTCAGCGTCTAGAGGACGCGTGTAAAGCCTCATTATTACTTTGTAGGGAAGGGCAGTTTTCTAATAGTGTTCTTCAGTCTCACATCTCCTACATCTGCTGTTCTTGTACTGAGCATACAGCTATAGCAGAGTTGAGTTTGTCATCAGTTCCGAGCAGTGCATCTATAGGGGAAAGGCGCACATAAGAAATATATAACATGTCTCCAGTGTGATATCAAAGGAGCAGAACTGATGAAGTATTAATGGCGATGATATGAATAGGAAATCATTTTCAATATTTAAAGTAGCCGCACAATCCCACGTCCTGTGTATACATAAAGAGAATAAGACATCCCGCCACAAACACAAAAGCTTCTGATATTCAAATCAGCCGCCTTTCATGCTTGTGATGTGACTGAGTGCGGCACCCACCCTACAAACTCCCCCCAAAGAAGCAGAGAAGAGCGCCACAAGAAAGAGAAACTTCTGCCCTGTCACCAACAAGAAACACCAAGGCCACATGTCCGAGGACCGGAGCAAAGGCGCAGACCGTGCTCTGCAACAACAGATGTGTCAGAGAGGACCGAAGCAAAGGCACAGACCGTGCTCTGTAACAACAGATGTCCAAGAGGACCGGAGCAAAGGTGCAGACCGTGCTAGAGAGGACCGGCACAAAGGCACAGACCGTGCTCTGCAACAACATATGTCCAAGAGGACCGGAGCAAAGGTGCAGACCGTGCTCTGCAACAACAGATGTGTCAGAGAGGACAGGAGCAAAGATGCAGACCGTGCTAGAGAGGACCGAAGCAAAGGCACAGACCGTGCTCTGCAACAACAGATGTGTCAGAGAGGACCGGAGCAAAGGCGCAGACCGTGCTCTGCAACAAGAGATGTGTCAGAGAGGACCGGAGCAAAGGCGCAGACCGTGCTCTGCAACAAGAGATGTGTCAGAGAGGACCGGAGCAAAGGCGCAGACCGTGCTCTGCAACAACAGATGTGTCAGAGAGGACCGGAGCAAAGGCGCAGACCGTGCTAGAGAGGACCGAAGCAAAGGCACAGACCGTGCTCTGCAACAACATATGTCCAAGAGGACCGGAGCAAAGGTGCAGACCGTGCTCTGCAACAACAGATGTGTCAGAGAGGACAGGAGCAAAGATGCAGACCGTGCTCTGCAACAACAGATGTGTCAGAGAGGACCGGAGCAAAGTTGCAGACCGTGCTAGAGAGGACCGAAGCAAAGGCACAGACCGTGCTCTGCAACAACAGATGTGTCAGAGAGGACAGGAGCAAAGGTGCAGACCGTGCTCTGCAACAACAGATGTGGTAGTGAGGACAGGAGCAAAGGCACAGACCGTGCTCCGCAACAACAGATGTGTCAGAGAGGACAGGAGCAAAGGCACAGACCGTGCTAGAGAGGACAGGAGCAAAGGCGCAGACCGTGCTCTGCAACAACAGATGTCCAAGAGGACCGGAGCAAAGGTGCAGACCGTGCTAGAGAGGACCGAAGCAAAGGCACAGACCGTGCTCTGCAACAACATATGTCCAAGAGGACCGGAGCAAAGGCGCAGACCGTGCTAGAGAGGACAGGAGCAAAGGCGCAGACCGTGCTCTGCAACAACAGATGTCCAAGAGGACCGGAGCAAAGGCGCAGACCGTGCTCTGCAACAACAGATGTGTCAGAGAGGACCGGAGCAAAGGCGTAGACCGTGCTCTGCAACAAGAGATGTGTCAGAGAGGACAGGAGCAAAGGTGCAGACTGTGCTCTGCAACAACAGATGTGTCAGAGAGGACAGGAGCAAAGGCGCAGACCGTGCTAGAGAGGACAGGAGCAAAGGCGCAGACGGTGCTAGAGAGGACAGGAGCAAAGGCGCAGACGGTGCTAGAGAGGACAGGAGCAAAGGCGCAGACGGTGCTAGAGAGGACAGGAGCAAAGGCGCAGACCGTGCTCTGCAACAAGAGATGTGTCAGAGAGGACAGGAGCAAAGGCGCAGACCGTGCTCTGCAACAACAGATGTGGTAGTGAGGACAGGAGCAAAGGTGCAGACTGTGCTCTGCAACAACAGATGTGTCAGAGAGGACAGGAGCAAAGGCGCAGACCATGCTAGAGAGGACAGGAGCAAAGGCACAGACGGTGCTAGAGAGGACAGGAGCAAAGGCGCAGACCGTGCTAGAGAGGACAGGAGCAAAGGCGCAGACCGTGCTAGAGAGGACAGGAGCAAAGGCGCAGACGGTGCTAGAGAGGACAGGAGCAAAGGCACAGACCGTGCTAGAGAGGACAGGAGCAAAGGCACAGACCGTGCTAGAGAGGACAGGAGCAAAGGTGCAGACCGTGCTAGAGAGGACAGGAGCAAAGGTGCAGACGGTGCTAGAGAGGACAGGAGCAAAGGCGCAGACCGTGCTAGAGAGGACAGGAGCAAAGGCGCAGACCGTGCTCTACAACAACAGATGTGGTAGAAACGGGATTGAATTGTGCTGTTTTGTTTGCGGATAATGCTCGGCGTACAGATGATGCAGGATGTTGCCAGCAGTCCTATGTAACACCACACACTCCATACGTTGCAGTAATTGTAGCTCAGTCTGATCTGTACATTGACTGTGTCTGCAGAGGATTCATAGCGCAGTACCTTGTGCCCCGTCCTCTGCTCACCTAGTTTACAGCAGGCTTAGCGGACTGAATGTTGCACTGAGTTGAGATTCGCACATCGCAATAACTGGGGTCATCCACTTCTGATCGTCCAAGCATCAAATGACCCAATGACATTCAGCAAGTCCTGGCTTCACGACTCCATGACTTCTGCGGCAGGAGCTGTCCAGAAAGATGGCCGTCAGTGCGCACAACATGACGCGAGCTGCAGAGTTCTGTGTGTCAGTCGCCCCCTGAGCGAGGACGTTTTCTATGTAAATATAATCACGTACAGTCAATATCAGGAGCCCTCTCCTATTTGCTGGCGCAAGGATGGGTGACAGATGGTGGCGCAATGGTAATTAAGACAACCGGCGTCTGAATAGAGAGGAGCAAAACATTGCGAATACATCGCTCACTGATAATCCATCCGGATCCAGTACAGAAACCTCCACTGCTATCGTTGTGTCGCTGCCCCGTGTGTGCGACCCCTGGAGGAATGGACGGCTCCTGCCGGGGCGGCCTATGAGGTGGCCGCAGATCCTGTGCTCGCTGATGGACTTGTTTGTCCAACACATTACACAGATGATCACTGGATGGGATCTGGCAGTTTGGAGTAAAGTGATTACCTTGATCTGTTTGTTCCTCAGCACATTTCTGAATAACCATTATCCTGCTTAAAGAGACGCGGTCATTGGAGAATCCCGCTGCCATTCACGTATAAGCAGAGCATCGCGCCATCAGACCGCCTCTGCGCTTTGTCTTCTCTCCACCCTGCATCCATCTCTTCCCCAGTGATGTGCTGACCCAGCATCCAGATTACCGGAAGACAACATTCAGTGGACGGCTCCGTCGCCTTGTCTTCTCTCCACCCTGCATCCATCTCTTCTCCAGTGATGTGCTGACCCAGTATCCAGATTACCGGAAGACACCATTCAGTGGACGGCTCCGTCGCCTTGTCTTCTCTCCACCCTGCATCCATCTCTTCCCCAGTGATGTGCTGACCCAGCATCCAGATTACCGGAAGACAACATTCAGTGGACGGCTCCGTCGCCTTGTCTTCTCTCCACCCTGCATCCATCTCTTCTCCAGTGATGTGCTGACCCAGTATCCAGATTACCGTAAGACACCATTCAGTGGACGGCTCCGTCGCCTTGTCTTCTCTCCACCCTGCATCCATCTCTTCACCAGTGATGTGCTGACCTAGCATCCAGATTACTGGAAGACACGATTCAGTAGACGGCTCCGTCGCCTTGTCTTCTCTCCACCCTGCATCCATCTCTTCCCCAGTGATGTGCTGACCCAGTATCCAGATTACCGTAAGACACCATTCAGTGGATGGCTCCGTCGCCTTGTCTTCTCTCCACCCTGCATCCATCTCTTCTCCAGTGATGTGCTGACCCAGTATCCAGATTACCGTAAGACACCATTCAGTGGACGGCTCCGTCGCCTTGTCTTCTCTCCACCCTGCATCCATCTCTTCTCCAGTGATGTGCTGACCCAGTATCCAGATTACCGTAAGACACCATTCAGTGGACGGCTCCGTCGCCTTGTCTTCTCTCCACCCTGCATCCATCTCTTCCCCAGTGATGTGCTGACCCAGCATCCAGATTACTGGAAGACACGATTCAGTAGACAGCTCCGTCGCCTTGTCTTCTCTCCACCCTGCATCCATCTCTTCCCCAGTGATGTGCTGACCCAGTATCCAGATTACTGGAAGACACCATTCAGTGGACGGCTCTGTCGCCTTGTCTTCTCTCCACCCTGCATCCATCTCTTCCCCAGTGATGTGCTGACCCAGCATCCAGATTACCGGAAGACACCATTCAGTGGACGGCTCCGTCGCCTTGTCTTCTCTCCACCCTGCATCCATCTCTTCCCCAGTGATGTGCTGACCCAGCATCCAGATTACCGGAAGACACGATTCAGTGGACAGCTCCGTCGCCTTGTCTTCTCTCCACCCTGCATCCATCTCTTCCCCAGTGATGTGCTGACCCAGCATCCAGAATATCGGAAGACACGATTCAGTGGACGGCTCCGTCGCCTTGTCTTCTCTCCACCCTGCATCCATCTCTTCCCCAGTGATGTGCTGACCCAGCATCCAGATTACCGGAAGACACGATTCAGTGGACTGCTCCGTCGCCTTGTCTTCTCTCCACCCTGCATCCATCTCTTCCCCAGTGATGTGCTGATCCAGCATCCAGATTACCGGAAGACACGATTCAGTGGACTGCTCCGTCGCCTTGTCTTCTCTCCACCCTGCATCCATCTCTTCCCCAGTGATGTGCTGACCCAGCATCCAGATTACGAGAAGACACGATTCAGTGGACGGCTCCGTCGCCTTGTCTTCTCTCCACCCTGCATCCATCTCTTCCCCAGTGATGTGCTGACCCAGTATCCAGATTACCGGAAGACACGATTCAGTGGACGGCTCCACCGCCTTGTCTTCTCTCCACCCTGCATCCATCTCTTCCCCAGTGATGTGCTGACCCAGCATCCAGATTACCGGAAGACACGATTCAGTGGACTGCTCCGTCGCCTTGTCTTCTCTCCACCCTGCATCTATCTCTTCCCCAGTGATGTGCTGACCCAGCATCCAGATTACCGGAAGACACGATTCAGTGGACTGCTCCGTCGCCTTGTCTTCTCTCCACCCTGCATCCATCTCTTCCCCAGTGATGTGCTGACTCAGCATCCAGATTACCGGAAGACACGATTCAGTGGACGGCTCCGTCACCTTGTCTTCTCTCCACCCTGCATCCTTCTCTTCCCCAGTGATGTGCTGACTCAGCATCCAGATTACCGGAAGACACGATTCAGTGGACGGCTCCGTCACCTTGTCTTCTCTCCACCCTGCATCCATCTCTTCCCCAGTGATGTGCTGACCCAGCATCCAGATTACCGGAAGACACGATTCAGTGGACGGCTCCGTCGCCTTGTCTTCTCTCCACCCTGCATCCATCTCTTCCCCAGTGATGTGCTGACCCAGCATCCAGATTACCGGAAGACACGACTCAGTGGACGGCTCCGTCACCTTGTCTTCTCTCCACCCTGCATCCATCTCTTCCCCAGTGATGTGCTGACCCAGCATCCAGATTACCGGAAGACACGATTCAGTAGATGGCTCCGTCGCCTTGTCTTCTCTCCACCCTGCATCCATCTCTTCCCCAGTGATGTGCTGACCCAGCATCCAGATTACCGGAAGACACGATTCAGTGGACTGCTCCGTCACCTTGTCTTCTCTCCACCCTGCATCCATCTCTTCCCCAGTGATGTGCTGACCCAGCATCCAGATTACTGGAAGACACGATTCAGTGGACTGCTCCACCGCCCTGTAACCCACGTGTCCACAGAATGCCATGTCCACTGCGGAGCTGGAGCTGATCCATCTCAGCATCTTCTGACAACTCTCTATCATAGCTGCAATATTCAGTTCTGACACCTGTCAATCAAGAACTGATTAGTAATTTGGGTCTCAGTGGCTCTTCCGTGTGATCTACCATATTCCTTCCTCACACATACGTGAAGCCTTGCACGGCCAGTGCTTGTTGTTTGTTCATCGTGTCCATCTTTGGCCTGCATTTTGTTATCTGCTGCTTAGAGTTCGAGTTCAACCCATAACATGGTGATCCAGAGAGGCTAAACGGCCATAAGGCCGAAGAATAGCTCTAAACTAAGGGGAAACTCCACATCCGACAATCAAACGAGTTCACTGGATCAACGTCCATCACAGCATCCAGTGCCTATAACCTGTAATGTTATATTTATCAAAAAAGGCGTTCAGCCTCATCGTACTTCTGCTACTGACCCATTCCATGGCAGAAAGTTTCATAATCACTGCTCTTACAGTAAAGAATCTGGGGACCACCTCATTATCTATCCAGGTGACCCTCTTATTATTTATCCTGAAGACTCCATTATTTATTCTGCAGACTCCCTCATTATTTGTCCTGGTGACCCCATTATTATTTTTCTTGACGACCCCCTCATTTATTCTGACGACCCCTTCGTTTGTTCTGGTGACCCCCTCATTATTGATCCTGCTATCCCCCTCATTATTGATCCTGCTGACTCCCTCAATATTGATCCTGCTGACCCGCTCATTATCGATCCTGGTGACCCCCTCATTATTGATCCTGGTGACCCCCTCATTATTGATCCTGGTGACCCCTTCATTAAGTATCCTGGTGACCCCCTCGTTATCGATCCTGGTGACCCCCTCGTTATCGATCCTGGTGACCCTCTCGTTATCGATCCTGGTGACCCCCTCGTTATTGATCCTGGTGACCACCTCATTATCGATCCTGGTGACCCCCTCATTATTGATCCTGGTGGCACCCTCTATCTATCCTGGTGACCCCCTCATTATAGATCCTGGTGACCCCCCTCATTATAGATCCTGGTGACCCCCTCGTTTTCGATCCTGGTGACCCCCTCGTTATCGATCCTGGTGACCCTCTCGTTATTGATCCTGGTGACCCCCTGATTATTGATCCTGGTGACCCCCTCATTATAGATGCTGGTGACCCCCTCATTAAGTATCCTGGTGACCACCTCATTATCGATCCTGGTGGCCCCCTCATTATTGATCCTGGTGGCCCCCTCATTATTGATCCTGGTGACCCCTCATTATCGATCCTGATGACCCCCTCATTATCGATCCTGGTGACCCCCTCATTATCGATCCTCGTGACCCCCTCATTATGTCTGGTGACCCCCTCATTATCGATCCTGGTGACCCCCTCATTATCGATCCTCGTGACCCCCTCATTATGTCTGGTGGCCCCCTCATTATTGATCCTGGTGACCCCTCATTATCGATCCTGGTGACCCCCTCATTATCGATCCTCGTGACCCCCTCATTATGTCTGGTGACCCCCTCATTATCGATCCTGGTGACCCCCTCATTATAGATCCTGCTATCCCCCTCATTATTGATCCTGCTGACTCCCTCAATATTGATCCTGCTGACCCGCTCATTATCGATCCTGGTGACCCCCCTCATTATCGATCCTGGTGACCCCCTCGTTATCGATCCTGGTGACCCTCTCGTTATCGATCCTGGTGACCCCCTCGTTATTGATCCTGGTGACCACCTCATTATCGATCCTGGTGACCCCCTCATTATTGATCCTGGTGGCACCCTCTATCTATCCTGGTGACCCCCCTCATTATAAATCCTGGTGACCCCCTCGTTTTCGATCCTGGTGACCCCCTCGTTATCGATCCTGGTGACCCTCTCGTTATTGATCCTGGTGACCCCCTGATTATTGATCCTGGTGACCCCCTCATTATAGATGCTGGTGACCCCCTCATTAAGTATCCTGGTGACCCCCTCATTATCGATCCTGGTGGCCCCCTCATTATTGATCCTGGTGGCCCCCTCATTATTGATCCTGGTGACCCCTCATTATCGATCCTGGTGACCCCCTCATTATCGATCCTGGTGACCCCCTCATTATCGATCCTCGTGACCCCCTCATTATGTCTGGTGACCCCCTCATTATCGATCCTGGTGACCCCCCTCATTATCGATCCTCGTGACCCCCTCATTATGTCTGGTGGCCCCCTCATTATTGATCCTGGTGACCCCTCATTATCGATCCTGGTGACCCCCTCATTATCGATCCTCGTGACCCCCTCATTATGTCTGGTGACCCCCTCATTATCGATCCTGGTGACCCCCTCTTTATAGATCCTGCTATCCCCCTCATTATTGATCCTGCTGACTCCCTCAATATTGATCCTGCTGACCCGCTCATTATCGATCCTGGTGACCCCCTCATTATCGATCCTGGTGACCCCCTCATTATTGATCCTGGTGACCCCCTCATTATGTATCCTGGTGACCCCTTCATTAAGTATCCTGGTGACCCCCTCGTTATCGATCCTGGTGACCCTCTCGTTATCGATCCTGGTGACCCCCTCGTTATTGATCCTGGTGACCACCTCATTATCGATCCTGGTGACCCCCTCATTATTGATCCTGGTGGCACCCTCTATCTATCCTGGTGACCCCCTCATTATAGATCCTGGTGACCCCCCTCATTATAGATCCTGGTGACCCCCTCGTTTTCGATCCTGGTGACCCCCTCGTTATCGATCCTGGTGACCCTCTCGCTATTGATCCTGGTGACCCCCTGATTATTGATCCTGGTGACCCCCTCATTATAGATGCTGGTGACCCCCTCATTAAGTATCCTGGTGACCCCCTCATTATCGATCCTGGTGGCCCCCTCATTATTGATCCTGGTGGCCCCCTCATTATTGATCCTGGTGACCCCTCATTATCGATCCTGATGACCCCCTCATCGATCCTGGTGACCCCCTCATTATCGATCCTCGTGACCCCCTCATTATGTCTGGTGACCCCCTCATTATCGATCCTGGTGACCCCCTCATTATCGATCCTCGTGACCCCCTCATTATGTCTGGTGGCCCCCTCATTATTGATCCTGGTGACCCCTCATTATCGATCCTGGTGACCCCCTCATTATCGATCCTCGTGACCCCCTCATTATGTCTGGTGACCCCCTCATTATCGATCCTGGTGACCCCCTCATTATAGATCCTGCTATCCCCCTCATTATTGATCCTGCTGACTCCCTCAATATTGATCCTGCTGACCCGCTCATTATCGATCCTGGTGACCCCCTCATTATCGATCCTGGTGACCCCCTCATTATTGATCCTGGTGACCCCCCTCATTATAGATCCTGGTGACCCCTTCATTAAGTATCCTGGTGACCCCCTCGTTATCGATCCTGGTGACCCTCTCGTTATCGATCCTGGTGACCCCCTCGTTATTGATCCTGGTGACCACCTCATTATCGATCCTGGTGACCCCCTCATTATTGATCCTGGTGGCACCCTCTATCTATCCTGGTGACCCCCTCATTATAGATCCTGGTGACCCCCCTCATTATAGATCCTGGTGACCCCCTCGTTTTCGATCCTGGTGACCCCCTCGTTATCGATCCTGGTGACCCTCTCGTTATTGATCCTGGTGACCCCCTGATTATTGATCCTGGTGACCCCCTCATTATAGATGCTGGTGACCCCCTCATTATCGATCCTCGTGACCCCCTCATTATGTCTGGTGACCCCCTCATTATCGATCCTGGTGACCCCCTCATTATCGATCCTCGTGACCCCCTCATTATGTCTGGTGGCCCCCTCATTATTGATCCTGGTGACCCCTCATTATCGATCCTGGTGACCCCCTCATTATCGATCCTCGTGACCCCCTCATTATGTCTGGTGACCCCCTCATTATCGATCCTGGTGACCCCCTCATTATAGATCCTGCTATCCCCCTCATTATTGATCCTGCTGACTCCATCAATATTGATCCTGCTGACCCGCTCATTATCGATCCTGGTGACCCCCTCATTATTGATCCTGGTGACCCCCTCATTATAGATCCTGGTGACCCCTTCATTAAGTATCCTGGTGACCCCCTCGTTATCGATCCTGGTGACCCTCTCGTTATCGATCCTGGTGACCCCCTCGTTATTGATTCTGGTGACCACCTCATTATCGATCCTGGTGACCCCCTCATTATTGATCTTGGTGGCACCCTCTATCTATCCTGGTGACCCCCCTCATTATAGATCCTGGTGACCCCCTCGTTTACGATCCTGGTGACCCCCTCGTTATCGATCCTGGTGACCCTCTCGTTATTGATCCTGGTGACCCCCTGATTATTGATCCTGGTGACCCCCTCATTATAGATGCTGGTGACCCCCTCATTAAGTATCCTGGTGACCCCCTCATTATTGATCCTGGTGGCCCCCTCATTATTGATCCTGGTGGCCCCCTCATTATTGATCCTGGTGACCCCTCATTATCGATCCTGGTGACCCCCTCATTATCGATCCTCGTGACCCCCTCATTATGTCTGGTGACCCCCTCATTATCGATCCTGGTGACCCCCTCATTATAGATCCTGGTGACCCTCTCATTATCGATCATGGTGACCCCCTCATTATCGATCCTCGTGACCCCCTCATTATGTCTGGTGACCCCCTCATTATCGATCCTGGTGACCCCCTCATTATAGATCCTGGTGACCCCCTCATTATCAATCCTGGTGACCCTCTCATTATCAATCCTGGTGACCCCCTCATAATTGATCCTGGTGACCCCCTCATTATGTCTGGTGACCCCTCATTATTGATCCTGGTGACCCCCTCATTATCGATCCTGGTGACCTCCTCATTATGTCTGGTGACACCTCATTATTGATCCTGGTGACCCCCTCATTATCGATCCTGGTGACCCCCTCATTATGGATCCTGGTGACCCCCTCATTATCGATCCTGGTGACCCCCTCATTATGGATCCTGGTGACCCCCTCATTATTGATCCTGGTGACCCCTCATAATTGATCCTGGTGACCCCCTCATTATGGATCCTGGTGACCCCCTCATTATCGATCCTGGTGACCCCCCTCATTATCGATCCTGGTGACCCCCCTCATTATCGATCCTGGTGACCCCCTCATTATCGATCCTGGTGACCCCTCATTATTGATCCTGGTGACCCCCTCATTATGGATCCTAGTGACCCCCTCATTATGGATCCTGGTGACCCCCTCATTATCGATCCTGGTGACCCCCTCATTATCGATCCTGGTGACCCCCTCATTATGTCTGGTGACCACCTCATTATCGATCCTGGTGACCCCCTCATTATCGATCCTGGTGACCCCCTCATTATGTCTGGTGACCACCTCATTATCGATCCTGGTGACCCCTCATTATTGATCCTGGTGACCCCCTCATTATGGATCCTGGTGACCCACTCATTATGGATCCTGGTGACCCCCTCATTATCGATGCTGGTGACCCCCTCATTATAGATCCTGGTGACCCCTCATTATTGATCCTGGTGACCCCCTCATTATGGATCTTGGTGACCCCCTCATTATGGATCCTGGTGACCCCCTCATTATGGATCCTGGTGACCCCCTCATTATCGATCCTGGTGACCCCCTCATTATCGATGCTGGTGACCCCTCCATTATGTCTGGTGACCACCTCATTATCGATCCTGGTTACCCCCTCATTATCGATCCTGGTGACCCCCCTCATTATCGATGCTGGTGACCCCCTCATTATGTCTGGTGACCCCCTCATTATTGATCCTGGTGACCCCTCATTATCGATGCTGGTGACCCCCTCATTATCGATCCTGGTGACCCCCCTCATTAATCGATCCTGGTGACCCCCTCATTATTGATCCTGGTGACCCCTCATTATTGATCCTGGTGACCCCTCATTATTGATTCTGGTGACCCCCTCATTATTGATCCTGGTGACCCCCTCATTATTGATCCTGGTGACCCCTCATAATTGATCCTGGTGACCCCCTCATTATGGATCCTGGTGACCCCCTCATTATTGATCCTGGTGACCCCCTCATTATGGATCCTGGTGACCCCTCACTTTTCCTGGCTGTCCTGTGACTAACGTTGCGTCTTTTCTCCTTGCTTGGCTCCTCGGCAGCGATATAACGTTGCGTCTTTTCTCCTTGCTTTGCTCCTCGGCAGCGTTGTAGCGTTGCGTCTTTTCTCCTTGCTTTGCTCCTCGGCAGCGATGTAGCGTTGCGTCTTTTCTCCTTGCTTGGCTCCTCGGCAGCGATGTAACGTTGCGCCTTTTCTCCTTGCTTTGCTCCTCGGCAGCGATGTAGCGTTGCGTCTTTTCTCCTTGCTTTGCTCCTCGGCAGCGATGTAACGTTGCGTCTTTTCTCCTTGCTTTGCTCCTCGGCAGCGTTGTAGCGTTGCGTCTTTTCTCCTTGCTTTGCTCCTCGGCAGCGATGTAGCGTTGCGTCTTTTCTCCTTGCCTTGCTCCTCGGCAGCGATGTAGCGTTGCGTCTTTTCTCCTTGCTTTGCTCCTCGGCAGCGATGTAACGTTGCGTCTTTTCTCCTTGCTTTGCTCCTCGGCAGCGATGTAACGTTACGTCTTTTCTCCTTGCTTTGCTCCTCGGCAGCGATGTAGCGTTGCGTCTTTTCTCCTTGCTTTGCTCCTCGGCAGCGATGTAACGTTGCGTCTTTTCTCCTTGCTTTGCTCCTCGGTAGCGATGTAACGTTGCGTCTTTTCTCCTTGCTTTGCTCCTCGGCAGCGATGTAACGTTGCGTCTTTTCTCCTTGCTTTGCTCCTCGGCAGCGATGTAGCGTTGCGTCTTTTCTCCTTGCTTTGCTCCTCGGCAGCGATGTAGCGTTGCGTCTTTTCTCCTTGCTTTGCTCCTCGGCAGCGATGTAACGTTGCGTCTTTTCTCCTTTCTTTGCTCCTCGGCAGCAATGTAGCGTTGCGTCTTTTCTCCTTTCTTTGCTCCTCGGCAGCAATGTAGCGTTGCGTCTTTTCTCCTTTCTTTGCTCCTCGGCAGCAATGTAGCGTTGCGTTTTTTCTCCTTGCTTTGCTCCTCGGCAGCGATGTAACGTTACGTCTTTTCTCCTTGCTTTGCTCCTCGGCAGCGATGTAGCGTTGCGTCTTTTCTCCTTGCTTTGCTCCTCGGCAGCGATGTAACGTTGCGTCTTTTCTCCTTGCTTTGCTCCTCGGCAGCGATGTAACGTTGCGTCTTTTCTCCTTTCTTTGCTCCTCGGCAGCAATGTAGCGTTGCGTCTTTTCTCCTTGCTTGGCTCCTCGGCAGCGATGTGCAGATGACACAATGCTAGCTGATCATTCGTCCTGTCTGACTGTAAATAGCCTTCTCTTCTCTTGTCTTTCATCCCGGGATTCCATGCAAGGAAGCAGCGGAGCGATAATTCAGCATTATTCCCGCCTCACTGCACTAATCGCTACAAGTAAAATATATCTTTGTACCGTGTTAGCCAGTAGAGATAACTAATGAGATGCACTAATCGCTTACAGAGTAGCAAAACCCCTGCTCTGAGAGCCACGAGGTTCCTTGCAGCCTCCAGGCTCGAGGCAAAGTCCCCGCTACAGCACGATCCAGATGTCAGGAGTAATGTGCAGAGCCCGGATGCAGCACACGGCTCTGCTCCAGTCTGCTCCAACATCTGGCCGAGCTGCTGCTCTGCAACCTGCTGGATGAGCGCTCGGCCCCCGCGGGCACATCCATTATGTGTCACATTGTCCTGCGCCCACACGGCTTCTGAGCACTCGTTAGCTTTATGAGCCCAGTGCAGGGTTTGTTCTTCACAGGACAGTACCTCGTTCCTCATTAATGTGACATGATGACTGCACGGAGCAGACTGCAGTGCAGCAGCCCGGGACCCACTACCTGCTGCCGCGCCAAGATAAATGGCCGACAAGCAGAAGCTCATGCATCTGGAAGCAGGCGCTCCGGCCTGTGGTGTCACACGAGGGTGTACAGCCGGAATATTAGTCCCCCACTTGTCACAGATGTTGTGTGACAACTTGTAATGAGGCCCTGTACATAGGTAGTCAGGCAGCTTTCCACAATGGCTATTATCTGACTGCACCGGGGGCTGTGACCCCCCCATTATCTGCCTGCACCGGGGTCCGGAGGGCTGTGACCCCCATTATCTGCCTGCAGTGGGGTCCGGGGGGCTGTGCCCCCCATTATCTGCCTGCACTGGGGTCCGGAGGGCTGTGACCCCCATATCTGACTGCACTGGGGTCCGGGGGGCTGTGACCCCCATTATCTGTCTGCAGCGGGGTCTGGGGGCTGTGCCCCCCATTATCTGCCTGCACCGGGGTCCAGAGGGCTGTGCCCCCCATTATCTGCCTGCACCGGTGTGCGGGGGTCCCTATAGCGGCCCCATCTGCACATCATAGTGGGGGGGGGCTGTGGCAGACGTTTTAGTGTAGGTAAATGTTTTGCTATTTCTGCCCTTTACTGTAACGTCTGGAATAGCTGAGAGCGCTCCCTGCGGAGAGACGCATTATCCCTGTGTGCGGAGGACGAGGCACGCTCAATCATGTGCGAGGCCATTACAACCAGTCGGGTGGACGCTCGACATGACACTGCCTGTAAATCGTCTTTTCCACGCTTTCTATGATAACCTGCGCGCGAGGACAGTGTGAGAGAATTTAGGTAAACTGGTGCCAATTAGGAGGAGTAGCCGGGGCCACACAATTCACCTCTCACTGTGATCCAATGGGAAGAAACCACAGCGCGGATGGCCTAATGATAGCCACTTAGACGGAGGCTGGAGGACGGCGTTTAACCCCACTCTCCTGTCATCTTCATGCCACATATGCGCTAGGGGGTCCCAAATACATCATTGTGGCTCGGAGCTTGTGTCATCTGCTGTCAGCTCAGTACTAAATCCGGAGCTGAATACAATGAATCTACAGCAAAAAAGCACAAGTGCAGTGCTGGAGAGGTCCTCACCGGACGTGGCACCCAATCGCCTCCTCTTTCAGAGCCTCCCAATCTCCCGGGCGCGGACCCTGCACCATTACTGGGGCGGTCTGCTCCACCACCGTTAATATTGGGCCGGCACGGAGCGCAGCTGATCGCAGCCGTATAGCTCCGATATTGATGACCTGCCCTCAGGATAACAGTCGTGGAACAACCTTCTGCTTCTTGCGGCTCACATCGCTCACATTGGCCAATAGTTTCAGACATGTTGATAACCTCATCTGCCTCCATAGATTTTCATTTTTTTTTGTGCAGGGCGGTAGAGCACACCATGAGTGGCCATCACTCCACACCTGGGTCTTCTCCGTACACGACCTCCTCTGGGCAGCTACAACCTCACCACCTTATATAATCTTACATAACCATTTCTCCATGCGGACAATCTTACAGGGCAGGCAATGCCTTCTGGGGAAAAAAATGCAAATTATTGCCAAAACAAAGTGCTTTCCATTGAGTGTTGCCTGCCAGTCGCCCTCCACACTGCTTACAGAGATAAGGGGCTCGAGTTGGAAAGGCCAACCCTTGTGGAGTAAGAGGCCAACCCTTGTGGGTAGAAGCTCATCCCTGTGGAGAGAGGCCCACTTTTGTGGGGGGAGAAGTCCACCCTTGTGGTCGAGAGGCCCACTCTTGTGTACAGGCACTCACCCTTGTGGGGGGGAGAGGTCCACCCTTGTAGGGGGAGAGGTCCACCCTTGTGGGGGAGAAGCCAGCCCTTGTGGGGAGAGGCGATTACCCTTGTGTAGAGAAGCCCACCCTTGTGTAGAGGTACTCACTCTTGTGGGGGGAGAGAGGTCCACCCTTGTGTAGAGGCACTTACCCTTGTGGGGGAGAGAGGTCCACCCTTGTGTAGAGGCACTCACCCTTGTGGGGGGAGAGGCCCACCCTTGTGTAGAGGCACTCACCCTTGTGGGGGGAGAGGCCCACCCTTGTGTAGAGGCACTCACCCCTGTGGGGGAGAGAGGCCCACCCTTGTGTAGAGGCACTCACCCCTGTGGGGGAGAGAGGCCCACCCTTGTGTAGAGGCACTCACCCTTGTGGGGAGAGAGGCCCACCCTTGTGGGAGAGAGGCCCACCCCTGTGGGGGGAGAGGCCCACCCTTGTGTAGAGGCACTCACCCTTGTGGGGGGAGAGGTCCACCCTTGTGTAGAGGCACTCACCCTTGTGGGGGAGAAAGGTCCACCCTTGTGTAGAGGCACTCACCCTTGTGAGGGGAGAGGCCCACCCTTGTGTAGAGGCACTCACCCTTGTGAGGGGAGAGGCCCACCCTTGTGTAGAGGCACTCACCCTTGTGGGGGGGAGGAGGTCCACCCTTGTGTAGAGGCACTCACCCTTGTGGGGGGGAGGAGGTCCACCCTTGTGTAGAGGCACTCACCCTTGTGGGGGGAGAGGCCCACCCTTGTGTAGAGGCACTCACCCTTGTGGGGGAGAGAGGTCCACCCTTGTGTAGAGGCACTCACCCTTGTGAGGGGAGACGCCCACCCTTGTGTAGAGGCACTCACCCTTGTGGGGGGGGGAGAGGTCCACCCTTGTGTAGAGGCACTCACCCTTATGTAGAGGCACTCACCCTTGTGGGGGGGGAGAGGCCCACCCTTGTGTAGAGGCACTCACCCTTGTGGGGGGGAGAGGTCCACCCTTGTGTAGAGGCACTCACCCTTGTGGGGGGGAGAGGCCCACCCTTGTGTAGAGGCACTTACCCTTGTGGGGGGGGCAGAGGTCCACCCTTGTGTAGAGGCACTCACCCTTGTGGGGGGGGGAGAGGTCCACCCTTGTGTAGAGGCACTCACCGTTGTGGGGGGAGAGGCCCACCCTTGTAGGGAGAAAGGCCCACCCCTGTGGGGAAGAAGCCCGCCCTTGTGGGGGGGAGGCCCACCCGGGGGAGGCCCACCCTAGCGTAGCCCTGTTACCTCTCATGTATGTGGGTAGGGGGAATGTAGCCGCCATGGTAGTTGTGTGGCTTCAGCCTCGCCGGTGTGGGGTCACGTCAGCCCCTCGTCCACAGCCCGGTTCTCCCCCTTTCCGGGGCTGCGGGGGGCTGATCTGCGGCACAGCTAATCCTCGCCACTCACTATTATTTCACTTGCCTGAAATTACGTCTGGGTAAAAGCATTTAAGTGCGTCTCAGCATCATTAAGAGTGGCAGCTCCGCCGGAGCGAGCGCATTACACACACCGCATTGAGGAAATTAATTTTCTTCAATAAAGTCATTTTTAAGCCTCATATATTTCCCAATCTAAACATATGTCACCGATTCATAAACAGAATAAATGGATGAAAATAATCCATTACTGATGTGCTGACACATGGAGAGGCTTTCATTAGAGGCGCGGAGCATCCTGAACGCTGCCTGATTGTGGAGGCCATCAACACGGCGACAGGTCCATCCCTCAGCGCTGCTGCCTGTGCATCAGCCGCATTAACCCCTGCTAACCGCTCGCAACAGACTTCACCGCCACACTGTGTCACTCCATACACTCATATTTCCTGATAAAAGGCCGCCGCGCCACATTGTACTTATTTAAAGGCCCCATTTACATGGCTGACACATTACATGCACCTTTCTTTGGGCGCATCACTCATACCAGTCTCTTAGTGGCTGCAATAAAACAGCTGAGGAAAGCGACTGTCAGCGGCGGCGGGGAATTTATGTGGATGAGGAAAGCACTGCCCTCACTCCGGGATGTCTATTAGCCCACACAACCCTCCCACTGGATGGGGCTGAGGGTTAAATCATAGGCGGCGTGGGTGCTACCAACACGGCACCTCTAAGATCCCACCGTACAACCATAAGATACACAGATTGGACAGGCCAGGGGTGTATGAGCGACCCCTGCCGGCCCCTATGTACATGCATGCTCCATACATTATACAGGCCAGGGGTGTATGAGCGACCCCTGCCGGCCCCTATGTACATTCATGCGCCATACATTATACAGGCCAGGGGTGTATGAGCGACCCCTGCCGGCCCCTATGTACATTCATGCGCCATACATTATACAGGCCAGGGGTGTATGAGCGGCCCCTATGTACATTCATGCGCCATACATTATACAGGCCAGGGGTGTATGAGCGACCCCTGCCGGCCCCTATGTACATTCATGCGCCATACATTATACAGGCCAGGGGTGTATGAGCGACCCCTGCCGGCCCCTATGTACATTCATGCGCCATACATTATACAGGCCAGGGGTGTATGAGCGACCCCTGCCGGCCCCTATGTACATGCATGCTCCATACATTATACAGGCCAGGGGTGTATGAGCGACCCCTGCCGGCCCCTATGTACATGCATGCTCCATACATTATACAGGCCAGGGGTGTATGAGCGACCCCTGCCGGCCCCTATGTACATGCATGCTCCATACATTATACAGGCCAGGGGTGTATGAGCGACCCCTGCCGGCCCCTATGTACATTCATGCGCCATACATTATACAGGCCAGGGGTGTATGAGCGACCCCTGCCGGCCCCTATGTACATGCATGCGCCATACATTATACAGGCCAGGGGTGTATGAGCGACCCCTGCCGGCCCCTATGTACATGCATGCTCCATACATTATACAGGCCAGGGGTGTATGAGCGACCCCTGCCGGCCCCTATGTACATTCATGCGCCATACATTATACAGGCCAGGGGTGTATGAGCGACCCCTGCCGGCCCCTATGTACATGCATGCGCCATACATTATACAGGCCAGGGGTGTATGAGCGACCCCTGCCGGCCCCTATGTACATGCATGCTCCATACATTATACAGGCCAGGGGTGTATGAGCGACCCCTGCCGGCCCCTATGTACATGCATGCGCCATACCTTATACAGGCCAGGGGTGTATGAGCGACCCCTGCCGGCCGCTATGTACATTCATGCGCCATACATTATACAGGCCAGGGGTGTATGAGCGACCCCTGCCGGCCCCTATGTACATTCATGCGCCATACATTATACAGGCCAGGGGTGTATGAGCGACCCCTGCCGGCCCCTATGTACATTCATGCTCCATACATTATACAGGCCAGGGGTGTATGAGCGACCCCTGCCGGCCCCTATGTACATGCATGCTCCATACATTATACAGGCCAGGGGTGTATGAGCGACCCCTGCCGGCCCCTATGTACATGCATGCGCCATACATTATACAGGCCAGGGGTGTATGAGCGAGCCCTGCCGGCCCCTATGTACATGCATGCTCCATACATTATACAGGCCAGGGGTGTATGAGCGAGCCCTGCCGGCCCCTATGTACATGCATGCTCCATACATTATACAGGCCAGGGGTGTATGAGCGACCCCTGCCGGCCCCTATGTACATGCATGCTCCATACATTATACAGGCCAGGGGTGTATGAGCGACCCCTGCCGGCCCCTATGTACATGCATGCTCCATACATTCTACAGGCCAGGGGTGTATGAGCGACCCCTGCCGACCCCTATGTACATGCATGCTCCATACATTATACAGGCCAGGGGTGTATGAGCGACCCCTGCCGGCCCCTATGTACATGCATGCTCCATACATTCTACAGGCCAGGGGTGTATGAGCGACCCCTGCCGGCCCCTATGTACATGCATGCTCCATACATTATACAGGTCAGGGGTGTATGAGCGACCCCTGCCGGCCCCTATGTACATGCATGCTCCATACATTATACAGGCCAGGGGTGTATGAGCGACCCCTGCCGGCCCCTATGTACATGCATGCTCCATACATTATACAGGTCAGGGGTGTATGAGCGACCCCTGCCGGCCCCTATGTACATGCATGCTCCATACATTATACAGGCCAGGGGTGTATGAGCGACCCCTGCCGGCCCCTATGTACATGCATGCTCCATACATTCTACAGGCCAGGGGTGTATGAGCGACCCCTGCCGGCCCCTATGTACATTCATGCGCCATACATTATACAGGCCAGGGGTGTATGAGCGACCCCTGCCGGCCCCTATGTACATTCATGCTCCATACATTATACAGGCCAGGGGTGTATGAGCGAGCCCTGCCGGCCCCTATGTACATGCATGCTCCATACATTATACAGGCCAGGGGTGTATGAGCGACCCCTGCCGGCTCCTATGTACATGCATGCTCCATACATTCTACAGGCCAGGGGTGTATGAGCGACCCCTGCCGGCCCCTATGTACATGCATGCTCCATACATTCTACAGGCCAGGGGTGTATGAGCGACCCCTGCCGGCCCCTATGTACATGCATGCTCCATACATTATACAGGCCAGGGGTGTATGAGCGACCCCTGCCGGCCCCTATGTACATGCATGCTCCATACATTATACAGGCCAGGGGTGTATGAGCGACCCCTGCCGGCCCCTATGTACATGCATGCTCCATACATTCTACAGGCCAGGGGTGTATGAGCGACCCCTGCCGGCCCCTATGTACATTCATGCTCCATACATTCTACAGGCCAGGGGTGTATGAGCGACCCCTGCCGGCCCCTATGTACATGCATGCTCCATTCACACTAGCATCCTCCTCATTATAATAGGGAGAACGGCTGCCGGACCCTCCCTCCCGCGCTCCCTGCAGCGCTCCCTCCCCCAGTAACCACTTTATCCCCGCGCTATACACATACCTGGAGCTGTAAGGGGCTGAGTCCAGAGGCGGCAGCAGCTGCCATTGATGATGGAATGAACTGCACGGGATAGTTATCACCTGCGAGGAAGAACAATAGGCACAAGTTCAGACAGAGAACACCAGACCTGTGCAAGCACCAAAATCTCACAGAGGAGCATAATGTACTGGTCAGGAAGAAGACGTCCACAACTGGAGCATAATATACTGGTCAGGAAGAAGACGTCCACAACTGGAGCATAATATACTGGTCAGGAAGAAGACGTCCACAACTGGAGCATAATATACTGGTCAGGAAGAAGACGTCCACAACTGGAGCATAATATACTGGTCAGGAAGAAGACGTCCACAACTGGAGCATAATATACTGGTCAGGAAGAAGACGTCCACAACTGGAGCATAATATACTGGTCAGGAAGAAGACGTCCACAACTGGAGCATAATATACTGGTCAGGAAGAAGACGTCCACAACTGGAGCATAATATACTGGTCAGGAAGAAGCTGTGAACAACTGGAGCATAATATACTGGTCAGGAAGAAGCTGTGAACAACTGGAGCAGTATTAGAGCCAGTACATCTACCTGGGAGTCGCATAAATATCGAGACGGGGCCAGTTATAATGGGGGGACATGACCAGTTATAATGGGGAGACAGTGGGGGATGGGACCAGTTATAATGGGGGGACAGTGGGGGATGGGACCAGTTATAATGGGGGGACAGCGGGGGATGGGACCAGTTATAATGGGGGGACAGTGGGGGATGGGACCAGTTATGATGGGGGGACAGCGGGGGATGGGACCAGTTATAATGGGGGGACAGTGGGGGATGGGACCAGTTATAATGGGGGGACAGCGGGGGATGGGACCGGTTATAATGGGGGGACAGCGGAGGATGGAACCGGTTATAATGGGGGGACAGCGGGGGATGGGACCAGTTATAATGGGGGGACAGTGGGGGATGGGACCAGTTATAATGGGGGGACAGCGGGGGATGGGACCAGTTATAATGGGGGGACAGTGGGGGATGGGACCAGTTATGATGGGGGGACAGCGGGGGATGGGACCAGTTATAATGGGGGGACAGTGGGGGATGGGACCAGTTATAATGGGGGGACAGCGGGGGATGGGACCGGTTATAATGGGGGGGACAGCGGAGGATGGAACCGGTTATAATGGGGGGACAGCGGGGGATGGGACCAGTTATAATGGGACATCGAGGGGATGGGACCAGTTATAATGGGGGGACATTGAGGGGATGGGACCGGTTATAATGGGGGGACAGCGGGGGATGGGACCAGTTATAATGGGACATCGAGGGGATGGGACCAGTTATAATGGGGGGACATCAAGGGGATGGGACCAGTTATAATGGGGGGGACAGTGGGGGACATGACCAGTTATAATGGGGGGACAGCGGGGGATGGGACCAGTTATAATGGGGGGGCAGCATGGGCCGGGCTAAGCAGTGGGTAATGCAGGAACCCATCAGTCCTACTTTTAAACCCGCAGATTCTTAGCACCGTCACATTCATTCCCCAGCAGGACGCATTGTCCACGTGTCCCCGGCCACGACTAAACCACAGGGGCAGACGTGTGTTAACCTCAGAGCGCACCTGTCACTTGGCTTTCCCTAGACCCAGAACGGCAGGTGTATTTGCATATTCTGTGTGTGACCCCGCTTTTCCAGGATCAGAGGCCGCACAGACGAAGTTACCGCCGCCGCATTATTACACAACCACTAATTAGATCTGTGATCTTGCTGTGATGAATGGAGACCACAATGGTGAGGCTGCGCTGGCCTCCTCCTGCCGCCGCACTTGCTGCCTCCAGGCTGGTGAAGCCGCAGCTCGCCGACACTTGTGCTTTCCTAATGATGGAGCTGTTAGGTATTAACATGTCACATCCCTGGAAGCGCTGGATCTGTGGCTGATGGCGCCGTATTACAATGCACTATTACACTGACGATAAATGTGAAAGTCATTAGTGTAACAATGTATCAGCCTCACAGATGAGGACGGGCGGCAGGTCGGGGGGAGACGGGCGGCAGATCGGGGGGAGACGGGCGGCGGATCGGGGGGAGACGGGCAGCGGATCGGGGGGAGACGGGCGGCGGATCGGGGGGAGACGGGCGGCGGATCGGGGGGAGACGGGCGGCGGATCGGGGGGAGACGGATCGGGGAGAGACGGGCGGCGGATCGGGGGGAGACGGATCGGGGAGAGACGGGCGGCGGATCGGGGGGAGACGGGCGGCGGATCGGGGGGAGACGGGCGGCGGATCGGGGGGAGACGGGCGGCGGATCGGGGGGAGACGGGCGGCGGATCGGGGGGAGACGGGCGGCGGATCGGGGGGAGACGGGCGGCGGATCGGGGGGAGACGAGAGACGGATCGGGGGGAGACGGGCAGTGGGTCGGGGGGAGACGGGCGGCGGATCGGGGAGGGACGAGCGGCGGATCGGGGGGAGACGGATCGGGGAGAGACGGGCGGCGGATCGGGGGGAGACGGGCGGCGGATCGGGGGGAGACGGGCGGCGGATCGGGAGGAGACGGGCGGCGGATCGGTGGGAGACGGGCGGCGGATCGGGGGGAGACGGGCGGCGGATTTGGGGTAGACGGGCGGCAGATCGGGGGGAGTCCCCGGGAATCACACTGGAAGGAATTGTACCGGTGACACCGGCTCACGCCTTCTCCATCCTCCGGGCAGATTGTGACCAGTCTCTGCTAATTGACGTGGGCGTTAAGAGGGCACTGGGGGCGAGCAGCCAGTCACTGTACACACACACTTATGTCACCAATCGCTGATCAGAGGATGGAAAGCCAACCAGCGTCACTGCGACCTCACTGCAGCCTAAGCCCACACTCTGGGGGCCACAAATACCTGACACCAGAAGGCCACACGCGGGGGTCCTGGACATGAGCAGACCACTGCAGCCGCACTCACACCAGAGAAGTACATCACTGGGGAACAACCCTGCTTAGTGAGTGTCTGCAAGAGTCATCTCTACACCAAAATATACAGTCATCTGATATACTGTCCCCACCCACGCATTATAGGAGGTCCGCTATTAACAGCTGCCCATCTAGCCTACTGATCTACTAACAAGCAGAATAGTGAGTGCAGCTCTGGAGTATAATACAGGAGGTAACTCAGGATCAGTAATGTAATGTACAGTCATATGAAAAAGTTTGGGCACCCCTATTAATGTTAACCTTTTTTCTTTATGACAATTTGGGTTTTTGCTATTTCAGCTTCATATATCTAATAACTGATGGAGTGAGGAATATTTCTGGAGTGAAATGAGGTTTATTTTACTAACAGAAAATGTGCAATCCGCATTTAAACAAATTTTGACAGGTGCATAAGTATGGGCACCTCAACATAAAAGTGACATTAATATTCTGTAGATCCTCCTTTTGCAATAATCCCAGCCTCTAGTGGCTTCCTGTAGCTTTTAATGAGTTCCTGGATCCTGGATGAAGGTATATTTGACCATTCCTGTTTACAAAATCATTCCAGTTCAGTTAAGTTTGATGGTCGCCGAGCATGGACCGCACACTTCACATCATCCCACAGATTTTCAATGATATTCAGGTCTGGGGACGGGGTTGGCCATTCCAGAACATTGTAATTGTTCCTCTGCATGAATGCCTGAGTAGATTTGGAGCAGTGTTTTGGATCATTGTCTTGCTGAAATATCCATCCCCTGCGTAACTTCAACTTCGTCACTGATTCTTGCACATTATTGTCAAGATTCTGCTGATCCTGAGTTGAATCCATGCGACCCTCAACTTTAACAAGATTCCCGGTGCCGGCATTGGCCACACAGCCCCAAACCATGATGGAACCTCCACCAAATATTACTGTGGGTAGCGAGTGCTTTTCTTGGAATGCCGTGGTTTTTTGCCTCCATGCATAACGCCTTTTTGTATGACCAAACAACTCAATCTTTGTTTCATCAGTCCACAGGACCTTCTTCCAGAATGTAACTGGCTTGTCCAAATGTGCTTTTGCATACCTCAGGCGACTCTGTTTGTGGCGTGCTTGCAGAAACGGCTTCTTTCGCATCACTCTCCCATACAGCTTCTCCTTGTGCAACGTGCGCTGTATTGTTGACCGATGCACATTGACACCATCTGCAGCAAGATGATGCTGCAGGTCTTTGGAGGTGGTCTGTGGATTGTCTTTGACTGTTCTCACCATTCTTCTTCTCTGCCTTTCTGATATTTTTCTTGGCCTGCCACTTCTGGGCTTAACAAGAACTGTACCTGTGTTCTTCCACTTCCTTACTATGTTCCTCACAGTGGAAACTGACAGGTTAAATCTCTGAGACAACTTTTTGTACCTTCCCCTGAACAACTATGCTGAATAATCTTTGTTTTCAGATCATTTGAGAGTTGTTGTGAGGAGCCCATGATGCCTCTCTTCATAGGAGATTCAAATAGGAGAACAACTTGCAAGTGGCCACCTTAAATACCTTTTCTCACGATTGGATACACCTGCCTATGAAGTGCAAAGCTCAATGAGGTTTCAAAACCAATTTAGTGCTTTAGTAAGTCAGTAAAAAGTAGTTAGGAGTGTTCAAATCAAGAAATTGATAAGGGTGCCCATACTTTTGCACCGGTCAAATTTTGTTTAAATGCAGATTGCACATTTTCTGTTAGTACAATAAAACTAATTTCAATCCAGAAATATTCCTCAGTCCATCAGTTATTAGATATATGAAGCTGAAATAGCAAAAACCCAAATTGTTATAAAGAAAAAAGGGTAACATTAATAGGGGTGCCCAAACCTTTTCATATGACTGTATAATGGCGATTCCTTCTTTATGTGAGGGTCACACGTATATATATATATTTTAGCTTGTTTGGGGTTGCAGCGGTCCCCTGGGACATGTGGAGGTGTTGCATTTTGGGAGAATATGGCAGGGCCTTGTCCTGGTTAGGAGCTGTGGTTGTGCTGTGATGAGCCCCGCAGCGTTGCGCCTGCGTATGTCTCGGCTGCAGATTGTCGCTGCGTCTTGTGGACGCCGGGTAATGACTGCCGGGGAGATCTTCCATGACTGATGACAACGCGCTTTATGTGTTTTCTCCACAATGCGCCACATTTGCTCCTCGGAATAAAGTGAGGTCACGGCGCACAGATTAATGCATTAAGTCTATGTGGGTAACAATGCGGAAAGTAAGACTTCACCCCCCCCCCGTGAGGGACCCCCAGCCAAGTCCCCATTAACAGTAACTTAAAAAAGTGCCTTCCTAATCTGTGCAGCCGCTTTGCATTTGTCCATAATACCTCATCAGGCCATCGAGCACAGCGTGCGCGGCGCAGGCCACTAACAATTGCCTTCTGATTGCCGGGGACGACTTGCTACAATGGCTGCAGTCCCGCTACATTGTCCGGACTCACACCGAGCCATATTCTAAACACCACGGCTGATTTTCCTCCTGCCATGGGGTTGATTTTGGTTCGCTCCGTGGGGTTTTTGTTTTGTTTTTTTCCCCTTCTCATGAAAACTAAACAAATCTGTGGCGTTGGTGCTGATGCTGTATATATGCCTGGCGCTGATGGTATATTGGGGTACGTGAGGCTCCCCTCCTGTGCATTGTGTGAGCGACGCCCCCCGCAGGCCATGAATGGTGACCAGGACATGGGCGCCCCTGCGTGTGTGCAGCCTGCACCTCGCTCCTCCGGTGGACCGGGCTCTGGTCGGGGGATTTGTTTGCTGGTAGTTTTTGCCTTTCCACCGTCTGTCCATGGGGAGGCGCCGTTCCACCAGGGCATGTCCGTGTCAGTGACGGGAGCGTCAGGCCGGGCTGCATATTAATGGCGCTCAGTGATAGGACATCTCTCTGTACATGAACCCAGATGACTGAATATTCATTGTTTCATCCTGTCCAAATACTTCAGAAGGAATGAGCCTTAATTCATGTGAGCGAGTCCCGACCCGCCAGACATGTCTGCAAACAATGCGCCAGCTTACATAACATTGTCAATTCTCATTGTGACGGGGAAGCTCCGGCACCGCCAGTGTATACAATGTATATCACACCGGTGCAGAAACCGCCGGTGTATATGTATCACACCGTGCACAAACCGCCGGTGTATATATATCACACCGTCCAGGAACCGCCGGTATATACAGTGTATATCACACCGGTGCAGAAACCGCCGGTGTATATATATCACACCGTGCACAAACCGCCGGTGTATATATATCACACCGTCCAGGAACCGCCGGTGTATACAGCATATATCACACCGTGCAGAAACCGCCGGTGTATACAGTGTATATCACACCGTGCAGAAACCGCCGGTGTATACAGTGTATATCACACCGTGCAGAAACCGCCGGTGTATACAGTGTATATCACACCGTCCAGGAACCGCCGGTATATATATATATCACACCGTGCACAAACCGCCGGTGTATACAGCATATATCACACCGTCCAGGAACCGCCGGTATATATATATATCACACCGTGCACAAACCGCCGGTCTATATATATCACACCGTGCACAAACCGCCGGTGTATACAGCATATATCACACCGTCCAGGAACCGCCGGTGTATATATATCACACCATGCACAAACCGCCGGTGTATATATATCCACACCGTCCAGGAACCGCCGGTGTATACAGTGTATATCACACCATGCACAAACCGCCAGTGTATACAGCATATATCACACCGGTGCATACAGTATATATCACACCGTGCAGAAACCGCTGGTGTATACAGTATATAGCACACCGTCCAGAAACCGCCGGTGTATACAGTATATAGCACACCGTCCAGAAACCGCCGGTGTATACAGTATATATCACACCGTCCAGAAACCGCCGGTGTATACAGTATATATCACACCGTCCAGAAACCGCCGGTGTATACAGTATATATCACACCGTGCAGGGAGAGGGCCGCGCTGCACCACCAGTGTATATATACCAGTGCAGGGAGAGGGCCGCGCTGCACCGCCGGAGAATATATCACACCACCATGTTTGACAGTGGGGATGGTGTGTTCAGGGGGATGAGCTGTGTTGCTGTTACATATCGTTTGGCATTGTGCCCATATAGTGTGATTTTGGTTTCTTCTGAGCAGAGCCCCTTCCTCCACATGTTTGGGGTCTCCAGGCGGCTTGTGGGGAACTTTAAACAACACTTTTTATGGATATCTTTGAGAAATGGCTTTCTTCTTGCCACTCTTCCATAAAGGCCAGATTTGTGCAGTGTAGACTGATTGTTGTGCTATGGACAGACTCTCCCCCCTCAGCTGTAGATCTCTGCAGATCATCCGGAGGGATCATGGGCCTCTTGGCTGCGTCTCTGATCAGTCTTCTCCTTGTGTGAGATGACAGTTTGGATGGACGGCCGGGTCTTGGTAGATTTGCAGTGGTATGATTCTCCTTACATTTCAATATGATCGCTTGCACAGGGCTATTTGAGATGTGTAAAGTTGTGGAAATCTTTTTGTAACCAAATCCAGCTTTACACTTCTCCACAACAGTATCACGGACCTGCCTGTTGTGTTCCTTGGTCTTCATGATGCTCTCTGCGCTTTACACAGAACATGAGACTATCACAGAGCAGGGGCATTATACGGAGACTTGATTACACACAGGGGCTTATATTTATCATCATCAGTCATTTAGGACAACATTGGATCATTCAGAGATCCGCAATCACCTTCTGGAGGGAGTTTCTGCACTGACAGTAAAGGGGGTGAATAATATTGCACGCACCAATTTTCAGTTATTATTTTTTATAAAAGTGTAAAATAAGCAATACATTTCCTTCCTCTTCACAATTGTGTCACTTGTTGTAGATTCTTCCCCAGAACATTCACATTTTATCTTTATGTTTGAAGCCTGAAATGTGGGAAAAGGGTGAACAATTCAAGGGGGTCAAATACTTTCGCAAGGCACTGTATATCACACCGGTGCAGGGAGAGGGCCGTGCTCCCCCGTATATAAGTGGTGCCCCCCTGGTTCCCCTGTGATCGGGCCGTGCTCCCCCGTATATAAGTGGTGCCCCCTGGTTCTCCTGTGATCGGGCCGTTCTCCCCGTATATAAGTGGTGCCCCCCTGGTTCTCCTGTGATCGGGCCGTGCTCCCCGTATATAAGTGGTGCCCCCCCTGGTTCTCCTGTGATCGGGCCGTGCTCCCCGTATATAAGTGGTGCCCCCTGGTTCTCCTGTGATCGGGCCGTTCTCCCCGTATATAAGTGGTGCCCCCCTGGTTCTCCTGTGATCGGGCCGTGCTCCCCGTATATAAGTGGTGCCCCCCTGGTTCCCCTGTAATCGGGCCGTTCTCCCCGTATATAAGTGGTGCCCCCTGGTTCTCCTGTGATCGGGCTGTGCTCCCCCGTATATAAGTGGTGCCCCCTGGTTCTCCTGTGATCGGGCCGTTCTCCCCGTATATAAGTGGTGCCCCCTGGTTCTCCTGTGATCGGGCTGTGCTCCCCGTATATAAGTGGTGCCCCCTGGTTCTCCTGTGATCGGGCCGTGCTCCCCGTATATAAGTGGTGCCCCCTGGTTCCCCTGTGATCGGGCCGTGCTCCCCGTATATAAGTGGTGCCCCCCTGGTTCTCCTGTGATCGGGCTGTGCTCCCCGTATATAAGTGGTGCCCCCTGGTTCTCCTGTGATCGGGCCGTGCTCCCCGTATATAAGTGGTGCCCCCTGGTTCTTCTGTGATCGGGCCGTGCTCCCCGTATATAAGTGGTGCCCCCCCTGGTTCTCCTGTGATCGGGCTGTGCTCCCCGTATATAAGTGGTGCCCCCCCTGGTTCTCCTGTGATCGGGCCGTGCTCCCCCGTATATAAGTGGTGCCCCCCCTGGTTCTCCTGTGATCGGGCCGTGCTCCCCGTATATAAGTGGTGCCCCCTGGTTCTTCTGTGATCGGGCTGTGCTCCCCGTATATAAGTGGTGCCCCCCTGGTTCTCCTGTGATCGGGCCGTGCTCCCCGTATATAAGTGGTGCCCCCTGGTTCTCCTGTGATCGGGCCGTGCTCCCCGTATATAAGTGGTGCCCCCTGGTTCTCCTGTGATCGGGCCGTGCTCCCCGTATATAAGTGGTGCCCCCCTGGTTCTCCTGTGATCGGGCCGTGCTCCCCGTATATAAGTGGTGCCCCCTGGTTCTCCTGTGATCGGGCCGTGCTCCCCGTATATAAGTGGTGCCCCCTGGTTCTCCTGTGATCGGGCTGTGCTCCCCGTATATAAGTGGTGCCCCCCCTGGTTCTCCTGTGATCGGGCTGTGCTCCCCGTATATAAGTGGTGCCCCCCCTGGTTCTCCTGTGATCGGGCTGTGCTCCCCGTATATAAGTGGTGCCCCCTGGTTCCCCTGTGATCGGGCCGTGCTCCCCCGTATATAAGTGGTGCCCCCCCTGGTTCTCCTGTGATCGGGCTGTGCTCCCCGTATATAAGTGGTGCCCCCCCTGGTTCTCCTGTGATCGGGCCGTGCTCCCCCGTATATAAGTGGTGCCCCCCCTGGTTCTCCTGTGATCGGGCCGTGCTCCCCGTATATAAGTGGTGCCCCCTGGTTCTCCTGTGATCGGGCCGTGCTCCCCGTATATAAGTGGTGCCCCCTGGTTCTCCTGTGATCGGGCCGTGCTCCCCGTATATAAGTGGTGCCCCCCTGGTTCTCCTGTGATCGGGCCGTGCTCCCCATATATAAGTGGTGCCCCCCTGGTTCTCCTGTGATCGGGCCGTGATCCCCGTATATAAGTGGTGCCCCCCTGGTTCCCCTGTGATCGGGCCGTGCTCACCGTATATAAGTGGTGCCCCCCTGGTTCTCCTGTGATCGGGCTGTGCTCCCCGTATATAAGTGGTGCCCCCCTGGTTCTCCTGTGATCGGGCTGTGCTCCCCGTATATAAGTGGTGCCCCCTGGTTCTCCTGTGATCGGGCCGTGCTCCCCGTATATAAGTGGTGCCCCCCTGGTTCTCCTGTGATCGGGCCGTGCTCCCCGTATATAAGTGGTGCCCCCCTGGTTCTCCTGTGATCGGGCCGTGCTCCCCATATATAAGTGGTGCCCCCCTGGTTCTCCTGTGATCGGGCCGTGCTCCCCGTATATAAGTGGTGCCCCCCTGGTTCTCCTGTGATCGGGCCGTGCTCCCCGTATATAAGTGGTGCCCCCTGGTTCCCCTGTGATCGGGCCGTGCTCCCCGTATATAAGTGGTGCCCCCCTGGTTCTCCTGTGATCGGGCTGTGCTCCCCGTATATAAGTGGTGCCCCCCTGGTTCTCCTGTGATCGGGCTGTGCTCCCCGTATGTAAGTGGTGCCCCCCTGGTTCTCCTGTGATCGGGCCGTGCTCCCCGTATGTAAGTGGTGCCCCCCTGGTTCTCCTGTGATCGGGCCGTGCTCCCCGTATATAAGTGGTGCCCCCCTGGTTCTCCTGTGATCGGGCTGTGCTCCCCGTATATAAGTGGTGCCCCCCCTGGTTCTCCTGTGATCGGGCTGTGCTCCCCGTATGTAAGTGGTGCCCCCCTGGTTCTCCTGTGATCGGGCCGTGCTCCCCGTATATAAGTGGTGCCCCCCTGGTTCTCCTGTGATCGGGCCGTGCTCCCCGTAT
This sequence comes from Anomaloglossus baeobatrachus, assembly GCF_048569485.1. NCBI lineage: Eukaryota > Metazoa > Chordata > Amphibia > Anura > Aromobatidae > Anomaloglossus > Anomaloglossus baeobatrachus. Next base: position 4,906,724 of record NC_134362.1, on the reverse strand, counting down.
ATAAGTGGTGCCCCCCTGGTTCCCCTGTGATCGGGCCGTGCTCCCCGTATATAAGTGGTGCCCCCTGGTTCTCCTGTGATCGGGCCGTGCTCCCCGTATATAAGTGGTGCCCCCCTGGTTCTCCTGTGATCGGGCCGTGCTCCCCGTATATAAGTGGTGCCCCCCTGGTTCTCCTGTGATCGGGCTGTGCTCCCCGTATATAAGTGGTGCCCCCCTGGTTCTCCTGTGATCGGGCTGTGCTCCCCGTATGTAAGTGGTGCCCCCCTGGTTCTCCTGTGATCGGGCCGTGCTCCCCATATATAAGTGGTGCCCCCCTGGTTCTCCTGTGATCGGGCTGTGCTCCCGGTATATAAGATTCGGGGGATCTGTCACTGCTGCGCTCTCAGAGTCTCAGGGGTCATATTTGGAGTTGGGTGACAGGTGCCCGGGTGGGGGAGGGGCTGACTGTGCGCTCATGTAGATTGTGTTGGGTCTACAATGGAGTGTCAGCTCTTGGACACCTCACTGTGTAGCATGTAAAGGGGCAGTGAGGGGTTAAGCCCCCTCCTCAGTCGTCACATACTGAAGAAGCTCCTGATGACACTGCCCCGTGGCGTTTCTCCGCACAGCTGCCATCATTCACTTCTATGAAATGTTTGGCTTTATTTCCAGCTTTACGCCACACCCTGATCTCTTCTCTGTTTGGTGTCTGAAATCTGCCCCCCTGCGGATACGAGGGTCTCATTATACTGCTAATATATATATTGTGTATATATATAATATGTATATATATTATATACAGGACGAGAGCGCCTAGATCTGTGTCCATATAATATCCAGCATGGCACCGCGCTGCATAACATATATATCACATACACACATATACACTCTCTATACAGACACATCTGCAGGTTTTTCCTTCGCTCTCTATACAGACACATCTGCAGGTTTTTCCTTCACTCTCTATACAGACACATCTGCAGGTTTTTTCCTTCGCTCTCTATATACACACACATCTGCAGGTTTTTCCCTCCGCTCTCTATACACTCACATCTGCAGGTTTTTCCCTCCGCTCTATAATGACAGACACATCTGCAGGTTTTTCTCCCATTTTTGGTCAATTAGGAACTGAAATTATTTCTATTTGCCAAATTCTAGAATAATGAGAGAGAGAGAATGTTTTCAGGCATTTTTATTACTTTCTACAAAGTCAAAAGTTTCCATACCCTAAGAGTACTGTGCCTTTACACAATATGGGACCGCCCATATGATGATGTCATGTCTTTGGAAGCTTCTGATAGGTTTATTGGCAACATCTGAGTTAATTACAGACACACCTGTGGATGTATTGTAATGCACACCTGACACACACGGCGTCTTTGTGAAGCATTATGGGAAAGGCAAAAGAAATGAGCCAAGATCTCAGGAGGTGAATTGTGGACTTGCACGAGTCTGGTTCATCCTTGGGTGAAATTTCCAGATACCTGAAGGTGCCTCATTCATCTGTACAAACAATTATACGCAAGTACAAACAAGATGTGAATGTCCAGCCATCACACCGCTCAGGAAGGAGACAGGTTCTGTGTACCAGAGATGAATGTGCTTTGGTCAGACATGTGCAGATCAACCCAAGAACAAAAACAAAACCTTGTGAAGATGCTGGTGGAAGCTGGTAACATTGTGTCATTATCCACAAAGAGACAAGTAATGTATAAACATGGGTGGAAAGGCCACTCTGCAGGAAGAAGCCATTACTCCAAAAGACACAGAAAAAGCCAGATTAATGTTTACAAATGCACACAGGAACAAAGACTTTAATATACGGAGACTTCTCCTGTGGTCTGGGGAAACTAAAATTCAACTGTTTGGCCATAATGACTATCGTCACGTTTGGAGGTAAAAGGGAGAAGCTTTGAAGCTTAAGAACCATCCCAACTGTGACACACGGGTGCGGCAGCATCATGTTGTGGGGTTGTTTTGCTGCAGGAGGGACTGGGACTTCACAAAATAGATGGCGTCATGAGGAGAGAAGAGTATGTGGCCATACTGAAGAACATCTCAGGACATCAGCCAGGAACTTACAGCTTGGGCTGAAATGGGTCTTCCAAATGGACAATGACCCAAAGCTACTGACAAACTGGCTACAAAGTGGCTTAAGGATAACAAGGTCAATGTTTTGGAGTGGCCATCACAAAGCCCTGATCTCAATCCTATTGATAATGTATGGGCAAAGCTGAAAAGTCCGGTGCAAGCGGCAACCTCCAAACATGGCTCAGCTCCACCAGATCGGTCAGGAGGAATCTGCCCAAATTCCACCAACTATTGCTAAGCTTCTGGAAGGATCCAAAACGTTTCCCCCAAATCACACACTGTAAGGGCAATGCCACCAAATACTAATGACATGGAGGGAACTGCACTGTGCACAAAGGAAGAAAAATGCTGGAAAACATATTCTCTCATTATTCTGGAGAGCGGAGGGAAAAACCTGCAGATGTGTCTGTATAGAGAGTGGAGGGGAAAACCTGCAGATGTGTCTGTATAGAGAGTGGAGGGGGAAACCTGCAGAATGTGTCTGTATAGAGCGTGGAGGGGAAAACCTGCAGATGTGTCTGTATAGAGAGCAGAGGGAAAAAACGGCAGATGTGTCTGTATAGAGAGCGGAGGGAAAACCTGCAGATGTGTCTGCATAGAGAACGGGGAAAAACCTGCAGATGTGTCTGTATAAAGAGCGGAGGGGAAAACCTGCAGATGTGTCTGTATAAAGAGCGGAGGGGAAAACCTGCAGATGTGTTTGTATAGAGAGCGGAGGCAAAACCTGCAGATGTGTCTGTATAGAGAGCGGAGGGGAAAACCTGCAGAAGTGTTTCTATAGAGAGCGGAGGCAAAACCTGCAGATGTGTCTGTATAGAGAGCAGAGGGAAAAACCTGCAGATGTCTGTATAGAGAGCGGAGGTAAAAACCTGCAGATGTGTCTGTATAAAGAGCGGAGGGAAAAACCTGCAGATGTGTCTGTATAGAGAGCGGAGGGAAAAACCTGCAGATGTGTCTGTATAGAGAATGGAGGGGAAACCTGCAGATGTGTCTGTATAGAGAGCAGAGGGGAAAACCTGCAGATGTGTCTGTATAGAGAGTGAAGGGGAAAACCTGCAGATGTGTCTGTATAGAGAGCGGAGGGAAAAACCTGCAGATGTGTCTGTATAGAGAGTGGAGGGAAAAACCTGCAGATGTGTCTGTATAGGAGGGAGACTAAGGGTTTATACTGTTCCTACCTCACATATACGTTGCTCACACACAGACATATATGAGGTAGAGGGTGAGTGTGTCGGGGGATTCATCTGCCAATTCCCCGAAATGCAGGGACAAAACGCAAAAAGAGTTGCCATGTTCTGACAGCAGTTGCAGATGAACCTGAGCGGTGCACACAGTGGCGGTTTAGGACTTCAGTCCTACTGATGATTTCCCTTACAGACTGCCCCGGACTGAGTGATGGGGGAGTGGTCGGCGGGGAGGACCGGTGACCGCTCCCTGTGCCCCCCGCACAGGACCAGTGACCGCTCCCTGCGCCCCCTGTACCAGGTGTAATTAGGAGAGCAGGCCGCTCCAGCCGAGTATTGGGCGAGCGATCCTCAAGGTCATTATCTTTACAGCGCTCCGAGGTGTTTAATGCGCTCATAAAGGGAGAAATATGGGATTTTAATTGAATTCGCCAGGACTGCCTGCGATTGCCGCGGCTTTTATGGAGCGCGGCGCAGACGCTCAGCCATTTCCAGTCATCATTGTTTCACAACAACAAATGATACAAAGTGATATGTGTAAAACAGACAACGCTGATTACCACACGTTACAAAAAGCCGAGAGAATAATAGATGCAAATTACCGGCACGTTCTATTCAAGTGTGCTAAAACTGTGCGAGGACGGAAGCAGAGCGCGGCAGCCGCGCTTAAATGTATTATTAATTATATGTACCGCTAATGCATTATTAAATGAATTATTAACACCGCGCTTTGTTTGGGCGCTCCAATTATGTGCTGTATGTATAGACGCAGGCGGCCGCGCAATAGGCTTCATATGGGCGTGTACCCGCGAGAAACCACCCCGAAAATGGGAGCAAGACCTAAAAATTCCTGGAACCCTGCAGGGCAATGGTGGTACTCCCATGTAAGTAGGTATTACCGCTGAGGTTACATACACTGGATATAAAAAATCGCCACAAATCTGGTAAAATCACTAAATCCTACCAAGAAGAATCATTTCAAGCTTTTTTCGGTCTGTAATGTCGCCCATATTCTCTACAAATCCTCTCAGGAAAAAAAACTGAAATAATGTCCGGTAGAAATAGGACGTGTGGTTGCATAAATGTGCACACCCTTACATTAATACATTGGTGGAGTCACCTGTGAATTTTTGGGTGGGAGTCTGTCACATGGCACATCTGGAATTGGCGATCTTTGCCCCTTCCTTGCAGTAGAGTACCCCATGGACTCCGGTATGGGCTCGGCCGTTCCAGAACCTCCATCTTCTTCTGATGAAGCCGTTCTGTTGCTGATTTGGAGGTCGCTTACGGCCTTTTTGGTGCCCAAAGGGGAAATTCCTCTTCATCTTTTTTGCAGAGGCCTGAGGGTTTTTATGTAAACTTGACCAATGTTGCGACTGTTCCTAATCCCCCAGCAGAATGCTGCCTCCACCAGGCCTCACTGTGGGGAGGGGGATCTTCTTGGGATGCACAGTGGCCACTTTGTGCCTTTGTGAATTAAGTCCAAACAGTTCCCCTTTGGTTTCAAAGGCTTGCATGCTCTTATTTGTAAGGAAAGGCTCCGTGTTGTCCTCCTCCCCTACAGGCCGGATATGAAGAATACCGGAGATTGTCGTCACATCCAGACTATAACCAGGACTGGCCAGAAATTCCTGCAGCTCCTTTAATGTTGCTGTCCGATTCTTGGTCACCTCCTTCACCAATTTTATTTTTGTCCTTTCATCAATTATATGAGGGCCGTCCTGTTCTACATCTCATCACTGTTGTGCAACTTCTTGGTGATATTCTCACAGTGCCCATAATAAACCTAATGCCAGCCTGGTAGCTCAGTGGTGTTCAATTCCCACCAAGATTAATGTCTGCAAGAAGTTTGCTCCCACTCGCCAAAGATAGGATATTTAGTTTACAAGTCCCAAAGGAGATAGTGATGATGGTGGAAATAATGGTACTATGTAAGCGTGCAAAATAAATGAATGCCTTGAGCCTTTTTTACTAGCTTCTCCTGGCAGCCCCCCACAATGAGACCCTCTGCTGTGTTGTCAGCTGTTTGTGGGCCAGAAAATCTCCATCCACCTGGATCAGTGACACTTTTTCTTGGGTTAATCATGATCCCTGCGAATGGCGGCCGAGCGCTGAATACTATGTAACACAAGAGTAAATGTGATTGGCTTATTCTGAACACCACCACATCCTTAAATATAACAGTGTGTGAATACTTATGCAGCCACATGCTTTAAATTTATTTCCCCAATGGATTTGTACAAATTATGGGCAAAATTAAAGGTGGAAGAAGTTCTGAAATGATTTAACAGGGGTGCGTAGACTTTCGAGCGTTCTAACAGAATCTGATATCAGTCACCTATAGACTTTTCTCAATACTGAGGATATGTAATATGAGGGAGACACTTGGCCTTTTCCCGGTCTGAAATGGCTGATAACATGGAGTAATAGATGTCATTCTGATGTTATTGTGAATCTTGCACACAGTTCCAGGCTGATGGCTCTCCTCTGCACCGATACACTGTAACAAATCCAGCCGATGTGTGAGCCGGACTAGGTCTCCTCCCTGTACTCAGGAATGATGGTGTCCACGGAGCCGTGGCCTAGGTGGACCCTGACTGACCACATGGAGGAGCGTGCCGTCCTCTGCGTAGCAGGGCGTGCGAGCAGCTGCGGAGAATCTTGGCACGGGATCAGCCGACATGTTACAGCAGTTTTCCCTCCCATTTGTATCAGGATTTCAGATGTTTTGGTGAGCGAGGTATTCCTGTGATTTCTGCAAGGACACGTGTTACAACAAGATCCCCTCCCTCCATACAGCAGATCTCCTCACTGCCCACCGCGCCAGGAATAAAGCATCTCCATAGAGTGTGGCGGCAGGAGTGACGGCTGCGGTGCGGCCCCCGGCAGGCGGCTGTGCCCCTGCATAGTGTGGCCAGAGCTGCACAATCTTCACTTCTTACAGATCCAGACTTTCTATGGGTGATCAGGTGAGTGAATATTGAGCGAAGACATGTCCAATGACAATGGCCTGGCAGAGCGGAGGGAAGACGTATGCTACCTCCACCGCCGGATCCCGGCCACCGCAGGCGACCTTAGTCTTCTGAGGCACAGATGGACAACACCAAAATATTCTGTTACCTGTCGGTCCTCTGTTACAGCGGATCCCAAAGATAATTAGTGCAGCTCAGTGGATCCCATGAATAAGCAGTAGAGGTGAGGAGATCTCATGATTAAACCAGATCTTGGAAGATTTCACAGAACAGAGATGGACCCGTGACTACGACGAGCCATGTGCAGGGGACGCCGTACAAAACCCCCAGCTCAGCAGACCCCGGAGACCGTCCCACGTGTTCTAGGGAAAGCCTCTGCAGAAACGCTCCTGTTTGGTTTTGTTTGTTTATATCTTTTAGTCGTTTTCCTGAAAGTTTCTTGCTGCTTTCTGATTGGACAATGTCTAGTTTGAAGCAGATTCCATCAGGATCTGCTGCACAGAAGTGATCCACAGTGAAGAGGGAAAAAACACTCAAAGATGAAACATATGAGCAGAAAGAAATCATTATATGGAGTTTTTGTGTATGTCAAATCAGTATTTGTGTGTACATATCCTTTGATTGTGTCTAGAAGTCAGCGAACTCCTTGGATGACAAGTACAGCGAACTCCAAGGAAAGCCAGGACAGCAGAGGTGGTGTAGCACGAGACATGGCCCCTGCCCAGGTGCCTATCCACTCCTGGCCCGGTGCCTATCCACTCCTGGCCCGGTGCCTATCCACTCCTGGCCCGATGCCTATCCACTCCTGGCCCGGTGCCTATCGATGCCTATCCGCTCCTGGCCCGGTGCCTATCCGCTCCTGGCCCGGTGCCTATCCGCTCCTGGCCCGGTGCCTATCCGCTCCTGGCCCGGTGCCTTTCGATGCCTATCCGCTCCTGGCCCGGTGCCTATCCGCTCCTGGCTCGGTGCCTATCCACTCCTGGCTCGGTGCCTATCCGCTCCTGGCCCGGTGCCTATCCGCTCCTGGCCCGGTGCCTATCCACTCCTGGCCCGGTGCCTATCGATGCCTATCCGCTCCTGGCCTGGTGCCTATCCGCTCCTGGCCCGGTGCCTATCCGCTCCTGGCTCGGTGCCTATTCACTCCTGGCTCGGTGCCTATCCGCTCCTGGCCCGGTGCCTATCCGCTCCTGGCCCGGTGCCTATCCGCTCCTGGCTCGGTGCCTATTCACTCCTGGCTCGGTGCCTATCCGCTCCTGGCCCGGTGCCTATCCGCTCCTGGCCCGGTGCCTATCCGCTCCTGGCCCGGTGCCTATCCACTCCTGGCCCGGTGCCTATCCACTCCTGGCCCGATGCCTATCCACTCCTGGCCCCGTGCCTATCCGCTCGTGGATGCATGCTGTACTATTGTACATATCCTTTGATTGTGTCTAGAAGTCAGCGAACTCCTTGGATGACAAGTACAGCGAACTCCAAGGAAAGCCAGGACAGCAGAGGTGGTGTAGCACGAGACATGGCCCCTGGCCCGGTGCCTATCCACTCCTGGCCCGGTGCCTATCGATGCCTATCCGCTCCTGGCCCGGTGCCTATCCGCTCCTGGCCCGGTGCCTATCCGCTCCTGGCCCGGTGCCTATCCGCTCCTGACCCGGTGCCCATCCGCTCCTGGCCCGGTGCCCATCCGCTCGTGGATGCATGCTGTACTATTGTATTTGGCCTCTGGCTGATAAATGACTGCAAACATGTGGTCTGTTGGTGCACCGCTTAGCAGCGCTGATATTCCCCACATGTAGACTTGGCCTCCGGAGACTCCTCTTTGGGCGGTATTTGTGTCCTTGCCCTGCAGACGTGCGCTCGCTGTCCTCCCGCTGACTCTTTACACGGGAGGCGGTTTTCCTGGACGCACCGCCGGCTCACACCTTCCAGGTAATTTGTAACAATCTGGATGAGGAAGCGGCGGAAACCCAACTTGTGAATGGAGGCGGTGGAGCGGAAGCAAAGTTTTCTATTTCTAATTTGTTAATTAAATTTCGCTGCATTTTTTATTTCTTGTCGCTGATTAAGGGTGAGAATTTCTACAGAACGGTTAATCGCTGTTTAATAAAAAGGTACGAAGAGACAGCGAGAATGTCAGGAAAAGAAGCGGAGCGACCAAATGCAAGGAAAATGTGGCCGAAGAATGTGTGAAGCAGCTGAGAGCGGCATCTGCAGCCCGGGGACAGCTAATAATCAATTATCCACGAATTCAGCTCATATTACAAGGTTACTTCTCACTAAGCTGCTAAATGTCCTAGAGACAAGACGAGGGCCGCGGTGGTGAGGACGCCGGGGTCCGCGGTGGTGAGGGCGCCGGGGGCCGCGGTGGTGAGGACGCCGGGGGCTGCGGTGGTGAGGACGCCGGGGTCCGCGGTGGTGAGGGCGCCGGGGGCCGCGGTGGTGAGGACGCCGGGGGGCCGCGGTGGTGAGGACGCCGGGGGCCGCGGTGGTGAGGGCGCCGGGGCCCGCGGTGGTGAGGGCGCCGGGGCCCGCGGTGGTGAGGACGCCGGGGGCCGCGGTGGTGAGGACGCCGGGGGCCGCGGTGGTGAGGACGCCGGGGCCACAGTACATATACCGTGATACTAGTGACCGTGATACTCCGTGATGGCTCCTGCACCAAAGATGCCTGCAACAATGCACAGAAGCATTGTTAGACCAAGCTCACACGTCAAGTAATCATCCGATAGAAAGGATCCTGCAAAGATCACACGTCCAGTAATCATCCAATAGAAAGGATCCTGCAGAGATCACACGTCCAGTAATCATCCAATAGAAAGGATCCTGCAGAGATCACACGTCCAGTAATCATCCAATAGAACAAATCCTGCAAAGATCACACGTCCAGTATTCATCCCATAAAAAGGATCCTGCAGAGATCACACGTCCAGTAATCATCCAGTAGATTGGATCCTGCAGAGATCACACGTCCAGTAGTCATCCAATAGAACCAATCCTGCAGAGATTACATGTCTAGTAATCATCCAATAGAAAGGATCCTGCAGAGGTCCCACATCCAGTAATCCTCCATCAGGACAGATCCAGCAGAGATCACACGTCCAGTAATCATCCAAAAGAACGAATCCTGCAGAGATCACATGTCCAGTAATCATTAAGTAGATTGTGGATCCTGCTGAGATCACATGTCCAATAATCATCCTATAGAAAGGATCCTGCAGAGATCACACACGTCCAGTAATCCTCCATCAGGACGCATCCAGCAGAGATCACACGTCCCTTAATCATCCAATAGAAAGAATCCTGCAGAGATCACACGTCCAGTAATCATCCAATAAAACGGATCCTGCAGAGATCACAAGTCCAGTAATCAAGTAGATTGTATCCTGCAGAGATCACATGTCCAGTAATCATCAAGTAGATTGGATCCTGCAGAGATCATACGTCCAGTAATCATCAAGTAGATTGGATCCTGCAGAGATCACATATCCAGTAATCATCCATCAGAATGGATCCAGCAGAGTTCACATGTTGAGTAATCATCCAATAGAATGGATCCTGCAGAGAACATACCTCCAAACGAAAGGATCCTGCAGAGTTCACACATATAGTAATCATCCGTCAGAATGGATCCTGCAGAGATGACACATACAGTAATCATCTGTCACAATGGATCCAGCAGAGTTCACATGTCCAGCAATCCTCCCATAGAATGGATCCTGCAGAGTTCACATGTCTAGTAATCCTCTGTTAGAATGGATCCAGCAAACGCAGGATTACTGGATGTGTGATCTCTGCAGGATCCGTTCTAACGGAGGATTACTGGATGTGTGCGCTCTGCAGGATCCGTTTTAACGGAGGATTACTGGATGTGTGATCTCTGCAGGATCCACTCTGATGGATGATTAATGGACGTGTGATCTCTGCAGGATCCATCATAATGGAGAATTACTGGATGTGTGATCTCTGCAGGATCCGTTCTAACGGAGGATTACTGGATGTGTGCTCTCTGCAGGATCCGTTCTAACGGAGGATTACTGGATGTGTGATCTCTGCAGGATCCGTTCTAACGGAGGATTACTGGATGTGTGATCTCTGCAGGATCCCTTCTAACGGAGGATTACTGTATGTGTGATCTCTGCAGGATCCGTTCTAACGGAGGATTACTGGATGTGTGTACTCAACTTTACCCTTAGGATTGTTCCTTTTTTTTCTCTTGCTGACTTTAGTGAGTATTTCTAGCTTTGGAGACTTTCTGATATAGCCATGCCGCACGTCTCCCACCGTCATGTTCTCCTGCACGGAATTCACCTCCTCGATTGTGCTGGGGCACACCAATCCTTCCAGGTACTTTGCCGACTCTTCTGGACATTTCCAGGAGACTAAAAGGTGCTTTACACGCTGCGATATCGCTAGCGATAGTACCCGCCCCCGTCGTTCGTGTGACATTTGGTGATCGCTGCCGTAGCGAACAATATTTCTACGGCAGCGTCAAACGCACATAACTTGTCAGCGGCGTCGCTGTTGCTGCCGAACAATCCCTCCTTCAAGGGGGAGGTGCATTCGGCGTCACAGCGACGTCACTGCGGCGTCTGTCACTAAGCGGCCGCCCAATAGCAGAGGAGGGGAGGAGATGAGCGGGACGTAACTCGCCGCCCATCTCCTTCCTTCCTAATAGCCGGTGGAGGCAGGTAAGGAGATGTTCCTTGTTACTGCGGTGTCACACACACCGATGTGTGCTGCTGCAGGAACGACGAACAACCAACGGTATGCACCTCCAACGATATTATGAAAAGGAGCGACGTGTCAACGATCAAAGATTTTTGATGTTTTTGCGATCGTTGATCGTCACTCCTAGGTGTCACACGCTGCGATGTCGCTAACGGCGCCGGATGTGCGTCACGTGACCCCGACGATATATCGGTAGCGATGTCGCAGCGTGTAAAGCACCCTTTAGGCTGAGATCACTTGTCAAGTGATCGGGTGAAGCAGATCCAGCAGCAGACACTTCATCTGGATAACACAAACTGATTGTAACTGGAGAATGGAGTCATTAATTCACCCTCCATGTTTCCTCCATAATTCCTCCATGATTCCTTCATGTTTCCTCCATAACTCCTCCATGTTTCCCCCATGATTCCTCCATGTTTCCTCCATAATTCCTCCATGATTCCTTCATGTTTCCTCCATAATTCCTCCATGTTTCCTCCATGATTCCTCCATGTTTCCTTCTTTCATGTTTCCTCCATGTTTCCTCCATAATTCCTCCATGATTCTTCCATGATTCCTCCATGATTCCTCTATGTTTCCTTCTTCCATGTTTCTTCCATGTTTGGTTCTTCCATGTTTGGTTCTTCCATGTTTCTTCCATGTTTGGTTTTTCCATATTTCTTATATGTTTGGTTCTTATATGTTTGGTTCTTCCATGTTTCTTTCATGTTTGGTTCTTCCATGTTTCTTCCATGTTTGGTTCTTCCATGTTTCTTTCATGTTTCTTTGGTTCTTCCATGTTTCTTTCATGTTTGGTTCTTCCATGTTTCTTTCATGTTTGGTTCTTCCATGTTTCTTCCATGTTTGGTTCTTCCATGTTTCTTTCATGTTTCTTTGGTTCTTCCATGTTTCTTTCATGTTTGGTTCTTCCATGTTTCTTTCATGTTTGTTTGGTTCTTCCATGTTTCTTTCATGTTTGCTTCTTCCATGTTTCTTTCATGTTTGTTTGGTTCTTCCATGTTTGGTTCTTCCATGTTTCTTTCATGTTTGCTTCTTTCATGTTTGTTTGGTTCTTCCATGTTTGTTTCTTCCATGTTTCTTTCATGTTTGTTTTGGTTCTTCCATGTTTCTTCCATGTTTGGTTCTTCCATGTGTCTTTCATGTTTGTTTGGTTCTTCCATGTTTCTTCCATGTTTGGTTCTTCCATGTTTCTTTCATGTTTGGTTCTTCCATGTTTCTTTCATGTTTGGTTCTTTCATGTTTGGTTTTTTCATGTTTCTTTCATGTTTTGTTCTTCCATGTTTCTTTCATGTTTGTTTGGTTCTTCCATGTTTGGTTCTTCCATGTTTCTTTCATGTTTGTTTGGTTCTTCCATGTTTCTCCCATGTTTGGTTCTTCCATGTTTCTTTCATGTTTGTTTGGTTCTTCCATGTTTTTTCCATGTTTGGTTCTTCCATGTTTCTTTCATGTTTGGTTCTTCCATGTTTCTTTCATGTTTGGTTTTTCCATGTTTCTTCCATTTGCAGTAGATCAGTTTTCTACTTACTGGATCTGTGTCACATAGATGATTCCTGCACATGTGACGTTCTCGTCCGTCCCATGCGGATATTTGTTATATGTCACCCTCAATGCCTCATTCTTGGCCTGAGAGACATCCATCGTTGCCTTTACATCACCCTCCTGACATACGAATAGTTGAAATGATTGCACATCCATATGTATATCAGAAATTGTGACTGTTTATTAAAAAAATTGTTTAAAAGAGCTGAAGTCCTCGGTGGTTGATGCCTTTTTATGGCTGAGTAGATGGTGATAATCGCGGCTCCAGACTCCTCGGGTCTCTTCATCAGGCTCAGTATAACACAATCTGAAGAGTCACATATTTATACACAACAGGACATAGAATGGGGCAGTGATAAGACAAGATACAGTTAGGTCCAGATTGTAACGTTTAATTTGAAGGTTTGAACAAAAATATCTGATAGGAATTGTACATATTTCTTTACAAATACTCCACATTTTAGGAGGTCAAAAGTAATTGGACAAATAAACCAAACCCAAACAAAATATTTTTTTTTTCAATATTTTGTTGCGAATCCTTTGGAGGCAATCACTGCCTTAAGTCTGGAACCCATGGACATCACCAAACGCTGGGTTTCCTCCTTCTTAATGCTTTGCCAGGCCTTTACAGCCGCAGCCTTCAGGTCTTGCTTGTTTGTGGGTCTTTCCGTCTTAAGTCTGGATTTGAGCAAGTGAAATGCATGCTCAATTGGGTTAAGATCTGGTGATTGACTTGGCCATTGCAGAATGTTCCACTTTTTTGCACTCATGAACTCCTGGGTAGCTTTGGCTGTATGCTTGGGGTCATTGTCCATCTGTACTATGAAGCGCCGTCCGATCAACTTTGCGGCATTTGGCTGAATCTGGGCTGAAAGTATATCCCGGTACACTTCAGAATTCATCCGGCTACTCTTGTCTGCTGTTATGTCATCAATAAACACAAGTGACCCAGTGCCATTGAAAGCCATGCATGCCCATGCCATCACGTTGCCTCCACCATGTTTTACAGAGGATGTGGTGTGCCTTGGATCATGTGCCGTTCCCTTTCTTCTCCAAACTTTTTTCTTCCCATCATTTTGGTACAGGTTGATCTTGGTCTCATCTGTCCATAGAATACTTTTCCAGAACTGAGCTGGCTTCATGAGGTGTTTTTCAGCAAATGTAACTCTGGCCTGTCTATTTTTGGAATTGATGAATGGTTTGCATCTAGATGTGAACCCTTTGTATTTACTTTCATGGAGTCTTCTCTTTACTGGTGACTTAGAGACAGATACACCTACTTCACTGAGAGTGTTCTGGACTTCAGTTGATGCTGTGAACGGGTTCTTCTTCACCAAAGAAAGTATGCGGCGATCATCCACCACTGTTGTCATCCATGGACGCCCAGGCCTTTTTGAGTTCCCAAGCTCACCAGTCAATTCCTTTTTTCTCAGAATGTACCCGACTGTTGATTTTGCTACTCCAAGCATGTCTGCTATCTCTCTGATGGATTTTTTCTTTTTTTTCAGCCTCAGGATGTTCTGCTTCACCTCAATTGAGAGTTCCTTAGACCGCATGTTGTCTGGTCAGAGCAACAGCTTCCAAATGCAAAACCACACACCTGTAATCATCCCCAGACCTTTTAACTACTTCATTGATTACAGGTTAACGAGGGAGACGCCTTCAGAGTTAATTGCAGCCCTTAGAGTCCCTTGTCCAATTACTTTTGGTCCCCTGAAAAAGAGGAGGCTATGCATTACAGAGCTATGATTCCTAAACCCTTTCTCCGATTTGGATGTGAAAACTCTCATATTGCAGCTGGGAGTGTGCACTTTCAGCCCATATTATATATAGAATTGTATTTCTGAACATGTTTTTGTAAACAGCTAAAATAACAAAACTTGTGTCACTGTCCAAATATTTCTGGACCTAACTGTATGTGAAGCAGAACTATCACTATGGCAAAGATATATTTTACTTTTTATTTTTTTTTTAGCATTCTTTAAAAAAGTGGGTGAGGCTAAGCAAAAAAAGCGAGAGAACAGGCCCAACAAATTTACCATGATTAGCATAGCACCATATAAAACGTCATAAATGATGGTGTGAATCCCCGGGCTGGCTGTGAGCCGCCAGATAGTGTCACCGTGGCTTTCAGCTCAGGAGACGTGGCGTCCTTATACATTACACATGTGATTGTAGCAGAAAGAAAGCCATCCTCACAAGTCCTAAAACCTATAACACAAGTGCACCCTTCACAGGGACTCTTCAAAGTAAACCATCGTTTTGTCACCCACCTGGTTTGTAGGTTAGTCCTGGGGGGAAGAGGAATCCCTGCTGGGCTGCAGCCGCCGCTGCCAACGTCCGCTGGTCGTGTGAGAAGATGGGGATCATGAGAGGAGGCATGTGACCTTGAACCTGCCGAACACAAGACTCTGATCAGACAATGTACAAATCCATCCTGACAGATGCTTCTTCACAGATCACACAATCTGCAGACAGCGGAAACCCCTGACCCCTCCACATATGAAATCAGCAGATATGATGTACTGCAACCCCGGGCACCAGGGTCAGAGAGGCACACACAGGTACTGCAACCCCGAGCACCAGGGTCAGAGAGGCACACACAGGTACTGCAACCCCGAGCACCAGGGTCAGAGAGGCACACACAGGTACTGCAACCCCGAGCACCAGGGTCAGAGAGGCACACACAGGTACTGCAACCCCGAGCACCAGGGTCAGAGAGGCACACACAGGTACTGCAACCCCGGGCACCAGGGTCAGAGAGGCACACACAGGTACTGCAACCCCGGGAACCAAGATCAGTGAGGCACACACAGGTACTGCAACCCCGGGCACCAGGATCAGTGCAGCACATACAGGTACTGCATCACCAGGATCAGGGCAGCACACACAGGTACTGCAACCCTATATATCCTCCACGTTGCTTCTTACACAGATCTTCTGGCCGTTTCTTCCCTGCACCCCTATATATCCCCCCTGTCGCTTCTTACACAGATCTTCTGGCTGTTTCTTCCCTGCACCCGTGTATATCCCTCCTGTTCTGGCCGTTTCTTTCCTGCACCCCTATATATCCCCCCTGTCACTTCTTACACAGATCTTCTGGCCGTTTCTTCCCTGCACCCCTGTATATACCCCCTGTCGCTTCTTACACAGATCTTCTGGCCGTTTCTTCCTTGCACCCCTGTATATCCCCCCTGTCGCTTCTTACACAGATCTTCTGGCTGTTTCTTCCCTGCACCCGTATAAATCCCTCCTGTTCTGGCCGTTTCTTCCCTGCACCCCTATATATCCCCCCTGTCACTTCTTACACAGATCTTCTGGCCGTTTCTTCCCTGCACCCCTGTATATCCTCCCTGTTGCTTCTTACACAGATCTTGGGCCGTTTCTTCCCTGCACCCCTGTATATCCCCCCTGTCGCTTCTTACATAGATCTTGGGCCGTTTCTTCCCTGCACCCCTGTATATCCCCCCTGTCGCTTCTTACACAGATCTTGCGCCGTTTCTTCCCTGCACCCCTATATATCCCCCCTGTCGCTTCTTACACAGATCTTCTGGCTGTTTCTTCCCTGCACCCGTATATATCCCTCCTGTTCTGGCCGTTTCTTCCCTGCACCCCTATATATCCCCCCTGTCGCTTCTTACACAGATCTTCTGGCCGTTTCTTCCCTGCACTCCTGTATATCCCCCCTGTCGCTTCTTACACAGATCTTCTGGCCGTTTCTTCCCTGCACCCCTGTATATCCCCCCTGTTGCTTCTTACACAGATCTTCTGGCCGTTTCTTCCCTGCACCCCTGTATATCCCCCCTGTCGCTTCTTACACAGATCTTCTGGCTGTTTCTTCCCTGCACCCGTATATATCCCTCCTGTTCTGGACGTTTCTTCCCTGCACCCCTATATATCCCCCCTGTTTCTTCTTACACAGATCTTCTGGCCATTTCTTCCCTGCACCCCTGTATATCCCCCCTGTTGCTTCTTACACAGACCATCTGGCCGTTTCTTCCCTGCACCCCTATATATCCCCCCTGTCGCTTCTTACACAGATCTTCTGGCTGTTTCTTCCCTGCACCCGTATATATCCCTCCTGTTCTGGCCGTTTCTTCCCTGCACCCCTATATATCCCCCCTGTCGCTTCTTACACAGATCTTCTGGCCGTTTCTTCCCTGCACCCCTGTATATCCCCCCTGTTGCTTCTTACACAGACCATCTGGCCGTTTCTTCCCTGCACCCCTATATATCCCCCCTGTCGCTTCTTACACAGATCTTCTGGCCGTTTCTTCCCTGCACTCCTGTATATCCCCCCTGTCGCTTCTTACACAGATCTTCTGGCTGTTTCTTCCCTGCACTCCTGTATATCCCCCCTGTCGCTTCTTACACAGATCTTCTGGCCGTTTCTTCCCTGCACCCCTGTATATCCCCCCTGTCGCTTCTTACACAGATCTTCTGGCCGTTTCTTCCCTGCACCCCTATATATCCCCCCTGTCGCTTCTTACACAGATCTTCTGGCCGTTTCTTCCCTGCACCCCTATATATCCCCCCTGTCGCTTCTTACACAGATCTTGGGCCGTTTCTTCCCTGCACCCCTGTATATCCCCCCTGTCGCTTCTTACACAGATCTTCTGGCCGTTTCTTCCCTGCACCCCTGTATATCCCCCCTGTCGCTTCTTACACAGATCTTGGGCCGTTTCTTCCCTGCACCCCTGTATATCCCCCCTGTCGCTTCTTACACAGATCTTCTGGCCGTTTCTTCCCTGCACCCCTGTATATCCCCCCTGTCGCTTCTTACACAGATCTTGGGCCGTTTCTTCCCTGCACCCCTGTATATCCCCCCTGTCGCTTCTTACACAGATCTTCTGGCTGTTTCTGTCCTGTATCTCGCGCTCTTTACCTCGGCTGATATTTCATATACAGACACCGCGGTAAATTAGTGAATGTTTTTATAGCGCCCGATCTGCCCCGATCCTCGTCACACGTTATTTTTTGTGGGGTTTTTACCTGTCTGATGCTTTTATTAAGGACCATAAGAAATGACTAAAGCGTCGCATTATACAAAACATTTTATATTCTAAGGCATCAAACCAGAATATTAAAAACTCAGATGCCGCAAGATTTACAGCAAAACTGCAACATCATTGCATGAAATAAAACTAATGTCCTCCATTAGCGGCTGCTGCTTCTCGCTCGCACTTTATGACTTGATGCGATAGAAAATTCGCCAGAAATGAGTGAACGGCGAGTGTGAAGAATACCGACACTTCAAAAAGAATAAAAGCAAAGAGAGACGAACGCCGGCTGTCTGAGCTGGCAGCCATTTTATTATTGTGTGTAAACTTAATGAAGACGTGCGACATTGTTACGCCGTCCGCGCCGCTCCGGATAGGACAGGAGGAGATGGAATTAACTCTGCTCCAGAAACAACCCAATAAACAGCTCAAAATAAAATCCATCGCAATGATTCCCAAGCAGCTGACAAAGACGTTCTGCCTCCTGCAGACAGCGACACAAGAGAGTAACAGAACGTGACACAGCGGAGCAGGAATATCCGGGTCCACTGCAGGGCCGGGGCCACAATATGCAGCATCTAAAGGAGAGTTCCTCAAAATAGCCACTGTTACAAGAGCCCAAGTCCTCACAGCCGCCTCTGCGAGGCTCGCCCGGCAAAGAGATGGCTGGTAAGGACCGCCAATCAGATTTCATGACACCATGACCACTAGATGGCAGCAGCTCACATCACACAATTCATCAGGACAGTGACGGTTCCCGACACTTCATCTCAGATTAAATAATCTTTGCTTGTTACATAAAATGTGGCGGCAATTGTGTAACTGCAAATCAATCCTACAGATCAGACAAAGATGATAAAGGTGAAATAAAACCTGCAGGTCACTCCTAGAGCTGATGGAGGGAATTGCTATGTGTGCACATGTGCGCTCTGCACCGCACCTAAAAGGTGCGCTTCAGAGCATGGTGCCATTCTGAAGCGCATGGTGCCAGCAGAGAACGTACACTCTGCATGCTGCCTCTCCCTATAGACAGCATGCAAACTGCACGGAAGAAGTGACATGTCACTTCGTAGAACACAGCGATTCGGGCAGCAGCCGAATCGCTGCGTTCTAATAGGCCACGTGCGCACGGCTCCTGCATAATCTCCATAGATTGTGCAGGGGACGCAGGATGCATGCAGTTACGCTGCGGTGCAGAACGCAGCGTAACTGCATGCAATACGCACACGTGCGCACATCCCCTTTCTCCAGTCACACAACACAGCAGATGGGTTGCCGATAACACACATTCACACCAACCAAATTCCCTAATGTTAGGTAGACGGGCATCTAAGTAATTGAAAAAAAACTACATTGGGTCTACCCAATTTTTGATAACCAGCAAAGGTAAAACAGACAGCTGGGGGCTGATATTATCAAGCAAGGAAGGCCAATGTCATTGGGTCCATCCCAGCCTAAAAATAACATCCCGAAGCCGCCCCAAAAGCGGTGCCTCCAATAGATGAAGCTTTGCCCGAGTATTGGTGCAGTGGCATGATAGTTGAGGATGATGTCAGCTGTGTAGACACACAGAAAATTATTTATTTCAATAAAAACTGCCGAAACTTTCTCTTGTTTACAATTTTATATATATAAAAAAAACAACTCCTGCAGCTCCGCCGTAGTCCAGGGAATCCGCCGTAGTCTGGGGAAGAGTCTGACGTCACGGCCCCCCATAACATGGCTCCATAACCATAACTCTGAGCCCCGGCTGATAGACCATGAGCAGAGTCTGACTTCTTGGCCCCCCAGAATATGGCTCCGTAACCATAATACTGAGCCCCGGCTGATAGACCATGGGCAGAGTCTGACTTCTCGGCCCCCCATAATACTGAGCCCCGGCCTCTCATAATACTGAGCCCCGGCTGATAGACCATGGGCAGAGTCTGACTTCTCGGCCTCCCATAACACCGTGCCCCGGCTGATAGACCATGGGCAGAGTCTGACTTCTCGGCCTCCATAATACTGAGCCCCGGCTGATAGACCATGGGCAGAGTCTGACTTCTCGGTCTCCCATAATACTGAGCCCCAGCTGATAGACCCTGGGCAAAGTCTGACTTCTCGGCCTCCATAATACTGAGCCCCGGCTGATAGACCCTGGGCAGAGTCTGACTTCTCGGCCTCCCATAATACCGAGCCCCGGCTGATAGACCATGGGCAGAGTCTGACTTCTCGGTCTCCCATAATACTGAGCCCCGGCTGATAGACCATGGGCAGAGTCTGACTTCTCGGTCTCCCATAATACTGAGCCCCAGCTGATAGACCCTGGGCAAAGTCTGACTTCTCGGCCTCCATAATACTGAGCCCCGGCTGATAGACCCTGGGCAGAGTCTGACTTCTCGGCCTCCCATAATACCGAGCCCCGGCTGATAGACCATGGGCAGAGTCTGACTTCTCGGTCTCCCATAATACTGAGCCCCGGCTGATAGACCCTGGGCAGAGTCTGACTTCTCGGTCTCCCATAATACTGAGCCCCGGCTGATAGACCCTGGGCAGAGTCTAACTTCTCGGTCTCCCATAATACTGAGCCCCGGCTGATAGACCCTGGGCAGAGTCTAACTTCTCGGTCTCCCATAATACTGAGCCCCGGCTGATAGACCATGGGCAGAGTCTGACTTCTCGGTCTCCCATAATACTGAGCCCCAGCTGATAGACCCTGGGCAGAGTCTGACTTCTCGGCCTCCATAATACTGAGCCCCGGCTGATAGACCCTGGGCAGAGTCTGACTTCTCGGCCTCCCATAATACCGAGCCCCGGCTGATAGACCATGGGCAGAGTCTGACTTCTCGGTCTCCCATAATACTGAGCCCCGGCTGATAGACCCTGGGCAGAGTCTGACTTCTCGGCCTCCCATAATACTGAGCCCCGGCTGATAGACCCTGGGCAGAGTCTGACTTCTCGGCCTCCCATAATACTGAGCCCCGGCTGATAGACCATGGGCAGAGTCTGACTTCTCGGCCTCCCATAATACCGAGCCCCGGCTGATAGACCATGGGCAGAGTCTGACTTCTCGGTCTCCCATAATACTGAGCCCCGGCTGATAGACCCTGGGCAGAGTCTGACTTCTCGGTCTCCCATAATACTGAGCCCCGGCTGATAGACCCTGGGCAGAGTCTGACTTCTCGGTCTCCCATAATACTGAGCCCCGGCTGATAGACCCTGGGCAGAGTCTGACTTCTCGGCCTCCCATCGGCTCCTGACTCTGCAGTTTGTGATTTTCTGCTGTGGGGAAAACAATCCATAATAAGGGGCAGATTAGAAAGGTCACAGCTTTTATTCCCATAGGGCCTAAAACTAGTCAGGGGAAACCAGGGAGCCCCTGCAACCCGGCATCAATGTCCTGGAAGCAACTTCACTAGTATCACTGGAAGTGATGAAGCTGCAGCCCAGGAAAATATTGGGTGCAGTCATTATGATAGGGGAGATCCAGGCGCAAGTAACGAGTCATATTGTGTATTCCCGCAGCATGGGTCCCTCGGCGTCCTCTGCCCGCACCCTGCCATGGTGGCAGCAGAGATGCGCAGTCTGAGGCTTCTTTGAAGGTGGAAAGTCCAAGTGATAATCTGAAGCAAACGATTAACATCATAAAGTAACAATAAGACTGATGAGCGGCACATAAACAGCACATAAACAGCTTATGCCGCAAAACAAGGAGTAAGAACAGAGAACAGGACGTTCGGAATTTCGGTGTGTGTTGACCCATCCAGCTGCCAAATCTCCCTCCGACTTCAGGTGCCATTCCCGAGTGGCAGCACACACTGACTCCCTTCTTAATTGACCACAGAAGCCGGTCTCGGAGGTGCCTTAAGATGCAGGTTAATAAAGGTCACCTAGAAATAAACACTTTATGGGATTTTCCTGAATTCATTTCTCCAGAAAATCAAAGTATTATAAAAAGGTCTTTGTGCAATCACCGGCGCTCTGCTGAGCCGTGACACCAAGCTGCTGGGAGCAGCGCTTTCTCCAGTTTAGCTGAGGCAGACAGGTTCCTCGTCCACCAGGCGCCCGCACCACCTGAACCTATGCCCCAATCAATATACAGAAGTAGCAGAGCTCGGGATCATCTCACTGCGTGTGGTTACATGGGACTGCTGGGATCGGAGGCATGCGATCCACCAATATGGCACTGCGTGGTGCCTAGAGGAGTGATGGAGCCCTCACACTGACGGGACACTCACACAGATACATTGTATCATATACTCAAGTCACAGTAAGAGAAAACAATGGTTTGTGATGGCCGAGTCCTTAAGGCTCTGTGCCCACGTGTGCGTATTGCATGCAGTTAGGCTGCGATCTGCACTGCAGTGTAACTGCATGCGTCCTGCGTCCCCTGCACAATCTATGAAGATTGCGCATAATTCATGCCGACGTTACATTTTAGAACGCAGCGATTTGCATGCTGTCTCCATTCTTCTGTCTATGGTGGGGGCTGCATCCAGAGCGCACGAATTCTGCAGTCACCAAAGTTTCAGAACGGAGCTTTTCAGCTGTGCTCTGTAGCGGACATGCAGTGACATTATCATAGTATCATAGTTTTTAAGGTTGAAGGGAGACTCTAAGTCCATCTAGTTCAACCCGTAGCCTAACATGTTGATCCAGAGGAAGGCAAAAAAAACCCCAATGTGGCAAACAAGCTCCAATGGGGAAAAAATGTCCTTCCTTCGTCCACATCCGGCATCAGACTAGTTCCCTGGATCAATACCCTGTCATAAAATCTAATATACATAACTGGTAATATTACATTTTTCAAGAAAGGCATCCAGGCTCTGCTTAAATGTTAGTAGTGAATCACTCATTACAACACCATGCGGCAGAGAGCTCCATAGTCTCACTGCTCGTACAGTAAAGAATCCTCCTCTGTGATTATGATTAAACCTTCTTTCCTCAAGACGTAGCGGATGCCCCCGTGTTCCAGTCGCAGGCCTAGGTGTAAAGAGATCTTTGGAAAGGTCTCTGTACTGTCCCCTCATATATTTATACATTGTGATTAGATCCCCCCTAAGCCTTCGTTTTTCCTGTCTTGGTATTGCAGCCCCCCCATTCCTCTAATAATCTTGGTGGTCTTCTCTGCACCCTCTCCAGTTCAGCTATGTCCTTCTTATATATCGGTGAGCAGAATTGTACACAGTATATAAGTGCGGTCGCACTAGTGACTTGTACAGAGGTAGAACTATATTTTTTTCATGAACACTTATACCTCTTTTAATACATCCCATTATTTTATTAGCCCTGGCAGCAGCTGCCTGACACTGTCCACTAAAGTGAAGTTTACCATCCCCCCATACACCCAAGTCTTTTTCTGTGTCTGTTTTACCCAGTGTTCTACAATTAAGTACATAATCATAAATGTTATTTCCTCTACCCAAGTGCATGACCTTACATTTATCTACATTAAACTTCAATTGCCACTTCTCAGCCCAATCCTCCAATTTACATAAATCTCCCTGTAATATAAAATTATCCTCCTCTGTATTGATTACCCTGCAGAGTTTAGTATCATCTGCAAATATTGAAATTCTACTCCGCATGCCCCCGCATTCTACTTGCAGAGCACACACACGTGGGCACATAGCCTTATGCGGGCTTCACATGGTACAATCTAACGTGCGATTGCATGAGCGATCGTACCCGCCCCCGTCGTTTGTGCGTCACGGGCAAATCGCTGCCCGTGTCGCACAAAGTCGTTAACCCCCCCGTCACACGGACTTACCTGCTGAGCGACCTCAATGTGGGCGGCGAACATCCTCTTCCTGAAGGGGGAGGGACGTTCGTCGTCACAGCGACGTCACACAGCAGCCGCCCAATAGAAGCGGAGGGGTGGAGATGAGCGGGACGTGACACCCCGCCCACCTCCTTCCTTCCGCATAGCCGGCGGGTGCCGCGGGACGCAGGTAAGCTGTGTTCATCATTCCCGGGGTGTCACACGCAGCAATGTGTGCTGCCCTGGGTACAATGAACAATCTGCGCAAATAAGATTAAACGATTTTTTAAAAATGAGCGACGTGTACACGACTCACGATTTACAACCGATTAAGAGTCGCTCTTAGGTGTCACACGAGACGACGTTGTGAACGATGCTGGATGTGCACCACGAAAACCGTGACCCCGACGACATATCGCATGATAGATCGTCTCGTGTGACGCCCGCTTTACACTTTGGCTTCACTAATGAGAATGAATATGGCACATCTACCGGCTCCACGGACGGTCACCTGTAGGATGGAGTCAGGATTTCCACGATAATTGATGAGTTTCCTGAAGGAAAGCTTCTTACTCTGTTCTGTGAGAAGATGGAGCATCCTCCTGAAGATGACTTCACTATTGATCAGCGGATGGATGAGACGTGCGGGCAATGTCCGCCCCGTGTGACGATCATCTGCCCGGCCCTCAGGAGACGTCTTACAATCCAGTGACTGCCGCATTTCCCGCTCAATACCAATGATTCCATGTAGTTTTTATTTTGCTTTTTTGCATTCTTGCAAAGTTCGGCTGAATGCCCAAAGATTTTAATTGCCAGGATGTTCGTCAGGTCGATGACAGGAGACAGCGGCAGATGCGGCGGCTGCACTCAGACGTGGTCTCTGCCTCTGTGTAAAAATAGGCTATTGTGCTCCCCCCTGCGCTAAGAAGTAGTCGCTGCCATTTTTGCCATCTGCCCTAGAGCTTCATTAAACTTACATGAAGGGACTGACGGGCCTGGAGTCTTGTGAGGAACAGGTGCCATTGTTTATCCCAGAAGACTTGTACTAAAGATTGTACTCGGCAAACTTGAGAAACAGCATCTGCAGCAGTCACTCACAGAGCCGTGTGCCAGGAACCCAAACTACTGCCAAATGCAAACCCGCTGCCACACGGGGCACACAAGAAAGCACATGTTACATATGACACACGCCTCAGTATAGCAGGGGTCATATGCTATGTACAGCCATATGCTGCATGCTTCACACTCACCTCTCTGTAAAGCTAGTAGTTTTATGGAGTCACAGAGTACATGACAATGACCCCTCTGTAGACGACAGTCATATGTGACACTGACCACTTAGAATTTTCAAGAGCAATATGTTATGTGGAGTCCCTTATTACAGGGCCGAGGTCACATGACGCTGCCCCCTCTGTGGAGTCACTTATTACAGGGCCGAGGTCACATGACGCTGCCCCCTCTGTGGAGTCACTTATTACAGGGCCCAGGTCACATGACACTGCCCCCTCTGTGGAGTCACTTATTACAGGGCCCAGGTCACATGACACTGCCCCCTCTGTGGAGTCACTTATTACAGAGCACATGTTACATGACTCTGCCCCCTCTGTGGAGTCACTTATTACAGGGCACATCTTACATGATACTGCCCCCTCTGTGGAGTCACTTCTTACAGGGCACACGTTACATGATGCTGCCCCCTCTGTGGAGTCACTTATTACAGGGCACATGTTACATGACTCTGCCCCCTCTGTGGAGTCACTTATTACAGGGCACATGTTACATGACTCTGCCCCCTCTGTGGAGTCACTTATTACAGGGCACAGGTTACATGATGCTGCCCCCTCTGTGGAGTCACTTACTACAGGGCACAGGTTACATGACGCTGCCTCCTCTGTGGAGTCACTTATTACAGGGCCGAGGTCACATGGTGCTGCCTCCTCTTTGGAGTCCCTTATTACAGGGCACACGTTACATGACGCTGCCCCCTCTGTGGAGTCACTTATTACAGGGCACATTTTACATGACTCTGCACCTTCTGTGGAGTCACTTATTACAGGGCACAGGTCACATGACGCTGCCCCCTCTGTGGAGTCACTTATTACAGGGTACAGGTCACATGACTCTGCCCCCTCTGTGGAGTCACTTATTACAGGGCACACGTTACATGACTCTGCCCCCTCTGTGGAGTCACTTATTAGAGGGCCGAGGTCACATGACGCTGCCCCCTCTGTGGAGTCACTTATTACAGGGCACATGTTACATGACTCTGCCCCCTCTGTGGAGTCACTTATTACAGGGCCAAGGTCACATGACGCTGCCCCCTCTGTGTAGTTACTTATTACAGGGCACAGGTTACATGACTCTACCCCCTCTGTGGAGTCACTTATTACAGGGCACAGGTTACATGATGCTGCCCCCTGTGTGGAGTCACTTATTACAGGGCCAAGGTCACATGACGCTGCCCCCTCTGTGGAGTCACTTCTTACAGGGCACACGTTACATGATGCTGCCCCCTCTGTGGAGTCACTTATTACAAGGCACATGTTACATGACTCTGCCCCCTCTGTGGAGTCACTTATTACAGGACACACGTTACATGACTCTGCCTCCTCTGTGAGTCCCTTATTACAGGACACACGTTACATGACGCTGCCCCCTCTGTGGAGTCACTTATTACAGGGCCAAGGTCACATGATGCTGCCTCCTCTTTGGAGTCCCTTATTACAGGGCACACGTTACATGACGCTGCCCCCTCTGTGGAGTCACTTATTACAGGGCACATTTTACATGACTCTGCACCTTCTGTGGAGTCACTTATTACAGGGCACAGGTCACATGACGCTGCCCCCTCTGGAGTCACTTATTACAGGGCACAAGTTACATGATACTGCCCCCTTTGTGCAGTCACTTATTACAGGGCACAGGTTACATGACTCTGCCCCCTCTGTGGAGTCACGTATTACAGGGCACAGGTCACATGACTCTGCCTCCTCTGTGGAGTCACTTATTACAGGGCACAGGTTACATGATGCTGCCCCCTCTGTGCAGTCACTTATTACAGAGCACAGGTTACATGATGCTGCCCCCTCTGTGGAGTCACTTATTACAGGGCACAGGTTACATGATGCTGCCCCCTCTGTGGAGTCACTTATTACAGGGCACAAGTTACATGATACTGCCCCCTCTGTGCAGTCACTTATTACAGGGCACATTTTACATGACGCTGCCCCCTCTGTGGAGTCACTTATTACAGGGCACACGTTACATGACTCTGCCTCCTCTGTGGAGTCACTTATTACAGGGCACAGGTCACATGACGCTGCCCCTTCTGTGGAGTCACTTATTACAGGGCACACGTTACATGACGCTGCCCCCTCTGTGCAGTCACTTATTACAGGGCACAGGTTACATGATGCTGCCCCCTCTGTGGAGTCACTTATTACAGGGCCCAGGTCACATGACACTGCCCCCTCTGTGGAGTCACTTATTACAGGGCCCAGGTCACATGACACTGCCCCCTCTGTGGAGTCACTTATTACAGAGCACATGTTACATGACTCTGCCCCCTCTGTGGAGTCCCTTATTACAGGGCCAAGGTCACATGACGCTGCCCCCTCTGTGGAGTCACTTATTACAAGGCCGAGGTCACATGATGCTGCCCCCTCTGTGGAGTCACTTATAACAGGGCCCAGGTCACATGACACTGCCCCCTCTGTGCAGTCACTTATTACAGAGCACATGTTACATGACTCTGCCCCCTCTGTGGAGTCACTTATTACAGGGCACATCTTACATGATACTGCCCCCTCTGTGGAGTCACTTCTTACAGGGCACACGTTACATGATGCTGCCCCCTCTGTGGAGTCACTTATTACAGGGCACATGTTACATGACTCTGCCCCCTCTGTGGAGTCACTTATTACAGGGCACATGTTACATGACTCTGCCCCCTCTGTGGAGTCACTTATTACAGGGCACAGGTTACATGATGCTGCCCCCTCTGTGGAGTCACTTACTACAGGGCACAGGTTACATGACGCTGCCTCCTCTGTGGAGTCACTTATTACAGGGCCGAGGTCACATGGTGCTGCCTCCTCTTTGGAGTCCCTTATTACAGGGCACACGTTACATGACGCTGCCCCCTCTGTGGAGTCACTTATTACAGGGCACATTTTACATGACTCTGCCCCCTCTGTGGAGTCACTTATTACAGGGTACAGGTCACATGACTCTGCCCCCTCTGTGGAGTCACTTATTACAGGGCACACGTTACATGACTCTGCCCCCTCTGTGGAGTCACTTATTACAGGGCCGAGGTTACATGACTCTGCCCCCTCTGTGGAGTCACTTATTACAGGGCACATATTACATGACTCTGCCCCCTCTGTGGAGTCACTTATTACAGGGCCGAGGTCACATGACGCTGCCCCCTCTGTGGAGTCACTTATTACAGGGCACAAGTTACATGACTCTGCTCCACTCTGTGGAGTCACTTATTACAGGGCACAAGTTACATGATGCTGCCCCCTCTGTGGAGTCCCTTATTACAGGGCCGAGGTTACATGACTCTGCCCCCTCTGTGGAGTCACTTATTAGAGGGCCGAGGTCACATGACGCTGCCCCCTCTGTGGAGTCACTTATTACAGGGCCAAGGTCACATGACGCTGCCCCCTCTGTGTAGTTACTTATTACAGGGCACAGGTTACATGACTCTGCCCCCTCTGTGGAGTCACTTATTACAGGGCACAGGTTACATGATGCTGCCCCCTCTGTGGAGTCACTTATTACAGGGCACATGTTACATGACTCTGCCCCCTCTGTGGAGTCACTTATTACAGGGCACACGTTACATGATGCTGCCCCCTCTGTGGAGTCACTTATTACAAGGCACATGTTACATGACTCTGCCCCCTCTGTGGAGTCACTTATTACAGGGCACATGTTACATGATGCTGCCCCCTCTGTGGAGTCACTTATTACAGGACACACGTTACATGACTCTGCCTCCTCTGTGAGTCCCTTATTACAGGACACACGTTACATGACGCTGCCCCCTCTGTGGAGTCACTTATTACAGGGCCAAGGTCACATGATGCTGCCTCCTCTTTGGAGTCCCTTATTACAGGGCACACGTTACATGACGCTGCCCCCTCTGTGGAGTCACTTATTACAGGGCACATTTTACATGACTCTGCACCTTCTGTGGAGTCACTTATTACAGGGCACAGGTCACATGACTCTGCCTCCTCTGTGGAGTCACTTATTACAGGGCACAGGTTACATGATGCTGCCCCCTTTGTGCAGTCACTTATTACAGAGCACAGGTTACATGATGCTGCCCCCTCTGTGGAGTCACTTATTACAGGGCACATTTTACATGACGCTGCCCCCTTTGTGGAGTCACTTATTACAGGGCACAGGTTACATGACGCTCACCCCTCTGTGCAGTCACTTATTACAGGGCACAGGTTACATGACTCTGCCTCCTCTGTGGAGTCACTTATTACAGGGCACACGTTACATGACTCTGCCCCCTCTGTGCAGTCACTTATTACAGGGCACAGGTTACATGATGCTGCCCCCTCTGTGGAGTCACTTATTACAGGGCACAAGTTACATGATACTGCCCACTTTGTGCAGTTACTTATTAGAGGGCACAGGTTACATGACTCTGCCCCCTCTGTGGAGTCACTTATTACAGGGCACAGGTTACATGACTCTGCCTCCTCTGTGGAGTCACTTATTACAGGGTACAGGTTACATGATGCTGCCCCCTCTGTGCAGTCACTTATTACAGAGCACAGGTTACATGATGCTGCCCCCTCTGTGGAGTCACTTATTACAGGGCCGAGGTTACATGATGCTGCCCCCTCTGTGGAGTCACTTATTACAGGGCACAAGTTACATGACGCTGCCCCCTTTGTGGAGTCACTTATTACAGGGCACAGGTTACATGACGCTCACCCCTCTGTGCAGTCACTTATTACAGGGCACAGGTTAAATGACTCTGCCCCCTCTGTGGAGTCACTTATTACAGGGCACAGGTTACATGATGCTGCCCCCTCTGTGCAGTCACTTATTACAGAGCACAGGTTACATGATGCTGCCCCCTCTGTGGAGTCACTTATTACAGGGCACAAGTTACATGATACTGCCCCCTTTGTGCAGTCACTTATTACAGGGCACAGGTTACATGACTCTGCCCCCTCTGTGGAGTCACTTATTACAGGGCACAGGTTACATGACTCTGCCTCCTCTGTGGAGTCACTTATTACAGGGCACAAGTTACATGATGCTGCCCCCTCTGTGCAGTCACTTATTACAGAGCACAGGTTACATGATGCTGCCCCCTCTGTGGAGTCACTTATTACAGGGCACATTTTACATGACGCTGCCCCCTTTGTGGAGTCACTTATTACGGGGCACAGGTTACATGACGCTCACCCCTCTGTGCAGTCACTTATTACAGGGCACAGGTTACATGACTCTGCCTCCTCTGTGGAGTCACTTATTACAGGGCACACGTTACATGACTCTGCCCCCTCTGTGCAGTCACTTATTACAGGGCACAGGTTACATGATGCTGCCCCCTCTGTGGAGTCACTTATTACAGGGCACAAGTTACATGATACTGCCCACTTTGTGCAGTTACTTATTACAGGGCACAGGTTACATGACTCTGCCCCCTCTGTGGAGTCACTTATTACAGGGCACAGGTTACATGACTCTGCCTCCTCTGTGGAGTCACTTATTACAGGGCACAGGTTACATGATGCTGCCCCCTCTGTGCAGTCACTTATTACAGAGCACAGGTTACATGATGCTGCCCCCTCTGTGGAGTCACTTATTACAGGGCACAAGTTACATGATACTGCCCCCTTTGTGCAGTCACTTATTACAGGGCACAGGTTACATGACTCTGCCCCCTCTGTGGAGTCACTTATTACAGGGCACAGGTTACATGACTCTGCCTCCTCTGTGGAGTCACTTATTACAGGGTACAGGTTACATGATGCTGCCCCCTCTGTGCAGTCACTTATTACAGAGCACAGGTTACATGATGCTGCCCGCTCTGTGGAGTCACTTATTACAGGGCACAAGTTACATGATGCTGCCCCCTCTGTGCAGTCACTTATTACAGGGCACAGGTTAAATGACTCTGCCCCCTCTGTGGAGTCACTTATTACAGGGCACAGGTTACATGACTCTGCCTCCTCTGTGGAGTCACTTATTACAGGGAACATGTTACATGATGCTGCCCCCTCTGTGGAGTCACTTATTACAGGGCACATTTTACATGACGCTGCCCCCTTTGTGGAGTCACTTATTACAGGGCACAGGTTACATGACGCTCACCCCTCTGTGCAGTCACTTATTACAGGGCACAGGTTACATGACTCTGCCTCCTCTGTGGAGTCACTTATTACAGGGCACACGTTACATGACTCTGCCCCCTCTGTGCAGTCACTTATTACAGGGCACAGGTTACATGATGCTGCCCCCTCTGTGGCGTCACTTATTACAGGGCACAAGTTACATGATACTGCCCACTTTGTGCAGTTACTTATTACAGGGCACAGGTTACATGACTCTGCCCCCTCTGTGGAGTCACTTATTACAGGGCACAGGTTACATGACTCTGCCTCCTCTGTGGAGTCACTTATTACAGGGTACAGGTTACATGATGCTGCCCCCTCTGTGCAGTCACTTATTACAGAGCACAGGTTACATGATGCTGCCCCCTCTGTGGAGTCCCTTATTACAGGGCCAAGGTCACATGATGCTGCCCGCTCTGTGGAGTCACTTATTACAGGGCACAAGTTACATGATGCTGCCCCCTCTGTGCAGTCACTTATTACAGGGCACAGGTTAAATGACTCTGCCCCCTCTGTGGAGTCACTTATTACAGGGCACAGGTTACATGACTCTGCCTCCTCTGTGGAGTCACTTATTACAGGGAACATGTTACATGATGCTGCCCCCTCTGTGGAGTCAATTATTACAGGGCACAGGTTACATGATGCTGCCCCCTCTGTGGAGTCACTTATTACAGGGCACATTTTACATGACGCTGCCCCCTCTGTGGAGTCACTTATTACAGGGCACAGGTTACATGACGCTGCCCCCTCTGTGCAGTCACTTATTACAGGGCACAGGTTACATGACTCTGCCCCCTCTGTGGAGTCACTTATTACAGGGCACAGGTTATATGACTCTGCCTCCTCTGTGGAGTCACTTATTACAGGGAACATGTTACATGATGCTGCCCCCTCTGTGGAGTCAATTATTACAGGGCACAGGTTACATGATGCTGCCCCCTCTGTGGAGTCACTTATTACAGGGCACATGTTACATGATGCTGCCCCCTCTGTGGAGTTACTTATTACAGGGCACAGGTTACATGATGCTGCCCCCTCCGTGGAGTCACTTATTACAGGGCACATTTTACATGACTGACCCCCTCTGTGGAGTCACTTATTACAGGGCACACGTTACATGACTCTGCTCCCCTCTGTGGAGTCACTTATTACAGGGCACAAGTTACATGATGCTGCCCCCTCTGTGGAGTCACTTATTACAGGGCACATGTTACATGATGCTGCCCCCTCTGTGGAGTCACTTATTACAGGGCCGAGGTTACATGACTCTGCCCCCTCTGTGGAGTCACTTATTACAGGGCACAGGTTAAATGACTCTGCCCCCTCTGTGGAGTCACTTATTACAGGGCCGAGGTCACATGACGCTGCCCCCTTTGTGGAGTCACTTATTACAGGGCCGAGGTTACATGACTCTGCCTCCTCTGTGGAGTCACTTATTACAGGGCACAGGTTACATGACTCTGCCCCCTCTGTGGAGTCACTTATTACAGGGCCGAGGTCACATGACTCTGCCTCCTCTGTGGAGTCACTTACTACAGGGCACATGTTACATGACTCTGCCCCCTCTGTGGAGTCACGTATTACAGGGCACAGGTCACATGACTCTGCCTCCTCTGTGGAGTCACTTATTACAGGGCACAGGTCACATGACTCTGCCCCCTCTGTGGAGTCACGTATTACAGGGCACAGGTCACATGACTCTGCCTCCTCTGTGGAGTCACTTATTAGAGAGCACAGGTTACATGATGCTGCCCCCTCTGTGCAGTCACTTATTACAGAGCACAGGTCACATGACTCTGCCTCCTCTGTGCAGTCACTTATTACAGGGCACATGTTACATGATGCTGCCCCCTCTGTGCAGTCACTTATTACAGAGCACAGGTTACATGATGCTGCCCCCTCTGTGGAGTCACTTATTACAGGGCACAAGTTACATGATACTGCCCCCTCTGTGGAGTCACTTATTACAGGGCACAGGTTACATGACGCTCACCCCTCTGTGCAGTCACTTATTACAGGGCACAGGTTACATGACTCTGCCTCCTCTGTGGAGTCACTTATTACAGGGCACACGTTACATGACTCTGCCCCCTCTGTGCAGTCACTTATTACAGGGCACAGGTTACATGATGCTGCCCCCTCTGTGGAGTCACTTATTACAGGGCAGAAGTTACATGATACTGCCCCCTTTGTGCAGTTACTTATTACAGGGCACAGGTTACATGACTCTGCCCACTCTGTGGAGTCACTTATTACAGGGCACAGGTTACATGATGCTGCCCCCTATGTGGAGTCATTTATTACAGGGCACAAGTTACATGATACTGCCTCCTTTGTGCAGTCACTTATTACATGGCACATGTTACATGACTCTGCCCCCTCTGTGGAGTCACTTATTACATGGCACAGGTTACATGATGCTGCCCCCTCTGTGCAGTCACTTATTACAGAGCACAGGTTACATGATGCTGCCCGCTCTGTGGAGTCACTTATTACAGAGCACAAGTTACATGATGCTGCCCCCTCTGTGCAGTCACTTATTACAGGGCACAGGTTAAATGACTCTGCCCCCTCTGTGGAGTCACTTATTACAGGGCACAGGTTACATGACTCTGCCTCCTCTGTGGAGTCACTTATTATAGGGCACAGGTTACATGATGCTGCCCCCTCTGTGGAGTCACTTATTACAGGGCACAGGTTACATGACGCTCACCCTTCTGTGCAGTCACTTATTACAGGGCACAGGTTACATGACTCTGCCTCCTCTGTGGAGTCACTTATTACAGGGCACATGTTACATGATGCTGCCCCCTCTGTGGAGTTACTTATTACAGGGCACAGGTTACATGATACTGCCCCCTCTGTGGAGTCACTTATTACAGGGCACATGTTACATGACTCTGCCCCCTCTGTGGAGTCACTTATTACAGGGCACACGTTACATGATACTGCCCCCTCTGTGGAGTCACTTATTACAGGGCACAAGTTACATGACTCTGCTCCCTCTGTGGAGTCACTTATTACAGGGCACATGTTACATGACTCTGCCTCCTCTGTGGAGTCACTTATTACAGGGCACAGGTCACATGACGCTGCCCCCTCTGTGGAGTCACTTATTAGAGAGCACAGGTTACATGATGCTGCCCCCTCTGTGCAGTCACTTATTACAGGGCACAGGTTACATGATGCTGCCCCCTCTGTGGAGTCACTTATTACAGGGCACACGTTACATGACGCTGCCCCCTCTGTGCAGTCACTTATTACAGGGCACAGGTTACATGATGCTGCCCCCTCTGTGGAGTCACTTATTACAGGGCACAAGT
Source organism: Anomaloglossus baeobatrachus (assembly GCF_048569485.1). Lineage (NCBI taxonomy): Eukaryota > Metazoa > Chordata > Amphibia > Anura > Aromobatidae > Anomaloglossus > Anomaloglossus baeobatrachus. The sequence goes on along the minus strand of NC_134362.1, from coordinate 4,872,801 downwards.
TACATGATACTGCCCCCTTTGTGCAGTTACTTATTACAGGGCACAGGTTACATAACTCTGCCCCCTCTGTGGAGTCACTTATTACAGGGCACAGGTTACATGATGCTGCCCCCTATGTGGAGTCACTTATTACAGGGCACAAGTTACATGATACTGCCCCCTTTGTGCAGTCACTTATTACAGGGCACAGGTTACATGACTCTGCCCCCTCTGTGGAGTCACTTATTACATGGCACAGGTTACATGACTCTGCCCCCTCTGTGCAGTCACTTATTACAGAGCACAGGTTACATGATGCTGCCCGCTCTGTGGAGTCACTTATTACAGGGCACAAGTTACATTATGCTGCCCCCTCTGTGCAGTCACTTATTACAGGGCACAGGTTAAATGACTCTGCCCCCTCTGTGGAGTCACTTATTACAGGGCACAGGTTACATGACTCTGCCTCCTCTGTGGAGTCACTTATTACAGGGAACATGTTACATGATGCTGCCCCTTCTGTGGAGTCACTTATTACAGGGCACACGTTACATGATACTGCCCCCTCTGTGGAGTCACTTATTACAGGGCAGATTTTACATGACGCTGCCCCCTCTGTGGAGTCACTTATTACAGGGCACAGGTTACATGACGCTCACCCTTCTGTGCAGTCACTTATTACAGGGCACAGGTTACATGATGCTGCCCCCTCTGTGGAGTCACTTATTACAGGGCACATTTTACATGACGCTGCCCCCTCTGTGGAGTCACTTATTACAGGGCACAGGTTACATGACTCTGCCCCCTCTGTGGAGTCACTTATTACAGGGCACAGGTTACATGACTCTGCCTCCTCTGTGGAGTCACTTATTATAGGGCACATATTACATGATGCTGCCCCCTCTGTGCAGTCACTTATTACAGGGCACAGGTTACATGATGCTGCCCCCTCTGTGGAGTCACTTATTACAGGGCACATTTTACATGACTCTGCACCTTCTGTGGAGTCACTTATTACAGGGCACAGGTCACATGACTCTGCCTCCTCTGTGGAGTCACTTATTACAGGGCACATGTTACATGACTCTGCCCCCTCTGTGCAGTCACTTATTACAGGGCACAGGTTACATGATGCTGCCCCCTCTGTGGAGTCACTTATTACAGGGCACATTTTACATGACGCTGCCCCCTTTGTGGAGTCACTTATTACAGGGCACATTTTACATGACTCTGCACCTTCTGTGGAGTCACTTATTACAGGGCACAGGTCACATGACTCTGCCTCCTCTGTGGAGTCACTTATTACAGGGCACAGGTTACATGATGCTGCCCCCTCTGTGCAGTCACTTATTACAGAGCACAGGTTACATGATGCTGCCCCCTCTGTGGAGTCACTTATTACAGGGCACATTTTACATGACGCTGCCCCCTTTGTGCAGTCACTTATTACAGGGCACAGGTTACATGACTCTGCCTCCTCTGTGGAGTCACTTATTACAGGGCACACGTTACATGACTCTGCCCCCTCTGTGCAGTCACTTATTACAGGGCACAGGTTACATGATGCTGCCCCCTCTGTGGAGTCACTTATTACAGGGCACAAGTTACATGATACTGCCCACTTTGTGCAGTTACTTATTAGAGGGCACAGGTTACATGACTCTGCCCCCTCTGTGGAGTCACTTATTACAGGGCACAGGTTACATGACTCTGCCTCCTCTGTGGAGTCACTTATTACAGGGTACAGGTTACATGATGCTGCCCCCTCTGTGCAATCACTTATTACAGAGCACAGGTTACATGATGCTGCCCGCTCTGTGGAGTCACTTATTACAGGGCACAAGTTACATGATGCTGCCCCCTCTGTGCAGTCACTTATTACAGGGCACAGGTTAAATGACTCTGCCCCCTCTGTGGAGTCACTTATTACAGGGCACAGGTTACATGATGCTGCCCCCTCTGTGCAGTCACTTATTACAGAGCACAGGTTACATGATGCTGCCCCCTCTGTGGAGTCACTTATTACAGGGCACAAGTTACATGATACTGCCCCCTTTGTGCAGTCACTTATTACAGGGCACAGGTTACATGACTCTTCCCCCTCTGTGGAGTCACTTATTACAGGGCACAGGTTACATGACTCTGCCTCCTCTGTGGAGTCACTTATTACAGGGCACAGGTTACATGATGCTGCCCCCTCTGTGCAGTCACTTATTACAGAGCACAGGTTACATGATGCTGCCCCCTCTGTGGAGTCACTTATTACAGGGCACATTTTACATGACGCTGCCCCCTTTGTGGAGTCACTTATTACGGGGCACAGGTTACATGACGCTCACCCCTCTGTGCAGTCACTTATTACAGGGCACAGGTTACATGACTCTGCCTCCTCTGTGGAGTCACTTATTACAGGGCACACGTTACATGACTCTGCCCCCTCTGTGCAGTCACTTATTACAGGGCACAGGTTACATGATGCTGCCCCCTCTGTGGAGTCACTTATTACAGGGCACAAGTTACATGATACTGCCCACTTTGTGCAGTTACTTATTACAGGGCACAGGTTACATGACTCTGCCCCCTCTGTGGAGTCACTTATTACAGGGCACAGGTTACATGACTCTGCCTCCTCTGTGGAGTCACTTATTACAGGGTACAGGTTACATGATGCTGCCCCCTCTGTGCAGTCACTTATTACAGAGCACAGGTTACATGATGCTGCCCGCTCTGTGGAGTCACTTATTACAGGGCACAAGTTACATGATGCTGCCCCCTCTGTGCAGTTACTTATTACAGGGCACAGGTTACATGACTCTGCCCCCTCTGTGGAGTCACTTATTACAGAGCACATGTTACATGACTCTGCCCCCTCTGTGGAGTCCCTTATTACAGGGCCAAGGTCACATGACGCTGCCCCCTCTGTGGAGTCACTTATTACAAGGCCGAGGTCACATGACGCTGCCCCCTCTGTGGAGTCACTTATAACAGGGCCCAGGTCACATGACACTGCCCCCTCTGTGCAGTCACTTATTACAGAGCACATGTTACATGACTCTGCCCCCTCTGTGGAGTCACTTATTACAGGGCACATCTTACATGATACTGCCCCCTCTGTGGAGTCACTTCTTACAGGGCACACGTTACATGATGCTGCCCCCTCTGTGGAGTCACTTATTACAGGGCACATGTTACATGACTCTGCCCCCTCTGTGGAGTCACTTATTACAGGGCACATGTTACATGACTCTGCCCCCTCTGTGGAGTCACTTATTACAGGGCACAGGTTACATGATGCTGCCCCCTCTGTGGAGTCACTTACTACAGGGCACAGGTTACATGACGCTGCCTCCTCTGTGGAGTCACTTATTACAGGGCCGAGGTCACATGGTGCTGCCTCCTCTTTGGAGTCCCTTATTACAGGGCACACGTTACATGACGCTGCCCCCTCTGTGGAGTCACTTATTACAGGGCACATTTTACATGACTCTGCCCCCTCTGTGGAGTCACTTATTACAGGGTACAGGTCACATGACTCTGCCCCCTCTGTGGAGTCACTTATTACAGGGCACACGTTACATGACTCTGCCCCCTCTGTGGAGTCACTTATTACAGGGCCGAGGTTACATGACTCTGCCCCCTCTGTGGAGTCACTTATTACAGGGCACATATTACATGACTCTGCCCCCTCTGTGGAGTCACTTATTACAGGGCCGAGGTCACATGACGCTGCCCCCTCTGTGGAGTCACTTATTACAGGGCACAAGTTACATGACTCTGCTCCACTCTGTGGAGTCACTTATTACAGGGCACAAGTTACATGATGCTGCCCCCTCTGTGGAGTCCCTTATTACAGGGCCGAGGTTACATGACTCTGCCCCCTCTGTGGAGTCACTTATTAGAGGGCCGAGGTCACATGACGCTGCCCCCTCTGTGGAGTCACTTATTACAGGGCCAAGGTCACATGACGCTGCCCCCTCTGTGTAGTTACTTATTACAGGGCACAGGTTACATGACTCTGCCCCCTCTGTGGAGTCACTTATTACAGGGCACAGGTTACATGATGCTGCCCCCTCTGTGGAGTCACTTATTACAGGGCACATGTTACATGACTCTGCCCCCTCTGTGGAGTCACTTATTACAGGGCACACGTTACATGATGCTGCCCCCTCTGTGGAGTCACTTATTACAAGGCACATGTTACATGACTCTGCCCCCTCTGTGGAGTCACTTATTACAGGGCACATGTTACATGATGCTGCCCCCTCTGTGGAGTCACTTATTACAGGACACACGTTACATGACTCTGCCTCCTCTGTGAGTCCCTTATTACAGGACACACGTTACATGACGCTGCCCCCTCTGTGGAGTCACTTATTACAGGGCCAAGGTCACATGATGCTGCCTCCTCTTTGGAGTCCCTTATTACAGGGCACACGTTACATGACGCTGCCCCCTCTGTGGAGTCACTTATTACAGGGCACATTTTACATGACTCTGCACCTTCTGTGGAGTCACTTATTACAGGGCACAGGTCACATGACTCTGCCTCCTCTGTGGAGTCACTTATTACAGGGCACAGGTTACATGATGCTGCCCCCTCTGTGCAGTCACTTATTACAGGGCACATTTTACATGACGCTGCCCCCTTTGTGGAGTCACTTATTACAGGGCACAGGTTACATGACGCTCACCCCTCTGTGCAGTCACTTATTACAGGGCACAGGTTACATGACTCTGCCTCCTCTGTGGAGTTACTTATTACAGGGCACACGTTACATGACTCTGCCCCCTCTGTGCAGTCACTTATTACAGGGCACAGGTTACATGATGCTGCCCCCTCTGTGGAGTCACTTATTACAGGGCACAAGTTACATGATACTGCCCACTTTGTGCAGTTACGTATTAGAGGGCACAGGTTACATGACTCTGCCCCCTCTGTGGAGTCACTTATTACAGGGCACAGGTTACATGACTCTGCCTCCTCTGTGGAGTCACTTATTACAGGGTACAGGTTACATGATGCTGCCCCCTCTGTGCAGTCACTTATTACAGAGCACAGGTTACATGATGCTGCCCGCTCTGTGGAGTCACTTATTACAGGGCACAAGTTACATGATGCTGCCCCCTCTGTGCAGTCACTTATTACAGGGCACAGGTTAAATGACTCTGCCCCCTCTGTGGAGTCACTTATTACAGGGCACAGGTTACATGATGCTGCCCCCTCTGTGCAGTCACTTATTACAGAGCACAGGTTACATGATGCTGCCCCCTCTGTGGAGTCACTTATTACAGGGCACAAGTTACATGATACTGCCCCCTTTGTGCAGTCACTTATTACAGGGCACAGGTTACATGACTCTGCCCCCTCTGTGGAGTCACTTATTACAGGGCACAGGTTACATGACTCTGCCTCCTCTGTGGAGTCACTTATTACAGGGCACAAGTTACATGATGCTGCCCCCTCTGTGCAGTCACTTATTACAGAGCACAGGTTACATGATGCTGCCCCCTCTGTGGAGTCACTTATTACAGGGCACATTTTACATGACGCTGCCCCCTTTGTGGAGTCACTTATTACGGGGCACAGGTTACATGACGCTCACCCCTCTGTGCAGTCATTTATTACAGGGCACAGGTTACATGACTCTGCCTCCTCTGTGGAGTCACTTATTACAGGGCACACGTTACATGACTCTGCCCCCTCTGTGCAGTCACTTATTACAGGGCACAGGTTACATGATGCTGCCCCCTCTGTGGAGTCACTTATTACAGGGCACAAGTTACATGATACTGCCCACTTTGTGCAGTTACTTATTACAGGGCACAGGTTACATGACTCTGCCCCCTCTGTGGAGTCACTTATTACAGGGCACAGGTTACATGACTCTGCCTCCTCTGTGGAGTCACTTATTACAGGGTACAGGTTACATGATGCTGCCCCCTCTGTGCAGTCACATATTACAGAGCACAGGTTACATGATGCTGCCCGCTCTGTGGAGTCACTTATTACAGGGCACAAGTTACATGATGCTGCCCCCTCTGTGCAGTCACTTATTACAGGGCACAGGTTAAATGACTCTGCCCCCTCTGTGGAGTCACTTATTACAGGGCACAGGTTACATGATGCTGCCCCCTCTCTGCAGTCACTTATTACAGAGCACAGGTTACATGATGCTGCCCCCTCTGTGGAGTCACTTATTACAGGGCACAAGTTACATGATACTGCCCCCTTTGTGCAGTCACTTATTACAGGGCACAGGTTACATGACTCTGCCCCCTCTGTGGAGTCACTTATTACAGGGCACAGGTTACATAACTCTGCCTCCTCTGTGGAGTCACTTATTACAGGGCACAGGTTACATGATGCTGCCCCCTCTGTGCAGTCACTTATTACAGAGCACAGGTTACATGATGCTGCCCCCTCTGTGGAGTCACTTATTACAGGGCACATTTTACATGACGCTGCCCCCTTTGTGGAGTCACTTATTACAGGGCACAGGTTACATGACGCTCACCCCTCTGTGCAGTCACTTATTACAGGGCACAGGTTACATGACTCTGCCTCCTCTGTGGAGTCACTTATTACAGGGCACACGTTACATGACTCTGCCCCCTCTGTGCAGTCACTTATTACAGGGCACAGGTTACATGATGCTGCCCCCTCTGTGGAGTCACTTATTACAGGGCACAAGTTACATGATACTGCCCACTTTGTGCAGTTACTTATTACAGGGCACAGGTTACATGACTCTGCCCCCTCTGTGGAGTCACTTATTACAGGGCACAGGTTACATGACTCTGCCTCCTCTGTGGAGTCACTTATTACAGGGTACAGGTTACATGATGCTGCCCCCTCTGTGCAGTCACTTATTACAGAGCACAGGTTACATGATGCTGCCCGCTCTGTGGAGTCACTTATTACAGGGCACAAGTTACATGATGCTGCCCCCTCTGTGCAGTCACTTATTACAGGGCACAGGTTAAATGACTCTGCCTCCTCTGTGGAGTCACTTATTACAGGGCACAGGTTACATGATGCTGCCCCCTCTGTGGAGTCACTTATTACAGGGCACAGGTTACATGACGCTCACCCCTCTGTGGAGTCACTTATTACAGGGCACAGGTTACATGACTCTGCCTCCTCTGTGGAGTCACTTATTACAGGGAACATGTTACATGATGCTGCCCCCTCTGTGGAGTCAATTATTACAGGGCACAGGTTACATGATGCTGCCCCCTCTGTGGAGTCACTTATTACAGGGCACATGTTACATGATGCTGCCCCCTCTGTGGAGTTACTTATTACAGGGCACAGGTTACATGATGCTGCCCCCTCCGTGGAGTCACTTATTACAGGGCACATTTTACATGACTCACCCCCTCTGTGGAGTCACTTATTACAGAGCACAAGTTACATGATGCTGCCCCCTCTGTGCAGTCACTTATTACAGGGCACAGGTTAAATGACTCTGCCCACTCTGTGGAGTCACTTATTACAGGGCACAGGTTACATGACTCTGCCTCCTCTGTGGAGTCACTTATTACAGGGCACAGGTTACATGATGCTGCCCCCTCTGTGGAGTCACTTATTACAGGGCACAGGTTACATGACGCTCACCCTTCTGTGCAGTCACTTATTACAGGGCACAGGTTACATGACTCTGCCTCCTCTGTGGAGTCACTTATTACAGGGAACATGTTACATGATGCTGCCCCCTCTGTGGAGTCACTTATTACAGGGCACATTTTACATGACGCTGCCCCCTTTGTGGAGTCACTTATTACAGGGCACAGGTTACATGACGCTCACCCCTCTGTGCAGTCACTTATTACAGGGCACAGGTTACATGACTCTGCCTCCTCTGTGGAGTCACTTATTACAGGGCACACGTTACATGACTCTGCCCCCTCTGTGCAGTCACTTATTACAGGGCACAGGTTACATGATGCTGCCCCCTCTGTGGAGTCACTTATTACAGGGCACAAGTTACATGATACTGCCCACTTTGTGCAGTTACTTATTACAGGGCACAGGTTACATGACTCTGCCCCCTCTGTGGAGTCACTTATTACAGGGCACAGGTTACATGACTCTGCCTCCTCTGTGGAGTCACTTATTACAGGGTACAGGTTACATGATGCTGCCCCCTCTGTGCAGTCACTTATTACAGAGCACAGGTTACATGATGCTGCCCCCTCTGTGGAGTCCCTTATTACAGGGCCAAGGTCACATGATGCTGCCCGCTCTGTGGAGTCACTTATTACAGGGCACAAGTTACATGATGCTGCCCCCTCTGTGCAGTCACTTATTACAGGGCACAGGTTAAATGACTCTGCCCCCTCTGTGGAGTCACTTATTACAGGGCACAGGTTACATGACTCTGCCTCCTCTGTGGAGTCACTTATTACAGGGAACATGTTACATGATGCTGCCCCCTCTGTGGAGTCAATTATTACAGGGCACAGGTTACATGATGCTGCCCCCTCTGTGGAGTCACTTATTACAGGGCACATTTTACATGACGCTGCCCCCTCTGTGGAGTCACTTATTACAGGGCACAGGTTACATGACGCTGCCCCCTCTGTGCAGTCACTTATTACAGGGCACAGGTTACATGACTCTGCCCCCTCTGTGGAGTCACTTATTACAGGGCACAGGTTACATGACTCTGCCTCCTCTGTGGAGTCACTTATTACAGGGAACATGTTACATGATGCTGCCCCCTCTGTGGAGTCAATTATTACAGGGCACAGGTTACATGATGCTGCCCCCTCTGTGGAGTCACTTATTACAGGGCACATGTTACATGATGCTGCCCCCTCTGTGGAGTTACTTATTACAGGGCACAGGTTACATGATGCTGCCCCCTCCGTGGAGTCACTTATTACAGGGCACATTTTACATGACTCACCCCCTCTGTGGAGTCACTTATTACAGGGCACACGTTACATGACTCTGCTCCCCTCTGTGGAGTCACTTATTACAGGGCACAAGTTACATGATGCTGCCCCCTCTGTGGAGTCACTTATTACAGGGCACATGTTACATGATGCTGCCCCCTCTGTGGAGTCACTTATTACAGGGCCGAGGTTACATGACTCTGCCCCCTCTGTGGAGTCACTTATTACAGGGCACAGGTTAAATGACTCTGCCCCCTCTGTGGAGTCACTTATTACAGGGCCGAGGTCACATGACGCTGCCCCCTTTGTGGAGTCACTTATTACAGGGCCGAGGTTACATGACTCTGCCTCCTCTGTGGAGTCACTTATTACAGGGCACAGGTTACATGACTCTGCCCCCTCTGTGGAGTCACTTATTACAGGGCCGAGGTCACATGACTCTGCCTCCTCTGTGGAGTCACTTACTACAGGGCACATGTTACATGACTCTGCCCCCTCTGTGGAGTCACGTATTACAGGGCACAGGTCACATGACTCTGCCTCCTCTGTGGAGTCACTTATTACAGGGCACAGGTCACATGACTCTGCCCCCTCTGTGGAGTCACGTATTACAGGGCACAGGTCACATGACTCTGCCTCCTCTGTGGAGTCACTTATTAGAGAGCACAGGTTACAGGATGCTGCCCCCTCTGTGCAGTCACTTATTACAGAGCACAGGTCACATGACTCTGCCTCCTCTGTGCAGTCACTTATTACAGGGCACATGTTACATGATGCTGCCCCCTCTGTGCAGTCACTTATTACAGAGCACAGGTTACATGATGCTGCCCCCTCTGTGGAGTCACTTATTACAGGGCACAAGTTACATGATACTGCCCCCTCTGTGGAGTCACTTATTACAGGGCACAGGTTACATGACTCTGCCCCCTCTGTGGAGTCACTTATTACAGGGCACAGGTTACATGACTCTGCCTCCTCTGTGGAGTCACTTATTACAGGGCACAGGTTACATGATGCTGCCCCCTCTGTGCAGTCACTTATTACAGAGCACAGGTTACATGATGCTGCCCCCTCTGTGGAGTCACTTATTACAGGGCACATTTTACATGACGCTGCCCCCTTTGTGGAGTCACTTATTACAGGGCACAGGTTACATGACGCTCACCCCTCTGTGCAGTCACTTATTACAGGGCACAGGTTACATGACTCTGCCTCCTCTGTGGAGTCACTTATTACAGGGCACACGTTACATGACTCTGCCCCCTCTGTGCAGTCACTTATTACAGGGCACAGGTTACATGATGCTGCCCCCTCTGTGGAGTCACTTATTACAGGGCAGAAGTTACATGATACTGCCCCCTTTGTGCAGTTACTTATTACAGGGCACAGGTTACATGACTCTGCCCACTCTGTGGAGTCACTTATTACAGGGCACAGGTTACATGATGCTGCCCCCTATGTGGAGTCACTTATTACAGGGCACAAGTTACATGATATCGCCTCCTTTGTGCAGTCACTTATTACATGGCACATGTTACATGACTCTGCCCCCTCTGTGGAGTCACTTATTACATGGCACAGGTTACATGATGCTGCCCCCTCTGTGCAGTCACTTATTACAGAGCACAGGTTACATGATGCTGCCCGCTCTGTGGAGTCACTTATTACAGAGCACAAGTTACATGATGCTGCCCCCTCTGTGCAGTCACTTATTACAGGGCACAGGTTAAATGACTCTGCCCCCTCTGTGGAGTCACTTATTACAGGGCACAGGTTACATGACTCTGCCTCCTCTGTGGAGTCACTTATTACAGGGCACAGGTTACATGATGCTGCCCCCTCTGTGGAGTCACTTATTACAGGGCACAGGTTACATGACGCTCACCCTTCTGTGCAGTCACTTATTACAGGGCACAGGTTACATGACTCTGCCTCCTCTGTGGAGTCACTTATTACAGGGCACATGTTACATGATGCTGCCCCCTCTGTGGAGTTACTTATTACAGGGCACAGGTTACATGATACTGCCCCCTCTGTGGAGTCACTTATTACAGGGCACATGTTACATGACTCTGCCCCCTCTGTGGAGTCACTTATTACAGGGCACACGTTACATGATACTGCCCCCTCTGTGGAGTCACTTATTACAGGGCACAAGTTACATGACTCTGCTCCCTCTGTGGAGTCACTTATTACAGGGCACATGTTACATGACTCTGCCTCCTCTGTGGAGTCACTTATTACAGGGCACAGGTCACATGACGCTGCCCCCTCTGTGGAGTCACTTATTAGAGAGCACAGGTTACATGATGCTGCCCCCTCTGTGCAGTCACTTATTACAGGGCACAGGTTACATGATGCTGCCCCCTCTGTGGAGTCACTTATTACAGGGCACACGTTACATGACGCTGCCCCCTCTGTGCAGTCACTTATTACAGGGCACAGGTTACATGATGCTGCCCCCTCTGTGGAGTCACTTATTACAGGGCACAAGTTACATGATACTGCCCCCTTTGTGCAGTTACTTATTACAGGGCACAGGTTACATAACTCTGCCCCCTCTGTGGAGTCACTTATTACAGGGCACAGGTTACATGATGCTGCCCCCTATGTGGAGTCACTTATTACAGGGCACAAGTTACATGATACTGCCCCCTTTGTGCAGTCACTTATTACAGGGCACAGGTTACATGACTCTGCCCCCTCTGTGGAGTCACTTATTACATGGCACAGGTTACATGACTCTGCCCCCTCTGTGCAGTCACTTATTACAGAGCACAGGTTACATGATGCTGCCCGCTCTGTGGAGTCACTTATTACAGGGCACAAGTTACATGATGCTGCCCCCTCTGTGCAGTCACTTATTACAGGGCACAGGTTAAATGACTCTGCCCCCTCTGTGGAGTCACTTATTACAGGGCACAGGTTACATGACTCTGCCTCCTCTGTGGAGTCACTTATTACAGGGAACATGTTACATGATGCTGCCCCTTCTGTGGAGTCACTTATTACAGGGCACACGTTACATGATACTGCCCCCTCTGTGGAGTCACTTATTACAGGGCAGATTTTACATGACGCTGCCCCCTCTGTGGAGTCACTTATTACAGGGCACATTTTACATGACGCTGCCCCCTCTGTGGAGTCACTTATTACAGGGCACAGGTTACATGACTCTGCCTCCTCTGTGGAGTCACTTATTATAGGGCACATGTTACATGATGCTGCCCCCTCTGTGGAGTCACTTATTACAGGGCACAGGTTACATGATACTGCCCCCTCTGTGGAGTCACTTATTACAGGGCACATGTTACATGACTCTGCCCCCTCTGTGGAGTCACTTATTACAGGGCACAAGTTACATGACTCTGCTCCCTCTGTGGAGTCACTTATTACAGGGCACATGTTACATGACTCTGCCTCCTCTGTGGAGTCACTTATTACAGGGCACAGGTCACATGACGCTGCCCCTTCTGTGGAGTCACTTATTACAGGGCACAGGTTACATGATGCTGCCCCCTCCCTGGAGTCACTTATTACAGGGCACAAGTTACATGATACTGCCCCCTTTGTGCAGTTAGTTATTACAGGGCACAGGTTACATGACTCTGCCCCCTCTGTGGAGTCACTTATTACAGGGCAGAGGTTACATGACTCTGCCTCCTCTGTGGAGTCACTTATTACAGGGCACAAGTTACATGATACTGCCCCCTTTGTGCAGTCACTTATTACAGGGCACAGGTTACATGACTCTGCCCCCTCTGGGGAGTCACTTAATACAGGGCACAGGTTACATGACTCTGCCTCCTCTGTGGAGTCACTTATTACAGGGCACATTTTACATGACGCTGCACCCTCTGTAGAGTCACTTATTGCAGGGCACAGGTTACATGACGCTCACCCCTCTGTGGAGTCACTTATTACAGGGCACATGTTACATGACGCTGCCCCCTCTGTGGAGTCACTTACTACAGGGCACAGGTTACATGATGCTGCCCCCTCTGTGGAGTCACTTATTACAGGGCCAAGGTCACATGACTCTGCCTCCTCTGGGCAGTCACTTATTACAGGGCACAGGTCACATGACGCTGCCCCCTCTGTGGAGTCACTTATTACAGGGCACATGTTACATGACTCTGCCCGCTCTGTGGAGTCACTTATTACAGGGAACATGTTACATGATGCTGCCCCCTCTGTGGAGTCAATTATTACAGGGCACAGGTTACATGAAGCTGCCCCCTCTGTGGAGTCACTTATTACAGGGCACATTTTACATGACGCTGCCCCCTCTGTGGAGTCACTTATTACAGGGCACAGGTTACATGATACTGCCCCCTCTGTGGAGTCACTTATTACAGGGCACATTTTACATGACGCTGCCCCCTCTGTGGAGTCACTTATTACAGGGCACAGGTTACATGATACTGCCCCCTCTGTGGAGTCACTTATTACAGGGCACATGTTACATGATGCTGCCCCCTCTGTGGAGTTACTTATTACAGGGCACAGGTTACATGATGCTGCCCCCTCCGTGGAGTCACTTATTACAGGGCACATTTTACATGACTCACCCCCTCTGTGGAGTCACTTATTACAGGGCACACGTTACATGACTCTGCTCCCCTCTGTGGAGTCACTTATTACAGGGCACAAGTTACATGATGCTGCCCCCTCTGTGGAGTCACTTATTACAGGGCCGAGGTTACATGACTCTGCCCCCTCTGTGGAGTCACTTATTACAGGGCACAGGTTACATGACTGCCCCCTCTGTGGAGTCACGTATTACAGGGCACAGGTCACATGACTCTGCCCCCTCTGTGGAGTCACTTATTACAGGGCCGAGGTTACATGACTCTGCCTCCTCTGTGGAGTCACTTATTACAGGGCACAGGTTACATGACTCTGCCCCCTCTGTGGAGTCACGTATTACAGGGCACAGGTCACATGACTCTGCCTCCTCTGTGGAGTCACTTATTACAGGGCACAGGTCACATGACTCTGCCCCCTCTGTGGAGTCACGTATTACAGGGCACAGGTCACATGACTCTGCCTCCTCTGTGGAGTCACTTATTAGAGAGCACAGGTTACATGATGCTGCCCCCTCTGTGCAGTCACTTATTACAGAGCACAGGTTACATGATGCTGCCCCCTCTGTGGAGTCACTTATTACAGGGCACAAGTTACATGATACTGCCCCCTCTGTGGAGTCACTTATTACAGGGCACAGGTTACATGACTCTGCCCCCTCTGTGGAGTCACTTATTACAGGGCACAGGTTACATGACTCTGCCTCCTCTGTGGAGTCACTTATTACAGGGCACAGGTTACATGATGCTGCCCCCTCTGTGCAGTCACTTATTACAGAGCACAGGTTACATGATGCTGCCCCCTTTGTGGAGTCACTTATTACAGGGCACATTTTACATGACGCTGCCCCCTTTGTGGAGTCACTTATTACAGGGCACAGGTTACATGACGCTCACCCCTCTGTGCAGTCACTTATTACAGGGCACAGGTTACATGACTCTGCCTCCTCTGTGGAGTCACTTATTACAGGGCACACGTTACATGACTCTGCCCCCTCTGTGCAGTCACTTATTACAGGGCACAGGTTACATGATGCTGCCCCCTCTGTGGAGTCACTTATTACAGGGCAGAAGTTACATGATACTGCCCCCTTTGTGCAGTTACTTATTACAGGGCACAGGTTACATGACTCTGCCCCCTCTGTGGAGTCACTTATTACAGGGCACAGGTTACATGATGCTGCCCCCTATGTGGAGTCACTTATTACAGGGCACAAGTTACATGATACTGCCTCCTTTGTGCAGTCACTTATTACAGGGCTCAGGTTACATGACTCTGCCCCCTCTGTGGAGTCACTTATTACATGGCACATGTTACATGACTCTGCCCCCTCTGTGGAGTCACTTATTACATGGCACAGGTTACATGATGCTGCCCCCTCTGTGCAGTCACTTATTACAGAGCACAGGTTACATGATGCTGCCCGCTCTGTGGAGTCACTTATTACAGAGCACAAGTTACATGATGCTGCCCCCTCTGTGCAGTCACTTATTACAGGGCACAGGTTAAATGACTCTGCCCCCTCTGTGGAGTCACTTATTACAGGGCACAGGTTACATGACTCTGCCTCCTCTGTGGAGTCACTTATTACAGGGAACATGTTACATGATGCTGCCGCCTCTGTGGAGTCACTTATTACAGGGCACAGGTTACATGATGCTGCCCCCTCTGTGGAGTCACTTATTACAGGGCACATTTTACATGACGCTGCCCCCTCTGTGGAGTCACTTATTACAGGGCACAGGTTACATGACGCTCACCCTTCTGTGCAGTCACTTATTACAGGGCACAGGTTACATGACTCTGCCTCCTCTGTGGAGTCACTTATTACAGGGCACATGTTACATGATGCTGCCCCCTCTGTGGAGTTACTTATTACAGGGCACAGGTTACATGATACTGCCCCCTCTGTGGAGTCACTTATTACAGGGCACATGTTACATGACTCTGCCCCCTCTGTGGAGTCACTTATTACAGGGCACACGTTACATGATACTGCCTCCTCTGTGGAGTCACTTATTACAGGGCACAAGTTACATGACTCTGCTCCCTCTGTGGAGTCACTTATTACAGGGCACATGTTACATGACTCTGCCTCCTCTGTGGAGTCACTTATTACAGGGCACAGGTCACATGACGCTGCCCCCTCTGTGGAGTCACTTATTAGAGAGCACAGGTTACATGATGCTGCCCCCTCTGTGCAGTCACTTATTACAGGGCACAGGTTACATGATGCTGCCCCCTCTGTGGAGTCACTTATTACAGGGCACACGTTACATGACGCTGCCCCCTCTGTGCAGTCACTTATTACAGGGCACAGGTTACATGATGCTGCCCCCTCTGTGGAGTCACTTATTACAGGGCACAAGTTACATGATACTGCCCCCTTTGTGCAGTTACTTATTACAGGGCACAGGTTACATGACTCTGCCCCCTCTGTGGAGTCACTTATTACATGGCACAGGTTACATGACTCTGCCCCCTCTGTGCAGTCACTTATTACAGAGCACAGGTTACATGATGCTGCCCGCTCTGTGGAGTCACTTATTACAGGGCACAAGTTACATGATGCTGCCCCCTCTGTGCAGTCACTTATTACAGGGCACAGGTTAAATGACTCTGCCCCCTCTGTGGAGTCACTTATTACAGGGCACAGGTTACATGACTCTGCCTCCTCTGTGGAGTCACTTATTACAGGGAATATGTTACATGATGCTGCCCCCTCTGTGGAGTCACTTATTACAGGGCACACGTTACATGATACTGCCCCCTCTGTGGAGTCACTTATTACAGGGCAGATTTTACATGACGCTGCCCCCTCTGTGGAGTCACTTATTACAGGGCACAGGTTACATGACGCTCACCCTTCTGTGCAGTCACTTATTACAGGGCACAGGTTACATGATGCTGCCCCCTCTGTGGAGTCACTTATTACAGGGCACATTTTACATGACGCTGCCCCCTCTGTGGAGTCACTTATTACAGGGCACAGGTTACATGACTCTGCCTCCTCTGTGGAGTCACTTATTACAGGGCACATGTTACATGATGCTGCCCCCTCTGTGGAGTTACTTATTACAGGGCACAGGTTACATGATACTGCCCCCTCTGTGGAGTCACTTATTACAGGGCACATGTTACATGACTCTGCCCCCTCTGTGGAGTCACTTATTACAGGGCACAAGTTACATGACTCTGCCCCTTCTGTGGAGTCACTTATTACAGGGCACAGGTCACATGACGCTGCCCCTTCTGTGGAGTCACTTATTACAGGGCACAGGTTACATGATGCTGCCCCCTCCCTGGAGTCACTTATTACAGGGCACAAGTTACATGATACTGCCCCCTTTGTGCAGTTAGTTATTACAGGGCACAGGTTACATGACTCTGCCCCCTCTGTGGAGTCACTTATTACAGGGCAGAGGTTACATGACTCTGCCTCCTCTGTGGAGTCACTTATTACAAGGCACAAGTTACATGATACTGCCCCCTTTGTGCAGTCACTTATTACAGGGCACAGGTTACATGACTCTGCCCCCCTCTGTGGAGTCACTTAATACAGGGCACAGGTTACATGACTCTGCCTCCTCTGTGGAGTCACTTATTACAGGGCACATTTTACATGACGCTGCACCCTCTGTAGAGTCACTTATTGCAGGGCACAGGTTACATGACGCTCACCCCTCTGTGGAGTCACTTATTACAGGGCACAGGTTACATGATGCTGCCCCCTCTGTGGAGTCACTTATTACAGGGCACATGTTACATGACGCTGCCCCCTCTGTGGAGTCACTTACTACAGGGCACAGGTTACATGATGCTGCCCCCTCTGTGGAGTCACTTATTACAGGGCCAAGGTCACATGACTCTGCCTCCTCTGTGCAGTCACTTATTACAGGGCACAGGTCACATGACGCTGCCCCCTCTGTGGAGTCACTTATTACAGGGCACATGTTACATGACTCTGCCCCCTCTGTGGAGTCACTTATTACAGGGCACAGGTTACATGATTCTGCCCCCTCTGTGGAGTCACTTATTACAGGGCACAGGTTACATGATTCTGCCCCCTCTGTGGAGTCACTTATTACAGGGCACAGGTTATATTTACATGACTCTGCCCCCTCTGTGGAGTCACTTATTACAGGGCACATGTTACATGACTCTGCCCCCTCTGTGGAGTCACTTATTACAGGGCACAGGTTACATGATTCTGCCCCCTCTGTGGAGTCACTTATTACAGGGCACAGGTTACATGATTCTGCCCCCTCTGTGGAGTCACTTATTACAGGGCACAGGTTATATTTACATGACTCTGCCCCCTCTGTGGAGTCACTTATTACAGGGCACATGTTACATGGCGCTGCCCCCTCTGTAGAGTCTATAATATGAAGTCTGTACATGACAATATATGGCATCAGACTTTGTTGTCGGCCTGCCCCACACATAGATGGATTCATACCATTATAATGCAGATTGTCAGTGTGTAAAATGCAACCTGGCGCTGCTGTATATTTGTATGCCGTCACTGCAGCAGTGCCATCTTCCTTCTCTCTGAATGTGGCACTGATAAATCTCACAAAACTCCATCAGAGGAGATAAGAGAACGGGAACAGAGACACAGCCGTGAGCAATTGTACCAAAATAGCTACTCCACAATACAGGGCTAAAGGGCGGCACGATGACCACCCAAAATGTGATAACAATTAAAAACTGAATGGACAGTGACTGTGGCAGCGCTGAGAGGAGCCGTACCAGGTGCTCCAGCCTGTGCCGTGGTCTGTACAGCCGGCCTCCTCTGCTCCAAACTCCAGTCTGAGAAGTAAGGCCGGCTGTGATGCCCGAGCTAACAAGATACCATAATGCAGACTGTCAGAGGATAGAGGATAATGGTGTGTGGAGAATCTGATCCGGCACATTGAATTGTTTGTTCTTTAGTTTATTCTAGATGTGTTACTGCAGCGTGGTTACAGAGAAACCTGCAGAGGTGTCTGATCTGACGGCTCACCATTTCACTCCAGCTAATGATCTGGTGCCAGTCCTTGTGAGCTGGAGCTTGTCACTTTCCACGAGCACCACCAGCACTTTATAGCCCACTTCTGAGCTGATTTATCACCAGGCTAATACTGCCCTGTAGTTACCTCTACAGCTGCTCCTGCCTCTCTGGATTCCCCTGTGGCTGCCCTGTCCCTTCGACTACCCCTCTAGTTGCCCCTTTGGTTGCCCCTGCGGCTGCCCCTCTAGTTGCCCCTGCGGCTGCCCCTCCGGCTTTCCCTGCAGCTGCTCCTGCTCCTATGGTTGCCCCTCCGGCTGCCCTGTCCCTTTGGTTGCCTCTCTGGTTGCCCCTGTGGCTGCTCCTCTGGTTGCCCCTCTGGCTGCTCCTCTGGTTGCCCCTGTGGCTGCTCCTCTGGTTGCCGCTCTGGCTGCCCCTCTAGTTGCCCCTGCGGCTGCCCCTCCGGCTTCCCCTGCACCTGCTCCTGCTCCTCTGGTTGCACCTCTGGCTGCCCTGTCCCTGTGGTTGCCCCTCTGGTTGCCCCTCTGGCTGCTCCTCTGGTTGCCCCTCCGGCTGCCCTGTCCCTTTGGTTGCCTGTCTGGTTGCCCCTGTGGCTGCTCCTCTGGTTGCCCCTGTGGCTGCCCCTTTGGTTGCCCCTGCGGCTGCCCTTCTAGTTGCCCCTGCGGCTGCCATCCCGCTTTCCCTGCAGCTGCTCCTTCTCTGGCTGCTCCTCTGGTTGCCCTTGTGGCTGCTCCTCTGGTTGCCTTTCTGGCTGCTCCTCTGGTTGCCCCTCCGGCTGCCCTGTCCCTTTGGTTGCCTGTCTGGTTGCCCCTGTGGCTGCTCCTCTGGTTGCCCCTGTGGCTGCCCTTCTAGTTGCCCCTGCGGCTGCCATTCCGCTTTCCCTGCAGCTGCTCCTTCTCTGGTTGCTCCTCTGGTTGCCCTTGTGGCTGCTCCTCTGGTTGCCTTTCTGGCTGCTCCTCTGGTTGCCTCTCTGGCTGCTCCTCTGGTTGCCCCTCTGGCTGCCCCTCTAGTTGCCCCTCCGTCTTTCCCTGCAGCTGCTCCTGCTCCTCTGGTTGCCTCTCTGGCTGCTCCTCTGGTTGCCCCTCTGGCTGCCCCTCTAGTTGCCCCTCCGTCTTTCCCTGCAGCTGCTCCTGCTCCTCTGGTTGCCTCTCTGGCTGCTCCTCTGGTTGCCTCTCTGGCTGCTCCTCTGGTTGCCTCTCTGGCTGCTCCTCTGGTTGCCTCTCTGGCTGCTCCTCTAGTTGCCTCTCTGGCTGCTCCTCTGGTTGCCCCTCTGGCTGCCCCTCTAGTTGCCCCTCCGGCTTTCCCTGCAGCTGCTCCTGCTCCTCTGGTTGCCTCTCTGGCTGCTCCTCTGGTTGCCCTTGTGGCTGCTCCTCTGGTTGCCCCTGTGGCTGCTCCTCTAGTTGCCTCTCTGGCTGCTCCTCTGGTTGCCCCTCTAGTTGTCCCTCTGGCTTCCTCTGCAGCTGCTCCTGCTCCTCTGGTTGCCCCTCCGGCTGCCCTGTCCCTTTGGTTGCCTCTCTGGTTGCCCCTGTGGCTGCTCCTGTGGTTGCCCCTGTGGCTGCCCCTCTGATTCCCCTGTGGCTTCCCCCGCAGTTGCCCCTCTGGCTGCCTTTCTGATTGCCCCTCCGGCTTCCCCTTCTGGCTGCCCCTCTAGTTGCCTCTGCCCCTCCGGCTGCCCTGTCCCTTTGGTTGCCTCTCTGGTTGCCCCTGTGGCTGCTACTGTGGTTGCCCCTGTGGCTGCCCCTCTGATTCCCCTGCGGCTTCCCCCGCGGTTGCCCCTCTGGCTGCCCCTCTGATTGCCCCTCCGGCTGCCCCTCTAGTTGCCCCTGCCCCTCCGGCTCCCCCTGTCTGGAGGTGATGTATAGCAGTTTCCGTCTAGCACTGAATAGTCCAGCAATCTGGGACATGCTGCGCACATGAAACATAACGCGGGGTTAATAGCGCCACACTGAGCATTTCCTGCCGTGCGGTTATACAATGGAATCAGTGTAACAATACTTTCCCGTGACTTTATTACATATGACAAATGCTAACAAGACGCCTTTCAATGGTCTCGTTGTGACTCTCCCGTGGAAGAGAACAATTTTCCTGCCTAGAAATTAATAAAGTGGGTTTTGTGGAGAAAAGGTGACTGTCAGCTGCTCGCGGCTGCGCCTCCCCCCCATAAGTCGCCCAAATGCATAATCTTGTCAATTAAATATTATTGTTAAGATGTAGTAGTGTGCGGAGGACTTGAGCGCGCAGCTAAGGAGACGCGGTGTATGTTTACGACTCCTGCAGGATCTATTAGCGGCTATTTTATTCAGATTGCTGGCGTGTAATCTGCATAAACTCAGCATATCGCTATCCCCACGTGTGCATTTGTTTGGATAAAGCCGAACAGCAAAACCTCAATGTCGGCAACTTCTGGGCGCGAGCGGAGGACTGAAGGCATCCTAATTTTAATCAGGTACAACAGTGATCACCCGACGAGGGGAGAGCTGACGATTATGCAAATGGCCTCAGTCAGTGGTCACCGAGACATCAACAAGATAGAATTAGTCAATTACCCGGAACCCTTCAGAAAAGTCTAGTGAAGATGGATGCCTCCGCCGCGCGCCTCCTCCTTTATGGTGACATATGCCGCAAATTACGGCTTAATGATGGTGGTTTTTGGAACAAGCTCATCGTTAACAGAATAGCCGATACTTTGTGGCGGATCCGTCTCTGCTTCTTATGTCACTGAACTTTTTCAGTTTTTATTTTTTTTTCACTCAGATTATAAGTTGAGTGAAAAGTGCGAGGGCTGAGACTATCCCCTGCGCCTAGAAGACCCCGACCCAGACTCCCCCCATGTGCCCAGCCCTCCTGTGCTAGAATGGAAGAGCGCGGACAATGGTTTATGGGGAATGGCAGGCCCAGAATGCAACGCGGTCGGTATAGAGTCATACTGGCAGCTCATCCTGACCCTCCTGCTGCACGAATAGCAGAGCTGGAAGGAAGTGGCATATAAGTGGATGGAGCCACTGACCCGTACAACGACCGAACTGTGATATTACCGGGGGTAAGGACCTCACCTACGCCAGCACTTCCTGTCTAGCCCCAATGCTACCACAAGGTTTAGAGAAGTCTGCACCCCAAGCATTCTCAGTGTAGGGTCAGCACCGCGCCCCAAGTATTCTCAGTGTAGGGTCAGCACCGCATCCCAAGTATTCTGAGTCTACGGTCAGCACCACATCCCAAGTATTCTCAGTGTAGGGTCAGCACCTTATCCCAAGTATTCTCAGTGTAGGGTCAGCACCGCGCCCCAAGTATTCTCAGTGCAGGGTCAGCACCGCATCCCAAGTATTCTGAGTCTACGGTCAGCACTGCATCCCAAGTATTCTCAGTGTAGGGTCAGCACTGCACCCCAAGTATTCTCAGTGTAGGGTCAGCACTGCATCCCAAGTATTCTGAGTCTACGGTCAGCACTGCATCCCAAGTATTCTCAGTGTACGGTCAGCACTGCATCCCAAGTATTCTCAGTGTAGGGTCAGCACCACATCCCAAGTATTCTCAGTGTAGGGTCAGCACTGCATCCCAAGTATTCTGAGTCTACGGTCAGCACTGCATCCCAAGTATTCTCAGTGTACGGTCAGCACTGCATCCCAAGTATTCTCAGTGTAGGGTCAGCACCACATCCCAAGTATTCTCAGTGTAGGGTCAGCACCGCATCCCAAGTATTCTCAGTGTAGGGTCAGCACTGCATCCCAAGTATTCTGAGTCTACGGTCAGCACTGCATCCCAAGTATTCTGAGTCTACGGTCAGCACTGCATCCCAAGTATTCTGAGTCTACGGTCAGCACTGCATCCCAAGTATTCTCAGTGTAGGGTCAGCACCACATCCGAAGTATTCTGAGTCTACGGTCAGCACTGCATCCCAAGTATTCTCAGTGTAGGGTCAGCACTGCATCCCAAGTATTCTGAGTCTACGGTCAGCACTGCATCCCAAGTATTCTCAGTGTAGGGTCAGCACGGCATCCCAAGTATTCTCAGTGTAGGGTCAGCACCACATCCCAAGTATTCTGAGTCTACGGTCAGCACCACATCCCAAGTATTCTCAGTGTAGGGTCAGCACCACATCCCAAGTATTCTCAGTGTAGGGTCAGCACCACATCCCAAGTATTCTCAGTGTAGGGTCAGCACTGCACCCCAAGTATTCTCAGTGTAGGGTCAGCACTGCATCCCAAGTATTCTGAGTCTACGGTCAGCACTGCATCCCAAGTATTCTCAGTGTAGGGTCAGCACTGCATCCCAAGTATTCTCAGTGTAGGGTCAGCACCACATCCCAAGTATTCTGAGTCTACGGTCAGCACCACATCCCAAGTATTCTCAGTGTAGGGTCAGCACCCCGCCCCAAGTATTCTGAGTCTACGGTCAGCACTGGGACAAGCAGGATACTGGACAACGTGCACAAGTCCACCCAGCACATAAGGCCCTTAGTACAGCAATGTGGCTCCCAATGTGCAGAGTGTAGGAATGGGCAGGGGAGCGGCAGACTGGAGTATGAGCTCCCAGCAATTATCCAGCCCCACAATAGCCCTTTGTCCACTGGTGGGTTTTGGTGGGTCTCCAGCCAGGCCTTATCTGGCTCCGGAAATGCCTGTTCTAACTGACAGGTAGGAGATTAAATCTACAGCTGCAGAAACACAATCTTCGCTCTGTTGCAGTGAAAAGCACGGAAAACACTTCATTTGTTTATGTACGAGTGGCCACGTCTCGCAGACGGCCTCGCTCAGACAAATGGCTCTGAGACAATTTATTGTATTATTTGTGCCACACAGAACAAGCGTTTCAAGACGTGGAGCGAGCAGACAAGGCACAGGGCTGTGTGCAGGGATAGATGGACGCTTGTTACCCGCCGCACAGCCGCGCTCCATAGTCACAGCCGTTGGGGATTTGCAGCCAAGTTTCGCTTTTACAACCAGCCGGAAGAAAGGAAAGAAACAAACGTATATGGCAGCAGTGTAATTTGTGAGAGCTCGTTCACACGGGAACACTCGCTCAGAAAGGTGCAAAACGCGCCACACACTGCTGAAAAAATGCATCAAAGATTTCATGGCCATCACTAGAAATGCCCCAAAACTGTGCTCCAGAAACTCCAGATAACCATCAGGGGCCCAGTACCAAGGGACCCGCGAGAGGGATACGGCTTCATCTGCCATCCCTCCTCACAGAGCAGGGACTCGGAGTCTCCACAGCCGGATTTATCATTGTGGTGGATTTCATTTAGTAAAAAACACCTGATTCTTTCCCTCATACAGAAAAATCTGCAGTATGTCGTCCACCGGCTGCAGGTTCTTGGTGCTCAGCGTCTGTTCCACCGCATAAAGCATGGGCAGAAAGCCTTGCGACGATGTGGAGCACACGATACCTGTTTGGCTTTTCCCTCGAAGCCCCTTCTTAGCCCCCTGTATTTTAGTATTTCCGTCTATACACATTGAAGCTTTTGTTTCTATCTCCGGATCAGATTCGGCGTCTGCACTTGATTAGCCGTCTTATGTCTTTACTTTTTTCCTGGTTTTGTCATTTTAAAGGTAACAAATCCAACCTTAACCGGGAGGTAAATGGTGAAACGCGTCCCGGCTTCACTGCTGCTTAATACATTGTATTTGGCATAAAATTAAAAAAATCTGCAGTAAACTGGCTCAATCCGCAGGGAATCCCTCAAACGGCATTTCTAATGAGGAGAATCCATAACAGACATAAACAACCCCAGAAATATGTCTGGGGCTCACATCATTATCCGAGATGTATACCCAAGATGTAGAGATATACATCTCAGTGCTCGGACGATGTTAAATTGATTCCACCACAGCATGGGGCGCGCTTAATAAACAAACCCAACTGCTGGGGAACATTCGGGACTACGAGCGATCAGACGCCCACAACCCCAGCGCCTGAGATTTCCACTTCTTAACTTTAATGGACTCGCTCACAAGTGAAGGCTGTGCGTCACGGTGAACACACTAACTCTGCATAAAAGACCATCCGCGCCGGGGTCTAATGTGCCAAATTATTCAGCGATGACCCGACGGTGAATAACACTCGGCAAACATCTTACCACGGATGACTGCGAGTCAAACACTGAGAAATCTCGTACTCTGCACAGGAACGGTGACAGTGTGGAGAAGACGCCACCGTCAGTATCGCCGCTCCATCTCCCTGCAGGAACGGTGACAGTGTGAAGAAGACGCCACCGTCAGTGTCGCCGCTCCACCTCCCTGCAGGAACGGTGACAGTATGAAGAAGACGCCACTGTCAGAGTCGCCGCTCCATCTCCCTGCAGGAACGGTGACAGTGTGGAGAAGACGCCACTGTCAGAGTCGCCGCTCCATCTCCCTGCAGGAACGGTGACAGTATGGAGAAGACGCCACTGTCAGAGTCGCCGCTCCATCTCCCTGCAGGAACGGTGACAGTATGGAGAAGACGCCACCGTCAGTGTCGCCGCTCCGTCTCCCCGCAGGAACGGTGACAGTGTGGAGAAGACGCCACCGTCAGTGTCGCCGCTCTGTCCCCCTGCAGGAACGGTGAGTGTGGAGAAGACGCCACCGTCAGTGTCGCCGCTCCGTCCCCCTGCAGGAACGGTGACAGTGTGGAGAAGACGCCACAGTCAGTGTCGCCGCTCTGTCCCCCCGCAGGAACGGTGAGTGTGGAGAAGACGCCACCGTCAGTGTCGCCGCTCCGTTTCTCCGCAGGAACGGTAACAGTGTGGAGAAGACGCCACCGTCAGTGTCGCCGCTCTGTCCCCCTGCAGGAACGGTGACAGTGTGGAGAAGACGCCACCGTCAGTGTCGCAGCTCTGTCCCCCCGCAGGAACAGTGACAGTGTGGAGAAGACACCACCATCAGTGTCGCCGCTCTGTCCCCCTGCAGGAACGGTGACAGTGTGGAGAAGACGCCACCGTCAGTGTCGCAGCTCTGTCCCCCCGCAGGAACAGTGACAGTGTGGAGAAGACACCACCATCAGTGTCGCTGCTCTGTCCCCCCGCAGGAACAGTGACAGTGTGGAGAAGACACCACTGTCAGTGTCGCCGCTCCGTCTCCCTGCAGGAACGGTGAGTGTGGAGAAGACACCACCATCAGTGTCGCCGCTCCGTCCCCCCGCAGGAACAGTGACAGTGTGGAGAAGACGCCACCATCAGTGTCGCTGCTCTGTCCCCCCGCAGGAACAGTGACAGTGTGGAGAAGACACCACTGTCAGTGTCGCCGCTCCGTCCCCCTGCAGGAACGGTGACAGTGTGGAGAAGACGTCACCGTCAGTGTCGCCGCTCTGTCCCCCCGCAGGAACGGTGACAGTGTGGAGAAGACGCCACCGTCAGTGTCGCCGCTCTGTCCCCCCGCAGGAACGGTGACAGTGTGGAGAAGACGCCACCGTCAGTGTCGCCGCTCTGTCCCCCCGCAGGAACGGTGACAGTGTGGAGAAGACGCCACTGTCAGTGTCGCCGCTCCGTCCCCCTGCAGGAACGGTGAGTGTGGAGAAGACGCCACCATCAGTGTCGCCGCTCCGTCTCCCCGCAGGAACGGTGACAGTGTGGAGAAGACGCCACCGTCAGTGTCGCCGCTCCGTCTCCCTGCAGGAACGGTGAGTGTGGAGAAGACACCACCGTCAGTGTCGCCGCTCCGTCTCCCCGCAGAAACGGTGACAGTGTGGAGAAGACGCCACCGTCAGTGTCGCCGCTCTGTCCCCCTGCAGGAACGGTGAGTGTGGAGAAGACGCCACCGTCAGTGTCGCCGCTCCGTCCCCCTGCAGGAACGGTGACAGTGTGGAGAAGACGCCACCGTCAGTGTCGCCGCTCTGTCCCCCCGCAGGAACGGTGAGTGTGGAGAAGACGCCACCATCAGTGTCGCCGCTCCGTCCCCCTGCAGGAACGGTGACAGTATGGAGAAGACGCCACTGTCAGAGTCGCCGCTCCATCTCCCTGCAGGAACGGTGACAGTATGGAGAAGACGCCACCGTCAGTGTCGCCGCTCCGTCTCCCCGCAGGAACGGTGACAGTGTGGAGAAGACGTCACCGTCAGTGTCGCCGCTCTGTCCCCCTGCAGGAACGGTGAGTGTGGAGAAGACGCCACCGTCAGTGTCGCCGCTCCGTCCCCCTGCAGGAACGGTGACAGTGTGGAGAAGACGCCACCGTCAGTGTCGCCGCTCTGTCCCCCCGCAGGAACGGTGAGTGTGGAGAAGACGCCACCGTCAGTGTCGCCGCTCCGTTTCTCCGCAGGAACGGTAACAGTGTGGAGAAGACGCCACCGTCAGTGTCGCCGCTCTGTCCCCCTGCAGGAACGGTGACAGTGTGGAGAAAACGCCACCGTCAGTGTCGCAGCTCTGTCCCCCCGCAGGAACAGTGACAGTGTGGAGAAGACGCCACCATCAGTGTCGCTGCTCAGTCCCCCCGCAGGAACAGTGACAGTGTGGAGAAGACACCACTGTCAGTGTTGCCGCTCCGTCCCCCCGCAGGAACGGTGACAGTGTGGAGAAGACGTCACCGTCAGTGTCGCCGCTCTGTCCCCCCGCAGGAACGGTGACAGTGTGGAGAAGACGCCACCGTCAGTGTCGCCGCTCTGTCCCCCCGCAGGAACGGTGACAGTGTGGAGAAGACGCCACCGTCAGTGTCGCCGCTCTGTCCCCCCGCAGGAACGGTGACAGTGTGGAGAAGACGCCACTGTCAGTGTCGCCGCTCCGTCCCCCTGCAGGAACGGTGAGTGTGGAGAAGACGCCACCATCAGTGTCGCCGCTCCGTCTCCCCGCAGGAACGGTGACAGTGTGGAGAAGACGCCACCGTCAGTGTCGCCGCTCCGTCTCCCTGCAGGAACGGTGAGTGTGGAGAAGACACCACCGTCAGTGTCGCCGCTCCGTCTCCCCGCAGGAACGGTGACAGTGTGGAGAAGACGCCACCGTCAGTGTCGCCGCTCCGTCTCCCTGCAGGAACGGTGAGTGTGGAGAAGACACCACCGTCAGTGTCGCCGCTCCGTCCCCCCGCAGGAACGGTGACAGTGTGGAGAAGACGCCACCATCAGTGTCGCCGCTACGTCTCCCCGCAGGAGGATATCTACAGCCAGCGCCGATACTGTATCCTACACAACAGCACTTTACATTCACCAAT
The DNA here is from genome assembly GCF_048569485.1 of Anomaloglossus baeobatrachus. Taxonomy (NCBI): domain Eukaryota; kingdom Metazoa; phylum Chordata; class Amphibia; order Anura; family Aromobatidae; genus Anomaloglossus; species Anomaloglossus baeobatrachus. Next base: position 4,845,208 of record NC_134362.1, on the reverse strand, counting down.
AATCCGTCTTATTTCCTGCAGATTTATTGCATCTTCCTACAATAGACACATATGTTGATTTGTGATGTCACAGTGTTGGCGCGTCCCCTGTTAATGTCCTGCATTATCTCCCTACGTTTCGGTTACATCCTCGCACTGTATCGCTGTCCGTGTACCCCACAGATTTCTGGACATTTCTATCACATTCACATCTCTTTCTAATCAGTATGGTTGAGTATCTGTGATGGGATGCGTTGTGTCCATATCTGCTCGTGATATCCTCTAATCCCGTCATATCCTCCGTCTCTGCACGGATGGCTCCTGCGTTGCTATATTCCCGTACATGCTTTATCCAGGAGGAATCAGATCCTGGATGATTTTATCATTGGATTTTTTCTCCATTCTTTAATTAATAAAAGGTGACACAATGAAGCCGCGGGCATGCAAATCAGGTAAAAGTGAAAAGTAACTGATTAGCATATTCACACATCACACGGGCTAATGACACTTGACTCGTCAGCCAAGAGCTGGATCCGTAACGTACGGAGAAGATAAATATTCATCCGCGGAGCGTCCGACAGCACGGCTCACTTCCAGGACATGGTACAATGTGTCCGGGATCTCCCTCTGGACGCACGCTCTTCTACACATCGCTTTATAGCTGTCACTTTTCATCTTCACACGTTAGATTATTGATGCAATTAATGCACCCGTCTGTCACACAAACCTCCAGCACTAAACACCGTAATTCCAGCTTATTGTGACTCTGAGGATGATGCTGCAGGTCACTTTGTGCCGGTCGCAGAAGCTTTCTTTCTGATTTGCATTGGTCTCCTCCGCCCGCAGCTCGTCACCCCTCTATATTGGGTCACACGCCCGGGTTTCTGCCTTTTCATAGTTAACTCCGTGACTCTCGATTAGATTGTTTCGAGGCTTCCGTATCAGTGAAACGTAAAGCCGCTTGTGTCCCCGGATGGCCTGCAAGTCCCAGCATAGGGTTAACGGACGAGGCCATGAAACCTAATAACGTGGCTTGAGGAGCTGGCAGCATTGTTTCGCCTAATTTGGGAGATAATTTGGTGGATATTCTCCTCTTCCTGCATTCTCGCTCCCCGGCACAATTGCCTTCCAGCTGCCGGGCCTCATGAGAACAACAGACTGGCACTGTAGTCTAGAATAAGAGGGGATTGTCATGAGTGACTTTATTGCAGGCACATGAGTGTGTTAAGACTTCAGAACGCTCTCGAATGTCATGTGCACACCCAGTGACGGGCAAGAATAATTATGAAAAAACAAGAATTCAATGTCAATGAGGGAGAGTGAGACAAAATGCCCATTCATTGTGTCCCTCTGGGAACGCTCGCACTCTGCAGCCAGAGCACAGAACAAGCCCTTTCTTCTAGCCGTGGGCTGTGTGCTTAGCCCATGCCATGGAAGCCCTAGAAAAACAGCGGCCCCCTCTCATGCCGCTGCCTGGCCCGCACACACTAACAACTATTAAGACTCTTATTTTTTCAGCGTCCCCCTCTGTGTAGGTTGTAGCCAACGAAAGTCAATGCAAAGACAAAACAGTTTTCCTAGCAGAAGAATAACTAAGCGCGCACACGACCGCCACACAGCCCGCGGCTGCACAGATCTCCGCGAGGACTGGATGGAGGCTGATTTCACCACGGCTCCAGACACTTGGGGTCCACAGCTCTATCATCAGCATATGAGAATAATGAGGGGCTAAGATGGCGCCGAATCTAAGCTGTGCACCAAGAACCGTGCCATCACACCGGACGTGGTGCTATACACAAATGTATAAGGTGGAGGGATCTCCTCCGCGGGACTGGATGGAGGCTGATTTCACCACGGCTCCAGACACTTGGGGTCCACAGCTCTATCATCAGCATATGAGAATAATGAGGGGCTAAGATGGCGCCAAATCTAAGCTGTGCACCAAGAACCGTGCCATCACACCGGACGTGGTGCTATACACAAATGTATAAGGTGGAGGGATCTCCTCCGCGGGACTGGATGGAGGCTGATTTCACCACGGCTCCAGACACTTGGGGTCCACAGCTCTATCATCAGCATATGAGAATAATGAGGGGCTAAGATGGCGCCGAATCTAAGCTGTGCACCAAGAACCGTGTCATCACACCGGACGTGGTGCTATACACATGTATATGGTGGAGGGATCTCTCCGGAGTGCTGACGTGGTGTGCACATCACATAGTATAGCACCACAATGTGAGCGATGTCTGCCGCGTCCATAACTCCTGTCATTTCCATGATAAGTGACTGCTCTCAGGCAACGCTGCTCAGGAATTATACGTATAATTGAGACTCGCGCTAAATAAGATAGTTATGGCCGTAATATCACGAAGTGTCCACACTGCTGCCAATGAGTCTTCATAAAAGCTAAACTTTGATTGGCTGCTATAGGAAGGAATCCGCTTCTTTACGTGTGTTTGCATCTACATTTACCAGTGATAAGATCCATCACATTCTGGCAGTCGTAGTGTTAAACCGTTGCAGAAGCTCTGAGTCTCCATGGCAGGCTGCCTCCGACACCACTGATGTTACCATTCAGTGTGGAGTCTTGTGAATTTGACAACGCATTTTAATGAATCTTCCAGCCCAACACACCCTACTCCACGTCTGTCCTCACCCTGGTTATAAGGCTCCTTCTACCCACTCACCTGCCGCCGCACAGCACACGAGTCTCCGCTCACCTGTGCTTCTCTATCCCACTCACCTGCCGCCGCACAGCACACGAGTCTCCGCTCACCCGTGCTTCTCTATCCCACTCACCTGCCGCCGCACAGCACACGAGTCTCCGCTCACCCGTGCTTCTCTATCCCACTCACCTGCCGCCGCACAGCACACGAGTCTCCGCTCACCCGTGCTTCTCTATCCCACTCACCTGCCGCCGCACAGCACACGAGTCTCCGCTCACCCGTGCTTCTCTATCCCACTCACCTGCCGCCGCACAGCACACGAGTCTCCGCTCACCCGTGCTTCTCTATCCCACTCACCTGCCGCCGCACAGCACACGAGTCTCCGCTCACCCGTGCTTCTCTATCCCACTCACCTGCCGCCGCACAGCACACGAGTCTCCGCTCACCCGTGCTTCTCTATCCCACTCACCTGCCGCCGCACAGCACACGAGTCTCCGCTCACCCGTGCTTCTCTATCCCACTCACCTGCCGCCGCACAGCACACGAGTCTCCGCTCACCCGTGCTTCTCTATCCCACTCACCTGTCTCTCTTTTTCTAGCTCGCTTTTCTCTCCTCCACATTTACCGGTCTCCCTGTCCTGTTCATCTCTTTATCCTGTAATGATTTATTCACAATCTTTATTTCTAAAATTCATATGACCTGTCTCCTGATATCCACTCGTTAGAGCTATTTTCTTCTATATATGCTTCACAGACACAACCGGAATCTATAGTTGATTTACGGTACTCTTTACTATTATTTAACAGCAGCATCATTGGTGTGACTTCCACATCTGTGTGCACAGCTCGTCTTCTATTATCCCCAAGTTTTCGTGTGCATAGCTCGCCTTTTATCATCCGCCTGACTGCATGTGCACAGCTTGTCTTCGATCGTCCGCCTGTCTGCATGTGCACAGCTTGTCTTCGATCGTCCGCCTGTCTGCATGTGCACAGCTTCTCTTCTATCATCCGCCTGTCTGCATGTGCACAGCTTGTCTTCTATCATCCACCTGTCTGCATGTGCACAGCTCGTCTTCTATCATCCGCCTGTCTGCGTGTGCACAGCTCGTCTTCTATCATCCACCTGTCTGCGTGTGCACAGCTCGTCTTCTATCATCCACCTGTCTGCATGTGCACAGCTCGTCTTCGATCGTCTGCCTGTCTGCGTGTGCACAGCTCGTCTTCGATCGTCTGCCTGTCTGCGTGTGCACACCTTGTCTTGTATCGTCCGCCTGTCTACATGTGTACAGCTTGTCTTCTATCGTCTGCTTGTCTGCATGTGCACAGCTCGTCTTCGATTGTCCGCCTGTCTGCGTGTGAACAGCTTGTCTTGTATCGTCTGCCTGTCTGCATGTGCACAGCTTGTCTTCTATCGTCTGCTTGTCTGCATGTGCACAGCTCGTCTTCGATCGTCCGCCTGTCTGCATGTGCACAGCTCGTCTTCGATTGTCTGCCTGTCTGCGTGTGCACAGCTCGTCTTCGATCGTCTGCCTGTCTGCATGTGCACAGCTTCTCTTCTATCATCCGCCTGTCTGCATGTGCACAGCTCGTTTTCTATCGTCTGCCTGTCTGCGTGTGCACAGCTCGTCTTCGATCGTCTGCCTGTCTGCATGTGTACAGCTCGTTTTCTATCGTCTGCTTGTCTGCATGTGCACAGCTTGTCTTCTATCGTCCGCCTGTCTGCATGTGCACAGCTCGTCTTCGATCGTCCGCCTGTCTGCATGTGCACAGCTCGTCTTCGATCGTCCACCTGTCTGCATGTGCACAGCTCGTCTTCTATCATCCGTCTGTCTGCATGTGCACAGCTCGTCTTCTATCGTCCGCCTGTCTGCATGTGCACAGCTCGTCTTCGATCGTCCGCCTGTCTGCATGTGCACAGCTCGTCTTCGATCGTCCGCCTGTCTGCATGTGCACAGCTCGTCTTCTATCATCCGTCTGTCTGCATGTGCACAGCTCGTCTTCGATCGTCCGCCTGTCTGCGTGTGCACAGCTTGTCTTCGATCGTCCGCCTGTCTGCGTGTGCACAGCTTGTCTTCTATCGTCCGCCTGTCTGCATGTGCACAGCTCGTCTTCGATTGTCCGCCTGTCTGCGTGTGCACAGCTTGTCTTCTATCGTCCGCCTGTCTGCATGTGCACAGCTTGTCTTCGATCGTCCGCCTGTCTGCGTGTGCACAGCTTGTCTTCTATCGTCCGCCTGTCTGCATGTGCACAGCTCGTCTTCGATAGTCCGCCTGTCTGCGTGTGCACAGCTTGTCTTCGATCATCCGCCTGTCTGTCATGTCCATATCTTTCAGGGAACAGCTCACCTTCCGTCTTCCCCATGTGTTTGTTGTCTGTGTACACGACGTCTTCTTGTATCATTCCCTAGACATGCAGCGCTGGTTTGGTGTCATCCCCGTGTTTACGTGCGCACGGCTCGTGCTCTATCATCCATCCACTTGCTGCTCGATGCTGAGGTTGTCTCTATTAAGCTATTTTTTGCGCATCATTAACTTTTAACCAGACGTGGATAGCTTTATTGTTTAAACTGCGCTTGGCTTTATTTAACGTCAGCATTTCTCCTGCCTCCTGACAAGGACTCTACCATTTTATAACTAATTGAATTGATCCCTGGAAAGTAGAAGCCACTAGACAGAATTATTCCCACCAACGTGTCAATATATTAAATCAAAGGGCTAATGAGTTAGGTCATTGCTTCTTTTATCTGACGGGACTGGAAGTACGCAGCGGCTTTAACCACTTCACAGATTGATGGTCGTCTTTAAGTAGCGGGATGCTTGAGCAGAGCATAGGAGGAGAACAAAAAGATCTCCTGGAGCCCGGTCCAGCGGCCATGTATATTGTCCATGGCCCCCGTATTTGAGCGCTGTGAACCTCATCCTTTCTGCCGACATCTCCAGCACTGGTGAATGGCGCTACGCTGCGCCGGGTATGACGGCAGCTAAGAAGACTCCGATGGCCATAGACTAGGAACGTAGCAAAGTTCGGCTTCATTTGAGGAGAGTTGCTGTAGACAAGTCTGCATCATCACTCCACAATTCCTCCCTCGGCGCACGTTGTGTGGATGACACTGCTGTTCAGCAGTTGTTCTCTGTTGTCAGCTGCATTAACATGGAGATTATCTTCGGGAAATCCTGCTCATTGCTTCCAGGATGTTTGAGGCTGAAGTGAAGATGTGTACATACAATCACACGTGTGTCCTATGGTCCTGAACGTCCAGAGGCCTCTGGTGGGAGTCGCTGGCCGCCGTTTCATCAGGGACTGAGTATATATATATTATATATCCTGCGCTGTTCGCGGTAATGGCTGCCATGCACACTATAGCTTTGTTGGCGGTAGAATGTGAATTTTCCGCTGAAGCCATGACCACCTCAATGAGGCTTTGATGCTCGTCCTCCTCCCTGGAAAGACGCAGTCTCCTCTGATGTTACACACTTTTGTGAGATGGAGACCTGCGCGGCACGCATGGAGGTGATAGGGAGATTTACACACTCATTCCGCTTATTTTCCAATCTGACTCCAGTCGCTCTGCGCAGGGAAGAAAGGACACATTATCTGTGCTAGAAAGTGGGATTTTCCCCCAGACATTGGGTTCTCTTTGTAACTGGTGTTACAGCTCATCGTGTCCGCTGTCTCCGACCACAAGCATATTCTTTATAGCCAATAAGCAAAGGGTCCACGGACGGCGCTGCCCACCACAAGGCTCGCCACTATATTTACCAACCACAGGCATTCTGCTACCTGACTTCTGGCAAGCAACTCCAAACAGAAATTATAATATCAAAGGCGTCTGTGGAAAGAGCAGGAGGAGAGCGCACAAGAGCACAATTCACATGCTGCACTATTTGTTTCCACTCAATAATATTTGCTTCTCTTCAAGACTTTATTTTATTACATTCCGGCCTGTGACCATCACTGTACTGGGCTTATGTGGACCGGGACCAGGCTGGGTGGTCAGTGCATCTACTGGGACCTGTCAGCTACAAAATCAAAGGCAAAAAGGCTCCTCGGTAGGAAGTCTCTGGTACTGAACCGTGATATGATCGCACTTTGAAGTTTCAGCGAAGGAGGTGACAGAACTTCAATGTCACCAGGAGCAAGGAAGACAATGCAGCGGAGCCGTGCAGACCTTAATACATCGGTGTTTTCAGGAAATTTTGTGTATCTGCCATAGAAACATCCACTGTAGAAAAAATGTGCCTGAATCACTGTGGCTGCAAGAGGCCTATGGAGAGGAGAGGCAACAGGCACTGCCGCTGCTAGGAGTCCATAGAAAGGAGAGGCAACAGGCACTGCAACTGTTAGGAGTCCATAGAAAGGAGAGGCAACAGGCACTGCCGCTGCAAGGAGTCCATAGAAAGGAGAGGCAACAGGCACTGCAACTGTTAGGAGTCCATAGAAAGGAGAGGCAACAGGCACTGCCGCTGCAAGGACTCCATAGAAAGGAGAGGCAACAGGCACTGCCGCTGCTAGGAGTCCATAGAAAGGAGAGGCAACAGGCACTGCCGCTGCAAGGAGTCCATAGAAAGGAGAGGCAACAGGCACTGCAACTGTTAGGAGTCCATAGAAAGGAGAGGCAACAGGCACTGCCGCTGCAAGGAGTCCATAGAAAGGAGAGGCAACAGGCACTGCAACTGTTAGGAGTCCATAGAAAGGAGAGGCAACAGGCACTGCCGCTGCAAGGACTCCATAGAAAGGAGAGGCAACAGGCACTGCAACTGTTAGGAGTCCATAGAAAGGAAAGGCAACAGGCACTGCCGCTGCAAGGAGTCCATAGAAAGGAAAGGCAACAGGCACTGCCGCTGCTAGGAGTCCATAGAAAGGAGAGGCAACAGGCACTGCCGCTGCTAGGAGTCCATAGAAAGGAGAGGCAACAGGCACTGCAACTGTTAGGAGTCCATAGAAAGGAAAGGCAACAGGCACTGCCGCTGCAAGGAGTCCATAGAAAGGAGAGGCAACAGGCACTGCCGCTGCAAGGAGTCCATAGAAAGGAAAGGCAACAGGCACTGCAACTGCTATGAGTCTATAAAAAGGAGAGGCAACAGGCACTGCAGCTGCTAGGAGTCCATAGAAAGGAGAGGCAACAGGCACTGCAGCTGCTAGGAGTCCATAGAAAGGAGAGGCAACAGGCACTGCAGCTGCTAGGAGTTCATAGAAAGGAGAGGGAAAAGGCACTGCAGCTGCTAGGAGTCCATAGAAAGGAGAGGCAACAGGCACTGCAGCTGCTAGGAGTCCATAGAATGGAGAGGCAACAGGCACTGCAGCTGCTAGGAGTCCATAGAGAGGAGAAGACGCAGGCACTGCAGCTGCTAGGAGTCCATAGAATGGAGAGGCAACAGGCACTGCAACTGCTAGGAGTCCATAGAAAGGAGAGGCAACAGGCACTGCAGCTGCTACGAGTCCATAGAAAGGAGAGGCAACAGGCACTGCAGCTGTTAGGAGCCTGAGGAAAGATTAGGCAACAGGCACTGAAGTTATTAGGAACCTGAGGAGAGGCAACAGGCACTGCAGCTGCTCGGAGTCTATAGAGAGGACGCAGTCACTACAGGTGCTAGGAGCCCAGGGAGAGGAGAGGACAGGGTTACTGCTGCTGTTAGGAGCTCATGGAGAGAACGATTGCAATGGGTAATGGACACAATGATAAAGGGGCCACAGTCACTTTAGCTATTATAGGCGCATGGAGAGGAGGGGCCACAGTCACTTTAGCTATTATAGGCGCATGGAGAGGAGGGGCCACAGTCACTTTAGCTATTATAGGCTCATGGAGAGGAGGGGCCACAGTCACTTTAGCTATTATAGGCGCATGGAGAGGAGGGGCCACAGTCACTTTAGCTATTATAGGCGCATGGAGAGGAGGGGCCACAGTCACTTTAGCTATTATAGGCGCATGGAGAGGAGGGGCCACAGTCACTTTAGCTATTATAGGCGCATGGAGAGGAGGGGCCACAGTCACTTTAGCTATTATAGGCGCATGGAGAGGAGGGGCCACAGTCACTTTAGCTATTATAGGCGCATGGAGAGGAGGGGCCACAGTCACTTTAGCTATTATAGGCGCATGGAGAGGAGGGGCCACAGTCACTTTAGCTATTATAGGCGCATGGAGAGGAGGGGCCACAGTCACTTTAGCTATTATAGGCGCATGGAGAGGAGGGGCCACAGTCACTTTAGCTATTATAGGCGCATGGAGAGGAGGGGCCACAGTCACTTTGCTTGGGTCCTATAAGTGGATGGCTTGTGTCAGGGAAGGAGACACAACCATGCACATACACTTCACTTAGCTGTGAGCAACCCAGAGAGCAGGATTTGTCTTCTCTTGTTACAATGTATCAGCAGCACTCATGTATCAGTCCAGATTCAGTGTGGCTACCTCTGGTCCCTGTGAGCTAGCCACGTGCGATCAGTACACTCTGCCTGAAATACTCTGTGCTGCCTTCACTCACAGCACATTTATCAGGACTGCAGCATCTGCGGAGTTGTGAGGCCGATTATCAGATGAAACAGATCACAATCTCAACATGAGAAAGAATAAATGATGTAAATCTCATTCTTGGCAAACACAGCATGAAGAAGCCACCAACATAAACTGTAATTACTGCCTCTGATGCACGCTGCCGGCGAGCGCCTCAGCTGACAGCGACATTGTGCCGCGCAGCAAAGCCTGTTTGTTTTCTGTACATGTTTATTCTGCGTGCGGAGGAAAGCAAGCGAGTCCGGAGGATTCAGCCTCCAACATCCGACTACTCCAGAGTGCGACAGACGCGCACGTCACAATATGACAGAGAGGGGTCTGCAATTATCACACAAAACCAGCAATTCTACTATGGTATGTCACCGCTTCTGTTATACTACAAAGCTCTATTATACTCCAGAGCTGCACTCACTATTCTGCTGGTGCCGTCACTGTGTACATACATTATATTACTGATCCTGAGCTACCTCCTGTATTATACTCTAGAGCTGCACTCACTATTCTGCTGGTGCCGTCACTGTGCACATACATTACTGATCCTGAGTTATCTCCTGTATTATACTGCAGAGCTGCACTCACTATTCTGCTGGTGCAGTCACTGTGTGCATACATTACTGATCTTGTATTATACTCCAGAGCTGCACTCGCTATTTTGCTGAAGCGTTCCAGGGCTCGCTGCTTGCTTGATCTGTCTGGGCTGGCAGTGGGGCGTTCCGTCCTCCGCTCTTCTTGCTGCTGCTCATGATGTGGAGGTGACGGTTGTACTCGGAGAACAGATGCTGAGGAGTAGTCATCATTCTGTGGAGTCTCCTCGGCCTCCAGACCCAGCACATATGTGAGAAATTAAGGCTGTTTAGTAGAGACAAGCGGCTGTCATGTCTGGAGGAGCAGAGGCCGGTCCCCGGGGGTCCTTGTTCCCTGTGTGAGCTGCCACTCATCCTATTAGTGGTGGTCCCCTGCGCAGGTTGTGTATACAGTGCAATAAATCATGTCATCAGCGCTGTTCCTGTGCGCAGCATCCTGAGCGCTCCTGGCAGGACGGTGCACGCTGACACATTGGAGAGAACGCCTGGATTCGGGCCGCTCGTTCACGTGGGAGATTCTGCAGCTTTCTTTGCTGTGATTACAGTCTGTAATAATATAATGCTGACATCTCGTGCACACAACGTATCGTCTCTTTCCTGACGGATTCTCTTAACGTCAGGTCTCAGCATTTTCCAGGATTTTTCCACCCACAGAACGTTTTTAAAATGTTTTTGATGAATGAAACTAATTCCTCAAGCAAATACTGCAGACACAGCAGACGTAATCTGTGCCAAAAAAATGCCAGGAAAAATCTGCAAAACCAGCGGATTGTAAAAAAAAAAAAATGCAGTAAAAATGCTGCGTGTGAACAAAGCCCAACTCCTGGATTTGTGCCTCACTACGTGGACACAGTTCACACCTCCATCCAGTGACTCCACGTCACTGCCAAGTCTTCACCGTCCCACCTGTCACTGTAAGGAGCCACCATCCACAGCTCCGACCTCCTTTCACTGTGAGGGGCCACCGTCCACAGCCCCGGCCTCCTGTCACTGTGAGGGGCCACCGTCCACAGCCCCAGCATCCTGTCATTGTGAGGGGCCAACGTCCACAGCCCCAGCATCCTGTCATTGTGAGGGGCCACCGTCCACAGCCCCAGCATCCTGTCACTGTGAGGGGACACCGTCCACAGCCACGGCCTCCTGTCACTGTGAGGGGCCACCGTCCACGGCCCCGGCCTCCTGTCACTGTGAGGGACCACCGTCCACATCCCCAGCATCCTGTCATTGTGAGGGGACACCGTCCACAGCCCCAGCATACTGTCACTGTGAGGGGACACCGTCCACAGCCACGGCCTCCTGTCACTGTGAGGGGCCACCGTCCACGGCCCCGGCCTCCTGTCACTGTGAGGGACCACCGTCCACAGCCCCAGCATCCTGTCATTGTGAGGGGCCACCGTCCACAGCCCCAGCATCCTGTCACTGTGAGGGGACACCGTCCACAGCCACGGCCTCCTGTCACTGTGAGGGGCCACCGTCCACGGCCCCGGCCTCCTGTCACTGTGAGGGGCCACCGTCCACAGCCACTGCCTCCTGTCACTGTGAGGGGCCACCGTCCACGGCCCCGGCCTCCTGTCACTGTGAGGGACCACCATCCACAGCCCCAGCATCCTGTCATTGTGAGGGGCCACCGTCCACAGCCCCGGCCTCCTGTGATGTCTCCGCCATTTCTTCCGCCTGATGAAGGCGCCTCGGTGCTTCCACAGGTCACGGCTACGGGCAGTAAAGGGTCCACTCAGGACACTTTGTCTTTTTTGTCATCAGTGTTTCCATAGATTTTTCTATGGCAGGATTCATTCCGGCCATTCACATTAGCTGTCTGATCATTCGGCCACCGGTCGTCTCATCCGATACATCTATACACTCCGCCAACAGCTCCCATGTTCTCTATGAGAAAGTCGCCAACTGACACCTCTCAGGGAGAACAATGTGATCGGCCATCCAGAATCGGACATGTCCAATCGCCATCTCTCCGAGCATCAGTCGGCCGGCGCCTCCAGACACCGGCCGGAGGACGGACAGACACAGACGACGATCGCATCGTCAAAGCCACCGGCCACTTCAGGCAATGCGATCGTCGTTATACGGCCGTCTGACTGTCCATACCAGCGGGTCCAGCTGACGTGTGTGGGGGGCTGTCAGTCTACAGACGGTAATGCTGGGGGGGGGACATCCTACAGCGCTGCACATTATCTATGTGCCACATTCATACAATTCATTATGAGATTTATTTCCTTCTTTTCTTCTAACGCTGGTTCCAGGTTGATATTTGCAGCTCGTCTGCTTTTACTGTCATCCATAGAGAGGCTGCAGAGCACTATCTTCTGGATGTCAGATGACGGCTGCGTGCATGGACGGTCGGGTTTGGCTTCCTATCCCAGGCCGTGACTTTTAGGATTGCTCCATCCCATAGGTGGTGCTGGAGCTCCTTCTTCCTCTTCTCTGAGGGGCTTTGCATAGCCTACAAGGCTTGCGCTTGGCTCTGCACACAAGGAATAATGTCCCCCCTTATAGCAACTGACAGGCCAGATTCACACGTCTGCATCATGCAGTCCAAGTACAGACCTTGGGTTTCATAATCCCAACTAGAGAGCCTTGTACAGCACTGGTCATATGTTAGGACACCCCTGTTCATACTCTGGTTTTCCTTCACCTTATTGGGATGTGCACATTGTAGATTCAGACTGGTAGCAAAACTACAAAGGGAGAAATATGGAAACAAGGACTAAAGAAACACTTCAGAAACAAGCCGGAGTGTTACACCGTAAATTTCTCACATCCCCCCATTACTCTGCCTACAGCTTTACACCCCCTCCTCATTCTCTCATCTGGGTCATCAGGTGGTCCTGGAATTGCTATAATCAGTCCTGAAGGATGAAGGATTTCCCGGAGGTGCCGAGTGCTTGGCTGTTTTACCTTCACTCTGTGGTAACTCATCCAAAATGACCTCAGTTGGGTTGAAGTTGGTGGTTGTGGCAGCCGTGTCCTCTGACGCAGCCTCCATCGCTCTCCTTCCTAGTGTCATAGTCCCTACACCTCCCAGAGGAGTGTTGCATCATTGTCATGAAACAACACATGGTCTAACTGAGCGCAGACCTTATGAGATGGTGGTCGCTGCACAACACTGTGGTCACCCTGCTGGGTGAGGTGCCATGTATGTGGAATAAATCACCACCAGTGTTACCAACATCACACCTTCCACCATGCTTCATGGGGGCACCACGTGTAAAAACCATCCACTCACCGCCTCGGTGTGTAACAAAGACGTGGGTTTTTTTATTAAGAAAAGAAAAAAAAATCGCACGGTACAGACTTCCACTGATCTCCTGTCCGGTCTTGCGTTGCTCGGTCTATACAAGTCTCTTCTTGTTTGTGGTCTTCAGTAGTGGCTTCTTTATGAGGTGTTTTTTGATTGAATGCTGCAGTCTCCTCTGGACGGATGGTGTTGAGCTGTGTTTGCTGCTTAATGTATGTGCATCATAATGAGGGCTGTTATCTGAGTTGATCTCAGTTACAGTTTCTAAGGCAGATAACTCTGATGAACTTATCCTAGGCAGCAGAGGTCATTCTTGGTTTTCCTTACTTATGGTGGTTCTCATGAAACCCACAGCGATTGATTGTTTTCATGATTGCACTTGAGGATACCTTCGAGGTTCTAGTAATTTTCAGAAATGACTTTCATTTCTTGCAGTAATGATGTATTGCAGTTTCTCTTTACTTGAGGGCTTCTTACCATATTGTGGATTAGAAGAGTTGTAGAATAGGCTCAGCGCTGTATGGAGCTGTCTATAATCCATGCCCCTGCAAATCACCCGATGGCAGCAAACACTTTTTGAAGGCTGGCGATTTGACTTGACGAGCCGTGACATAGCTGATCATTTGAGCCATTCGAGGTGACGACCTGATGAATCTGCTGTTAGAATAATTAAACCCGTCATCAGAGTAACAGTGCAGCCAGTAGGAATGGTGCACACCTCTGGTCTGTGTTACACTGATTCTATATTCATTGTTTCCAAGTGTTATTTTGAGAAAGATCACTGCATATACAAGTGTGTCCAAACTTTTGACCTGTACTGTACATGCTTATGCGGATGTTGAGTTTGGGTCAGGAGACCAGCAGTCGAACCGTAACCCGAGGATATGTGAATGCAGCCTTATGAGGATCACAAGGGTCGCACACGGTGCTGACTGCCCCTGTTCTCCCCAATATATTGCCGGTCTTTAGTCTATAGAGCTCACATTTGTTGATTGGGGGGTCATTCATTGAACCCTCCCCAAATCTCGTATCAGCATGGGGTGGTCTCCAGCGGGGACTGTCCCTATAAATAATTATCAAGATCATGGTCTTCTTTCTAAGATTCAGAAGTACAAACATTATTGCAGCACACTAAAGCCCATAGCATTCAGCTCCACGTTGTGTCTGCCCTGGCACTGTTCAGCGCTGGTCCCCGTTGTGTCTGCCCTGGCACTGTGCAGAGCTGGTCCACGTCGTGTCTGCCCTGGCACTGTTCAGCGCTGGTCCCCGTTGTGTCTGCCCTGGCACTGTGCAGAGCTGGTCCACGTCGTGTCTGCCCTGGCACTGTGCAGCGCTGGTCCACGTCGTGTCTGCCCTGGCACTGTTCAGCGCTGGTCCCCGTTGTGTCTGCCCTGGCACTGTGCAGAGCTGGTCCACGTCGTGTCTGCCCTGGCACTGTGCAGAGCTGGTCCAAGTTGTGTCTGCCCTGGCACTGTGCAGCGCTGGTCCACGTCGTGTCTGCCCTGGCACTGTGCAGCACTGGTCCACGTCGTGTCTGCCCTGGCACTGTGCAGCATAGGTCCACGTTGTGTCTGCCCTGGCACTGTGCAGCATAGGTCCACGTTGTGTCTGCCCTGGCACTGTGCTGCTCTGGTCCACGTTGTGTCTGCCCTGGCACTGTGCAGCATAGGTCCACGTTGTGTCTGCCCTGGCACTGTGCTGCGCTGGTCCACGTTGTGTCTGCCTTGGCACTGTGCAGCGCTGACATACCGTGCCATGGAGATCAGGAGAAATGGTTCTGGGCATGAGCCAGATATTTTAGGACAGTGATCCCCAAACTTTTCTTACCTTGTCAGCCACATCCAAAGCCCTGAAACCGTGTATAATCACAGTTAAATCTCTCACTTAGCTTCGAGGCAACATCCAAGGGTCCCCACCTCACCGCCATTCAGCATAAGGCTACTTTCACACATCAGTTTTTTTCCATCAGGTACAATCCGGAAAAAACGGGTTAAACGGATCCGGATCCGGTATAAATTATATTTATAATATAATTATTTAGATTTGCATTGTTACCGGATTGTACCTGATGGCTTTGCGTTGCATCCGTTTTTTTCCGGATGCGGCAAAATTAGTCAAAGCAGCGGCCGGAGGCAACGTGTCTTGCAAGGTTTTTTTGTCCGGCAAAAAAACTGCATCGCGCCGGATCCGGCGCGATTCGGCGTGTTTTACAATGAAAGCCTATGGACTCCGGATCCGGCGCAATGCGGTAAAAAATGGATGCGGCTACCGGATCCGTTTTTGTAAACTGCGCATGCACCAAATTAAATTTAAAAAGCTGATCCTTCAAAAAAAAGGACAAACCGGATGCAAAAACGGATGCAAACCGTATCCACCGGATCCGGTTTTGTACGCATCCGGCATAACGGATCCGTTAAAAACCGGATCCGGTGGATACGGTTTTACATTTTTTTGCCGGATCCTTTGGATCAGGAAAAAAAAGGATTGTGCCTGAATGCAGAAAACTGATGTGTGAAAGTAGCCTAAGGGTACTTTCACACATCCGGATTTTTGCTCTGCGGCACAATACGGCGTTCTGCAGAAAAACCGCAACCGGCTTTTGTAACGCCGATTGCGGTTTTTTTTGCATTGACTTATATTAGTGCCGCATTGTGCCGTAGGGGCTTGCGTTCGGTCCGGTTTTTGCCGCATGCGGCAGATTTAGCCGATGCGGCGGCCGGATCGAACGTACCCTGCAACGTTTTTTGCTCCGGCAAAAAACACCGCATCGCGCCGCATCCGGCCGCTGCGGCGCATTTTTCAATGCATCCCTATGGAGGCCGGATGCGGCGCGATGCGGAAAAAACCGCATCCGGTCGCCGCATGCGGTATTTTCCACTGCGCATGCTCAGTAGCATGCCGCAACCGGAAAAAACCGGACCGGCCGCATGTAAAAACTGATGCAAAGGATGCGGTGTTTTCACCGCATCCGTTGCATAGTTTTCACAGCCGGATTGAGCCGCAGGGCTCAAACCGGATGTGTGAAAGTAGCCTTAGTGCATAAAGTACTCCCACCCACCATCACATCGAGCTTCAGACAACCCTCTATCTGGCAATATCATCCTGTCTCCTTCTTAACATATGTGCTCTTAACCCCCATGGCCAGTATATGTGAATCCAGAGTTGATATTCTGTGCGAAGTCATAGGATGGGGACCCCTGTTATAAGATATGACACGGAAGAAGCGGTACCGTGCCTGAATCTCATCACACAGACCGGGAGAAGCAAGAGCGTGCCTGAATGTCATCACACAGACCAGGAGAATCAAGAGCGTGCCTGAATCTCATCACACAGACCGGGAGAAGCAAGAGCATGCCTGAATCACATCACACAGACCGGGAGAAGCAAGAGCGTGCCTGAATCACATCACACAGACCGGGAGAAGCAAGAGCGTGCCTGAATCACATCACACAGACCAGGAGAAGCAAGAGCGTGCCTGAATCACATCACACAGACCAGGAGAAGCAAGAGCGTGACTGAATCACATCACACACCCGG
This sequence comes from Anomaloglossus baeobatrachus, assembly GCF_048569485.1. Classification (NCBI taxonomy): domain Eukaryota; kingdom Metazoa; phylum Chordata; class Amphibia; order Anura; family Aromobatidae; genus Anomaloglossus; species Anomaloglossus baeobatrachus. The sequence goes on along the minus strand of NC_134362.1, from coordinate 4,828,681 downwards.
GAGAAGCAAGAACATGCCGGAATCACATCACACAGACCAGGAGAAGCAAGAGCGTGCCTGAATCACATCACACAGACCGGGAGAAGCAAGAGCGTGCCTGAATCACATCACACAGACCAGGAGAAGCAAGAGCGTGACTGAATCACATCACACACCCGGGAGAAGCAAGAACATGCCGGAATCACATCACACAGACCAGGAGAAGCAAGAGCGTGCCTGAATCACATCACACAGACCGGGAGAAGCAAGAGCGTGCCTGAATGTCATCACACAGACCAGGAGAATCAAGAGCGTGCCTGAATCTCATCACACAGACCGGGAGAAGCAAGAGCATGCCTGAATCACATCACACAGACCGGGAGAAGCAAGAGTGTGCCTGAATCACATCACACAGACCGGGAGAAGCAAGAGCGTGCCTGAATCACACCACACAGACCAGGAGAAGCAAGAGCGTGCCTGAATCACATCACACAGACCAGGAGAAGCAAGAGCGTGACTGAATCACATCACACAGACCAGGAGAAGCAAGAGTGTGCCTGAATCACATCACACAGACCAGGAGAAGCAAGAGCGTGCCTGAATCACATCACACAGACCAGGAGAAGCAAGAGCGTGACTGAATCACATCACACAGACCAGGAGAAGCAAGAGCGTGCCTGAATCACATCACACAGACCAGGAGAAGCAAGAGCGTGCCTGAATCACATCACACAGACCAGGAGAAGCAAGAGCATGCCTGAATCACATCACACAGACCGGGAGAAGCAAGAGCGTGCCTGAATCACATCACACAGACCGGGAGAAGCAAGAGCGTGCCTGAATCACATCACACAGACCGGGAGAAGCAAGAGCGTGCCTGAATCTCATCACACACCCGGGAGAAGCAAGAGCGTGCCTGAATCACATCACACAGACCGGGAGAAGCAAGAGCGTGCCTGAATCACATCACACAGATCAGGAGAAGCAAGAGCGTGCCTGAATCACATCACACACCCGGGAGAAGCAAGAGCGTGACTGAATGTCATCACACAGACCGGGAGAATCAAGAGCGTGCCTGAATCACATCACACAGATCAGGAGAAGCAAGAGCGTGCCTGAATCACATCACACAGACCGGGAGAAGCAAGAGCGTGCCTGAATCTCATCACACAGATCAGGAGAAGCAAGAGCGTGCCTGAATCTCATCACACAGACCGGGAGAAGCAAGAGCGTGCCTGAATCACATCACACAGATCAGGATAAGCAAGAGCGTGCCTGAATCACATCACACAGACCGGGAGAAGCAAGAGCGTGCCTGAATCTCATCACACAGACCGGGAGAAGCAAGAGCGTGCCTGAATCACATCACACAGATCAGGATAAGCAAGAGCGTGCCTGAATCACATCACACAGACCGGGAGAAGCAAGAGCGTGCCTGAATCACATCACACAGATCAGGATAAGCAAGAGCGTGCCTGAATCTCATCACACAGACCGGGAGAAGCAAGAGCGTGCCTGAATCTCATCACACAGACCGGGAGAAGCAAGAGCATGCCTGAATCACATCACACAGACCAGGAGAAGCAAGAGCGTGCCTGAATCACATCACACAGATCAGGAGAAGCAAGAGCGTGCCTGAATCACATCACACAGACCGGGAGAAGCAAGAGCGTGCCTGAATCACATCACACAGATCAGGATAAGCAAGAGCGTGCCTGAATCTCATCACACAGACCGGGAGAAGCAAGAGCGTGCCTGAATCTCATCACACAGACCGGGAGAAGCAAGAGCATGCCTGAATCACATCACACAGACCAGGAGAAGCAAGAGCGTGCCTGAATCACATCACACAGATCAGGAGAAGCAAGAGCGTGCCTGAATCTCATCACACAGACCGGGAGAAGCAAGAGCGTGCCTGAATCACATCACACAGACCGGGAGAAGCAAGAGCGTGCCTGAATCACATCACACAGATCAGGAGAAGCAAGAGCGTGCCTGAATCTCATCACACAGACCAGGAGAAGCAAGAGCGTGCCTGAATCACATCACACAGACCAGGAGAAGCAAGAGCATGCCTGAATCACATCACACAGACCGGAGAAGCAAGAGCGTGCCTGAATCACATCACACAGACCAGGAGAAGCAAGAGCATGCCTGAATCTCATCACACAGACCAGGAGAAGCAAGAGTGTGCCTGAATCTCATCACACAGACCAGGAGAAGCAAGAGCGTGCCTGAATCTCATCACACAGACCAGGAGAAGCAAGAGCGTGCCTGAATCTCATCACACAGATCAGGAGAAGCAAGAGCGTGCCTGAATCTCATCACACAGACCAGGAGAAGCAAGAGCGTGCCTGAATCACATCACACAGACCGGGAGAAGCAAGAGCGTGCCTGAATCACATCACACAGACCAGGAGAAGCAAGAGCGTGACTGAATCACATCACACACCCGGGAGAAGCAAGAACATGCCGGAATCACATCACACAGACCAGGAGAAGCAAGAGCGTGCCTGAATCACATCACACAGACCAGGAGAAGCAAGAGCATGCCGGAATCACATCACACAGACCGGGAGAAGCAAGAGCGTGCCTGAATCTCATCACACAGACCGGGAGAAGCAAGAGCGTGCCTGAATCACATCACACAGATCAGGAGAAGCAAGAGCGTGCCTGAATCACATCACACAGACCGGGAGAAGCAAGAGCGTGCCTGAATCTCATCACACAGACCAGGAGAAGCAAGAGCGTGCCTTAATCACATCACACAGACCGGGAGAAGCAAGAGCGTGCCTGAATCACATCACACAGATCAGGAGAAGCAAGAGCGTGCCTGAATCACATCACACAGACCGGGAGAAGCAAGAGCGTGCCTGAATCTCATCACACAGACCAGGAGAAGCAAGAGCGTGCCTTAATCACATCACACAGACCGGGAGAAGCAAGAGCGTGCCTGAATCTCATCACACAGACCGGGAGAAGCAAGAGCGTGCCTGAATCACATCACACAGATCAGGATAAGCAAGAGCGTGTCTGAATCACATCACACAGACCAGGAGAAGCAAGAGCGTGCCTTAATCACATCACACAGACCGGGAGAAGCAAGAGCGTGCCTGAATCACATCACACAGACCGGGAGAAGCAAGAGCATGCCTGAATCTCATCACACAGACCAGGAGAAGCGGGAGCGTGCCTGAATCTCATCACACAGACCGGGAGAAGCAAGAGCGTGCCTGAATCTCATCACACAGACCAGGAGAAGCAAGAGCGTGCCTTAATCACATCACACAGACCGGGAAAAGCAAGAGCGTGCCTGAATCTCATCACACACCCGGGAGAAGCAAGAGCGTGCCGGAATCACATCACACAGATCAGGAGAAGCAAGAGCGTGCCTGAATCACATCACACAGACCAGGAGAAGCAAGAGCATGCCTGAATCTCATCACACAGACCGGGAGAAGCAAGAGCGTGCCTGAATCTCATCACACAGACCAGGAGAAGCAAGAGCATGCCGGAATCACATCACACAGATCAGGAGAAGCAAGAGCATGCCTGAATCACATCACACAGACCGGGAGAAGCAAGAGCGTGCCTGAATCACATCACACAGACCAGGAGAAGCAAGAGCGTGCCTGAATCTCATCACACAGACCGGGAGAAGCAAGAGCGTGCCTGAATCTCATCACACAGACCAGGAGAAGCGGGAGCGTGCCTGAATCTCATCACACAGACCGGGAGAAGCAAGAGCGTGCCTGAATCTCATCACACAGACCAGGAGAAGCGGGAGCGTGCCTGAATCTCATCACACAGACCGGGAGAAGCGGGAGCGTGCCTGAATCTCATCACACAGATCAGGAGAAGCAAGAGCGTGCCTGAATCTCATCACACAGACCAGGAGAAGCGGGAGCGTGCCTGAATCTCATCACACAGACCAGGAGAAGCGGGAGCGTGCCTGAATCTCATCACACAGATCAGGAGAAGCAAGAGCGTGCCTGAATCACATCACACAGACCAGGAGAAGCAAGAGCGTGCCTGAATCTCATCACACAGACCAGGAGAAGCGGGAGCGTGCCTGAATCTCATCACACAGACCGGGAGAAGCAAGAGCGTGCCTGAATCTCATCACACAGACCAGGAGAAGCAAGAGCATGCCGGAATCACATCACACAGATCAGGAGAAGCAAGAGCGTGCCTGAATCACATCACACAGACCAGGAGAAGCAAGAGCATGCCTGAATCTCATCACACAGACCAGGAGAAGCAAGAGTGTGCCTGAATCTCATCACACAGACCGGGAGAAGCAAGAGCGTGCCTGAATCACATCACACAGACCAGGAGAAGCAAGAGCGTGCCTGAATCACATCACACAGACCAGGAGAAGCAAGAGCGTGCCTGAATCTCATCACACACCCGGGAGAAGCAAGAGCATGCCTGAATCACATCACACAGACCAGGAGAAGCAAGAGCGTGCCTGAATCACATCACACAGACCAGGAGAAGCAAGAGCGTGCCTGAATCACATCACACAGACCGGGAGAAGCAAGAGCGTGCCTGAATCTCATCACACAGACCGGGAGAAGCAAGAGCGTGCCTGAATCACATCACACAGACCGGGAGAAGCAAGAGCGTGCCTGAATCTCATCACACAGACCGGGAGAAGCGGGAGCGTGCCTGAATCTCATCACACAGACCGGGAGAAGCAAGAGCGTGCCTGAATCTCATCACACAGACCAGGATAAGCAAGAGCGTGCCTGAATCTCATCACACAGACCGGGAGAAGCAAGAGCGTGCCTGAATCTCATCACACAGACCAGGATAAGCAAGAGCGTGCCTGAATCACATCACACAGACCAGGATAAGCAAGAGCGTGCCTGAATCTCATCACACAGACCGGGAGAAGCAAGAGCGTGCCTGAATCACATCACACAGACCGGGAGAAGCAAGAGCGTGCCTGAATCTCATCACACAGACCGGGAGAAGCAAGAGCGTGACTGAATCACATCACACAGACCAGGATAAGCAAGAGCGTGCCTGAATCTCATCACACAGACCGGGAGAAGCAAGAGCGTGCCTGAATCTCATCACACAGACCAGGATAAGCAAGAGCGTGCCTGAATCACATCACACAGACCAGGATAAGCAAGAGCGTGCCTGAATCTCATCACACAGACCGGGAGAAGCAAGAGCGTGCCTGAATCTCATCACACAGACCGGGAAAAGCAAGAGCGTGCCTGAATCTCATCACACAGACCGGGAGAAGCAAGAGCGTGCCTGAATCACATCACACAGACCAGGAGAAGCAAGAGCGTGCCTGAATCTCATCACACAGACCGGGAGAAGCAAGAGCGTGCCTGAATCTCATCACACAGACCAGGAGAAGCGGGAGCGTGCCTGAATCTCATCACACAGACCGGGAGAAGCAAGAGCGTGCCTGAATCTCATCACACAGACCAGGAGAAGCGGGAGCGTGCCTGAATCTCATCACACAGACCGGGAGAAGCGGGAGCGTGCCTGAATCTCATCACACAGATCAGGAGAAGCAAGAGCGTGCCTGAATCTCATCACACAGACCAGGAGAAGCGGGAGCGTGCCTGAATCTCATCACACAGACCAGGAGAAGCGGGAGCGTGCCTGAATCTCATCACACAGATCAGGAGAAGCAAGAGCGTGCCTGAATCACATCACACAGACCAGGAGAAGCAAGAGCGTGCCTGAATCTCATCACACAGACCAGGAGAAGCGGGAGCGTGCCTGAATCTCATCACACAGACCGGGAGAAGCAAGAGCGTGCCTGAATCTCATCACACAGACCAGGAGAAGCAAGAGCATGCCGGAATCACATCACACAGATCAGGAGAAGCAAGAGCGTGCCTGAATCACATCACACAGACCAGGAGAAGCAAGAGCATGCCTGAATCTCATCACACAGACCAGGAGAAGCAAGAGTGTGCCTGAATCACATCACACAGACCGGGAGAAGCAAGAGCGTGCCTGAATCACATCACACAGACCAGGAGAAGCAAGAGCGTGCCTGAATCACATCACACAGACCAGGAGAAGCAAGAGCGTGCCTGAATCTCATCACACACCCGGGAGAAGCAAGAGCATGCCTGAATCACATCACACAGACCAGGAGAAGCAAGAGCGTGCCTGAATCACATCACACAGACCAGGAGAAGCAAGAGCGTGCCTGAATCACATCACACAGACCGGGAGAAGCAAGAGCGTGCCTGAATCTCATCACACAGACCGGGAGAAGCAAGAGCGTGCCTGAATCACATCACACAGACCGGGAGAAGCAAGAGCGTGCCTGAATCTCATCACACAGACCGGGAGAAGCGGGAGCGTGCCTGAATCTCATCACACAGACCGGGAGAAGCAAGAGCGTGCCTGAATCTCATCACACAGACCAGGATAAGCAAGAGCGTGCCTGAATCTCATCACACAGACCGGGAGAAGCAAGAGCGTGCCTGAATCTCATCACACAGACCAGGATAAGCAAGAGCGTGCCTGAATCACATCACACAGACCAGGATAAGCAAGAGCGTGCCTGAATCTCATCACACAGACCGGGAGAAGCAAGAGCGTGCCTGAATCACATCACACAGACCGGGAGAAGCAAGAGCGTGCCTGAATCTCATCACACAGACCGGGAGAAGCAAGAGCGTGACTGAATCACATCACACAGACCAGGATAAGCAAGAGCGTGCCTGAATCTCATCACACAGACCGGGAGAAGCAAGAGCGTGCCTGAATCTCATCACACAGACCAGGATAAGCAAGAGCGTGCCTGAATCACATCACACAGACCAGGATAAGCAAGAGCGTGCCTGAATCTCATCACACAGACCGGGAGAAGCAAGAGCGTGCCTGAATCTCATCACACAGACCGGGAAAAGCAAGAGCGTGCCTGAATCTCATCACACAGACCGGGAAAAGCGGTGCTGTGCACTAATCCCATCACGGACTGGGAGAAGCGGTGCCGTGCACTAATCACATCACACAGACCGGGAGAAGCGGTGCTGTGCACTAATCACATCACACAGACCGGGAGAAGCGGTGCCGTGCACTAATCACATCACACAGACCGGGAGAAGCGGTGCCGTGCACTAATCACATCACACAGACCGGGAGAAGCGGTGCCGTGCACTAATCACATCACACAGACCGGGGGAAGCGGTGCCGTGCACTAATCACATCACACAGACCGGGAGAAGCGGTGCCGTGCACTCATCACATCACACAGACCGGGAGAAGCGGTGCCGTGCACTCATCCCATCACAGACCGGGAGAAGCGGTGCTGTGCACTCATCACATCACACAGACCGGGAGAAGCGGTGCTGTGCACTCATCCCATCACACAGACCGGGAGAAGCGGTGCCGTGCACTCATCACATCACACAGACCGGGAGAAGCGGTGCCTTGCACTAATCACATCACACAGACCGGGAGAAGCGGTGCCGTGCACTAATCACATCACACAGACCGGGAGAAGCGGTGCCGTGCACTCATCCCATCACACAGACCGGGAGAAGCGGTGCCGTGCACTCATCCCATCACACAGACCGGGAGAAGCGGTGCCGTGCACTAATCACATCACACAGACCGGGAGAAGCGGTGCCGTGCACTCATCCCATCACACAGACCGGGAGAAGCGGTGCCGTGCACTCATCACATCACACAGACCGGGAGAAGCGGTGCCGTGCACTCATCCCATCACACAGACCGGGAGAAGCGGTGCCGTGCACTCATCCCATCACACAGACCGGGAGAAGCGGTGCCGTGCACTCATCCCATCACACAGACCGGGAGAAGCGGTGCTGTGCACTAATCACATCACACAGACCGGGAGAAGCGGTGCCGTGCACTCATCCCATCACACAGACCGGGAGAAGCGGTGCTGTGCACTAATCACATCACACAGACCGGGAGAAGCGGTGCCGTGCACTCATCCCATCACACAGACCGGGAGAAGCGGTGCCGTGCACTAATCACATCACACAGACCGGGAGAAGCGGTGCCGTGCACTCATCCCATCACACAGACCGGGAGAAGCGGTGCCGTGCACTAATCACATCACACAGACCGGGAGAAGCGGTGCCGTGCACTCATCCCATCACACAGACCGGGAGAAGCGGTGCCGTGCACTCATCCCATCACACAGACCGGGAGAAGCGGTGCCGTGCACTCATCACATCACACAGACCGGGAGAAGCGGTGCCGTGCACTCATCCCATCACACAGACCGGGAGAAGCGGTGCTGTGCACTAATCACATCACACAGACCGGGAGAAGCGGTGCCGTGCACTCATCCCATCACACAGACCGGGAGAAGCGGTGCTGTGCACTAATCACATCACACAGACCGGGAGAAGCGGTGCCGTGCACTCATCCCATCACACAGACCGGGAGAAGCGGTGCCGTGCACTCATCCCATCACACAGACCGGGAGAAGCGGTGCCGTGCACTCATCCCATCACAGGCTGGGAGAGGCGGTGCCGTGCACTCATCCCATCACACAGACCGGGAGAAGCGGTGCCGTGCACTCATCCCATCACAGGCTGGGAGAGGTTGCACTGTGCAGGGCCGGTGATGAGATGCAGCTCTTGTCTTTGCAGACATTGCCCTGGGCTATAAAGGAGAGGTCTGGCTCGTAGAATTGGAGGTCAATTAGACACTTAATGATGAGGCGAATCTTTAAATATATTTCTACTATTATTATCCCAGCAAAAAATTAATTAAACAGGTCATGGCAGACACGGGGCTAATGTGGAGAGTAATTACCGCTGATCTCCAGACACACAGCGCTTGTTCTGCTCACGACTACTTCAATTTCTAGTGTTTAATCACATGAATAAAGGCAAAGATCTGAGAGTATCTCCATGTCCGCAGCTGCTCAGGCTGCGTCCCCGCATCAGCAGATCGTCTATTATTAACTATGAGAGAGCACCAGACACAGATACAAGGATGGAGAGATCAGAGATTTACAGATCGATAGGAGATACATTTATAGTAGTAATAGATCCGTATGGATAGTGGGTGCCGTAAACCCATCACACCGAGAGGCTGCGCTCCATGACGTTTCCATTTTCATTTACACCTTAGATGTTTCACTTATCCTGAAAAAGGCTCATTGTGTCGTGCCGAAATGTCGCATTTATAGGCTGCATAAATACCAACACTTTTTCCGCTGAACCTGCTAATCTGGAGTGCTGCTGTGTTTGGACTGTAGATATGAGATAGACAGATTTAGAAATATTTAGACAGTGGCTTAAGGTGCCGACTCTCAGCTTTAATTTGAGATTATTCACATCCTAATGAAGGAGGCTGGTACTCAAAAATCCCTTCAACTGCAGAAGACATGCCGAACTATACGACATCACCTCTACATCACGCCTACAGTAAAGGCCCCGTCACACTAAGCAACATCGCTGGTAACGAACAACTTTTGTGACGTTGCTAGCGATGTTGCTGTGTGTGACATCCAGCAACACCCTGGCCCCTGCTGTGAGGTCGTTGGTTGTTGCTGAATGTCCTGGGCCATTTTTTAGTTGTTGCTGTCCCGCTGTGAAGCACAGATCGCTGTGTGTGACAGCGAGACAGCAACAACTAAATGTGCAGGCAGCAGGAGCCGGCTTCTGCAGAGGCTGGTAACCAATGTAAACATCGGGTAACCAAGAAGCCCTGTCCTTGGTTACCCGATATTTACCTTCGATACCAGCCTCTGCCGCTCTCACTGCCTGTGCTGCCGGCTCCTGCTCTGTGCACATGTAGCTGCAGGACACATCAGGTTAATTAACCTGATGTGTGCTGCAGCTAGGAGAGCAGGGAGCCAGTGCTAAGCATTGTGCGCTGCTCCCTGCTCTGTGCACATTTAGCTGCAGCATACATCGGGTAATTAACCCAATGTGTGCTGTAGCTAGGAGAGCAGGGAGCCAGCGCTAAGCGGTGTGCGCTGCTCCCTGCTCTGTGCACATTTAGCTGCAGCACACTTCAGGTAATTAACCCAATGTGTGCTGTAAGTAGGAAAGCAGGGAGCCAGCGCTAAGCATTGTGCGCTGCTCCCTGCTCTGTGCACATGTAGCTGCAGCACACATCAGGTAATTAACCCAATGTGTGCTGTAAGTAGGAGAGCAGGGAGCCAGCGCTAAGCATTGTGCGCTGCTCCCTGCTCTGTGCACATTTAGCTGCAGCACACATCGTGTAATTAACCCGATGTGTGTTGTAGCTAGGAGAGCAAGGAGCCAGCGCTCAGTGTGCGCTGCTCCCTGCTCTCTGCACGTGTAGCTCCGTGCAGTGGTAACCAAGGTAAATATCGGGTTGGTTACCGATATTTACCTTAGTTACCAAGCGCAGCATCTTCCACGCGGCGCTGGGGGCTGGTCACTGGTTGCTGGTGAGCTCACCAGCAACTAGTGTAGCCACGCTCCAGCGATCCCTGCCAGGTCAGGTTGCTGGTGGGATCGCTGGAGCGTCGCAGTGTGACATCTCACCAGCAACCTCCTAGCAACTTACCAGCGATCCCTATCGTTGTTGGGATCGCTGGTAAGTTGCTTAGTGTGACTGGACCTTAAAGCATGGCGGGGGATCGTGATGATTACAGTGAAGTACAGAGGGGGCTCAGTGATGTCTACAGTGAAGCACGGCGGGGGCTCAGTTATGTCCACAGTGAAGTACAGCGGGGGCTCACTGATGTCTACAGTGAGTCACGGCGGGGGCTCAGTGATGTCTACAGTGAAACACAGCTTGGGCTCTCTGCTGTCTACAAAGCATGGCGGGGGCTCGGTGCTGTCTACAGTGAAGCACGGCGGGGGCTCGGTGCTGTCTACAGTGAAGCACAGCGGGGGCTCGGTGCTGTCTACAGTGAAGCACGGTGGGGGCTCTGTGCTGTCTACAGTGAAGCACGGTGGGAGTAAATGGTCAGTACTCAGAATAGCAGTTATAGAGGTGCCAGTAATTAGAATTAACTATGAGAACGCTTTAGGAAAACCACACTCTCCAATTCACGATTGTTGGTAATGAAGAGGATTTTATCAGCAAGACAATAAATAATTCATGTATTTTATTCTTCTTGTGACATACTGTGACGTTTCAGCTCCTCACGAGCTGATCTCACTTTCGCAGAATGCACAGGCTCCTAGGTTGGGCTCACGCTGGAGCTCCCAGAGAAAATCCAATGAAGCAATGTGCTGTGGTGAGGAGTCCACGAGAAGTAGCCACGAGAAATGGCCTCCTCAGTGCCGAGGAATGTTGGCTGGAGAGCGGCGTTTCCTACAGTGACAGTGTCATCCGGATGAATCGCCACTTCTTATATGAGTTGTGGTTAGGACTTTACATTGTTCTTGTGTAAGTAAACCAGCTTTACCTCTGGAAGGTGCGGGTCAGAAGCTGGAGATACAAATGCACGCTGCAAACTTACTCCTGTAAAAAACATCTTAAGAACAATTCCAGACCTCCCCCTTTAATGTCGCCATAATCTGTACAAACTCATTGAAAAACAAACTAAAATCTTTTCTGGTGGCAAAAGAAAAATAAAGTAACATATTGAGGTTGGATAAATCTACACACCCTACACTAATACTTTGGTGAAGTCCCCTGTGAATTTCTGCCATGTTCAGTCCTTTTGGGTCGGGGTCTATCACATTTAGGATCACTGATCTGTGCCCGCTCCTCCCCTCTGGCAGATTGCGGGGGTCATCTGTGTACAGCGCCCTTTTCAGGTCACCACAGATTTCCCCTTGGACTCCGGTCTGGGCCATTCCAGAACCTCCATCTTCTTCTTTTGCTGATTTGGGGGGGGGCACTCGGGGTCGTTGTGCTGAAAGGTGAAATTCCTTTTCAGCTTTTTAGCAGAGGCCAAAATGTTGGGGGGTTTTTGTTTGTTTTTACAGGATTGTCTGTTTGTTTTGTTCATTTTTCCTTCCATCTTGACCGAAGCCCCAGCTGCTGATAAATTGGACCCTGAGCAAAATGCTGCCCCCACCATGCCTTACTGTGGGGAGTGGGATCTTCTGGGGATGCAATGTTGGCATTATGTCCAGAAAGTTCCCCTCGGTCTCATCAGACAATATGTTTCACACATGGTTTCTTCAGACTTGGTGGAGATATTGGCAGAGACTGGCCAGGCTCTGTAAGAAAAGGCTCCGCCATACCTCTCCTCCCCCACATCTCAGACACACAGGACACAGCCAGGACTGGACAGAAACTACTGCAGCTCCTTTAATATTGCTGTTGGCCAATTGTCTGCCTCCCGGACTGATTTTCTTCTTGTTTGCTCATCAATGTTTGAGTGACGTCCGGTCCCGGGTAATGTCACTCTTGTGCCATATTTCAGTCCCTTATTTATCACGTCTTCACAGTGTCCATGTATCTGATGCCTGGGAAAGGTTTTTATCTCTTATCCTGACTGATCACGTTCTACAGTGAGGCCCTCTGCTGTGTTGTCAGCTGTTTACAGTCCAGAAGATGTCAGGAAAATCCTTCTAAATCAGCGACACCTTCTCCGGGGTTAATCAGAATCGCTGTAAATGATGAGCCCGAGCTCTGATACTGTCTAACGTGCTGGGATGTGATCGGTGAATCTGATCACAACCACAGTCCCGATTATAAGAAGGTGTGAAGACTTATGCAACCACATGATTTTAGCTTTGTTATTTTTAGTTTGTATAATTTGTCTAGAATATGGGCGACATTAAAAGAGGATAACGTTCTGAAATGATTCTTCCTGATAGGAATATTTTACCAGGGCGTGTAGACATTTTCTATCCGTGGTATATGGGAGAGATGGACATTAGATATATAGACTGATTCCAGAGAACGCCTACTTCAACAGTACAAATGTGAACACAGCTCTTTAATCTGCGCTTCTCTGTTCGCCGCTGTATGTGCCACTATACTAAATGAAATACTTCAGATTGAGTAGTTAGGGAAGCGGCCATGTCATTATTCCTGGCTGATTTCAGTATTTTTACCTCCCATTTTCCTTCTTTGCGGTAGAGTCCATGGGTGTTTGGGGCGGTATTATTTTTAGCATAATCCATGTAACAGAATCTGTATGCCTGAGTCGCATGAAGACCGTTGCTATAGCAATAATTTTTTTTCTGTTCAATACTAGGTAATTACCGCCATACAAGAGGGTAAGTACCGTGTACTGCGCCGTACTGTCTGTCTGCTGCTCACGTCTGACACAAGCGGCAAGCAAGAGTCGTCTCATGTAATTCCAAGAAGTGTGAGCAACAGCGCCACAAAGAAAGAATGGCGGAGTCACCAAAAGTCTACATATCTGATCTCTGGTGATGGATAGGCGGTGTTCTCAGTGATGTCACTGCTGATCTCTGGTGATGGATAGGAGGTGTTCTCAGTGATGTCACCGCTGATCTCTGGTGATGGATAGGAGGTGTTCTCAGTGATGTCACCGCTGATCTCTGGTGATGGATAGGAGGTGTTCTCAGTGATGTCACTGCTGATCTCTGGTGATGGATAGGAGGTGTTCTCAGTGATGTCACCGCTGATCTCTGGTGATGGATAGGAGGTGTTCTCAGTGATGTCACCGCTGATCTCTGGTGATGGATAGGAGATGTTCTCAGTGATGTCACTGCTGATCTCTGGTGATGGATAGGAGGTGTTCTCAGTGATGTCACCGCTGATCTCTGGTGATGGATAGGCGGTGTTCTCAGTGATGTCACCGCTGATCTCTGGTGATGGATAGGAGGTGTTCTCAGTGATGTCACCGCTGATCTCTGGTGATGGATAGGAGGTGTTCTCAGTGATGTCACTGCTGATCTCTGGTGATGGATAGGAGGTGTTCTCAGTGATGTCACTGCTGATCTCTGGTGATGGATAGGAGGTGTTCTCAGTGATGTCACCGCTGATCTCTGGTGATGGATAGGCGGTGTTCTCAGTGATGTCACCGCTGATCTCTGGTGATGGATAGGAGGTGTTCTCAGTGATGTCACCGCTGATCTCTGGTGATGGATAGGAGGTGTTCTCAGTGATGTCACCGCTGATCTCTGGTGATGGATAGGAGGTGTTCTCAGTGATGTCACCACTGATCTCTGGTGATGGATAGGAGGTGTTCTCAGTGATGTCACTGCTGATCTCTGGTGATGGATAGGAGGTGTTCTCAGTGATGTCACCGCTGATCTCTGGTGATGGATAGGTGGTGTTCTCAGTGATGTCACCGCTGATCTCTGGTGATGGATAGGAGGTGTTCTCAGTGATGTCACCACTGATCTCTGGTGATGGATAGGAGGTGTTCTCAGTGATGTCACTGCTGATCTCTGGTGATGGATAGGAGGTGTTCTCAGTGATGTCACCGCTGATCTCTGGTGATGGATAGGAGGTGTTCTCAGTGATGTCACCGCTGATCTCTGGTGATGGATAGGAGGTGTTCTCAGTGATGCCACTGCTGATCTCTGGTGATGGATAGGAGGTGTTCTCAGTGATGTCACCGCTGATCTCTGGTGATGGATAGGTGGTGTTCTCAGTGATGTCACCGCTGCTCTCTGGTGATGGATAGGTGGTGTTCTCAGTGATGTCACTGCTGATCTCTGGTGATGGATAGGTGGTGTTCTCAGTGATGTCACCGCTGATTTCTGGTGATGGATAGGAGGTGTTCTCAGTGATGTCACCGCTGCTCTCTGGTGATGGATAGGTGGTGTTCTCAGTGATGTCACCGCTGATCTCTGGTGATGGATAGGAGGTGTTCTCAGTGATGTCACCGCTGATTTCTGGTGATGGATAGGTGGTGTTCTCAGTGATGTCACCGCTGATCTCTGGTGATGGATAGGTGGTGTTCTCAGTGATGTCACCGCTGCTCTCTGGTGATGGATAGGTGGTGTTCTCAGTGATGTCACCGCTGATCTCTGGTGATGGATAGGAGGTGTTCTCAGTGATGTCACTGCTGATTTCTGGTGATGGATTGGTGGTGTTCTCAGTGATGTCACTGCTGATCTCTGGTGATGGATAGGAGGTGTTCTCAGTGATGTCACCACTGATCTCTGGTGATGGATAGGCGGTGTTCTCAGTGATGTCACCGCTAATCTCTGGTGATGGAAAGGCGGTGTTCTCAGTGATGTCACCGCTGATCTCTGGTGATGGATAGGCGGTGTTCTCAGTGATGTCACCGCTAATCTCTGGTGATGGAAAGGCGGTGTTCTCAGTGATGTCACCGCTAATCTCTGGTGATGGAAAGGCGGTGTTCTCAGTGATGTCACCGCTAATCTCTGGTGATGGATAGGCGGTGTTCTCAGTGATGTCACCGCTGATCTCTGGTGATGGATAGGCGGTGTTCTCAGTGATGTCACCGCTAATCTCTGGTGATGGAAAGGCGGTGTTCTCAGTGATGTCACCGCTAATCTCTGGTGATGGAAAGGCGGTGTTCTCAGTGATGTCACCGCTAATCTCTGGTGATGGAAAGGCGGTGTTCTCAGTGATGTCACCGCTGATCTCTGGTGATGGATAGGCGGTGTTCTCAGTGATGTCACCTCTGATCTCTGGTGATGGATAGGAGGTGTTCTCAGTGATGTCACCGCTGATCTCTGGTGATGGATGGGAGGTGTTCTCAGTGATGTCACCGCTGATCTCTGGTGATGGATAGGTGGTGTTCTCAGTGATGTCACCGCTAATCTCTGGTGATGGAAAGGCGGTGTTCTCAGTGATGTCACCACTGATCTCTGGTGATGGATAGGAGGCGTTCTCAGTGATGTCACTGCTGATCTCTGGTGATGGATAGGAGGCGTTTTCAGCGATGTCACCGCTGATCTCTGGTGATGGATAGGCGGTGTTCTCAGTGATGTCACTGCTGATCTCTGGTGATGGATAGGCGGTGTTCTCAGTGATGTCACCACTGATCTCTGATGATGGATAGGCGGTGTTCTCAGTGATGTCACTGCTGATCTCTGGTGATAGGAGGTGTTCTCAGTGATGTCACCGCTGATCTCTGGTGATGGATAGGCGGTGTTCTCAGTGATGTCACTGCTGATTTCTGGTGATGGATAGGAGGTGTTCTCAGTGATGTCACTGCTGATCTCTGGTGATGGATAGGCGGTGTTCTCAGTGATGTCACTGCTGATCTTTGGTGATGGATAGGAGGTGTTCTCAGTGATGTCACTGCTGATTTCTGGTGATGGATAGGAGGTGTTCTCAGTGATGTCACTGCTGATTTCTGGTGATGGATAGGAGGTGTTCTCAGTGATGTCACCGCTGATCTCTGGTGATGGATAGGTGGTGTTCTCAGTGATGTCACCGCTAATCTCTGGTGATGGAAAGGCGGTATTCTCAGTGATGTCACCACTTATCTCTGGTGATGGATAGGAGGTGTTCTCAGTGATGTCTCCGCTGATCTCTGGTGATGGATAGGAGGTGTTCTGAGTGATGTCACCACTGATCTCTGGTGATGGATAGGCGATGTTCTCAGTGATGTCACCGCTGATCTCTGGTGATGGATAGGCGGTGATCTCAGTGATGTCACCACTGATCTCTGGTGATGGATAGGAGGCGTTCTCAGTGATGTCACTGCTGATCTCTGGTGATGGATAGGAGGCGTTTTCAGCGATGTCACCGCTGATCTCTGGTGATGGATAGGCGGTGTTCTCAGTGATGTCACTGCTGATCTCTGGTGATGGATAGGCGGTGTTCTCAGTGATGTCACCACTGATCTCTGATGATGGATAGGCGGTGTTCTCAGTGATGTCACCACTGGTCTCTGGTGATGGATAGGTGGTGTTCTCAGTGATGTCACTGCTGATCTCTGGTGATGGATAGGCGGTGTTCTCAGTGATGTCACCGCTGATCTCTGGTGATGGATAGGCGGTGTTCTCAGTGATGTCACCGCTGATCTCTGGTGATGGATAGGCGGTGTTCTCAGTGATGTCACTGCTGATCTCTGGTGATGGATAGGAGGTGTTCTCAGTGATGTCACTGCTGATCTCTGGTGATGGATAGGCGGTGTTCTCAGTGATGTCACCGCTGATTTCTGGTGATGGATAGGCGGTGTTTTCAGTGATGTCACCGCTGATCTCTGATGATGGATAGGAGGTGTTCTCAGTGATGTCACCACTGATCTCTGGTGATGGATAGGCGGTGTTCTCAGTGATGTCACCACTGATCTCTGATGATGGATAGGAGGTGTTCTCAGTGATGTCACCACTGATCTCTGGTGATGGATAGGCGGTGTTCTCAGTGATGTCACCACTGATCTCTGATGATGGATAGGCGGTGTTCTCAGTGATGTCACTGCTGATCTCTGGTGATGGATAGGTGGTGTTCTCAGTGATGTCACTGCTGATCTCTGGTGATGGATAGGCGGTGTTCTCAGTGATGTCACTGCTGATCTCTGGTGATGGATAGGCGGTGTTCTCAGTGATGTCACCGCTGATCTCTGGTGATGGATAGGTGGTGTTCTCAGTGATGTCACTGCTGATCTCTGGTGATGGATAGGCGGTGTTCTCAGTGATGTCACCGCTGATCTCTGGTGATGGATAGGAGGTGTTCTCAATGATGTCACCGCTGATCTCTGGTGATGGATAGGTGGTGTTCTCAGTGATGTCACTGCTGATCTCTGGTGATGGATAGGCGGTGTTCTCAGTGATGTCACCGCTGATCTCTGGTGATGGATAGGAGGTGTTCTCAATGATGTCACCACTGATCTCTGGTGATGGATAGGAGGTGTTCTCAGTGATGTCACCGCTGATCTCTGGTGATGGATAGGAGGTGTTCTCAGTGATGTCACCGCTGATCTCTGGTGATGGATAGGTGGTGTTCTCAATGATGTCACCACTGAGCTCTGGTGATGGATAGGTGGTGTTCTCAATGATGTCACCACTGATCTCTGGTGATGGATAGGCGGTATTCTCAGTGATGTCACCACTGAGCTCTGATGATGGATAGGTGGTGTTCTCAATGATAGTCACCACTGATCTCTGGTGATGGATAGGTGGTGTTCTCAGTGATGTCACCGCTGATCTCTGGTGATCATAGGTTACCCCCTGGTAGAAATGCTCCACATTCCCAGCCCCCCTTCTCCCCACCTGAAACCTGTGGATGGAAACTGACCTGGATCTGCTGCTGCAGGATGTTGATCTTGTGCTGCTGTTGCAGCAGTTGTTGCTGTTGTCTTGCGATCTGTAGACAGAAGAGAAGCGTCAGTCACATGTGCTGGGATCCGTTACTGCTGACACCTGTTATGTATTAAGCTCCTGACAAGCGATGACTTACACCTCAGCTGCCGGATACAAACCAGCCAAGAGTGGGGCCGTCGGTCACATATACACTGTGTGCAGAATTATTAGGCAAATGAGTACTTTGATCACATGACACTTGTTATACATGTCGTCCTACTCCAAGCTGTATAGGCTTCAGAGCCAACTACCAATTAAGTAAATCAGGTGATGTGCATCTCTGTAATGAGGAGGGGTGCGGTGTAATGACATCAACACCCTATATAAGGTGTGCTTAATTATTAGGCAACTTCCTTTCCTTTGAGAAAATGGGTCAGAAGAGAGATTTGACGGGCTCTGAAAAGTCCATATTGTGCGATGTCTTGCAGAGGGATGCAGCAGTCTTGAAATTGCCAAACTTTTGAAGCGTGATCACCGAACAATCAAGCGTTTCATGGCAAATAGCCAACAGGGTCGCAAGAAGCGTGCTGGGCAAAAAAGGCGCAAAATAACTGCCCATGAATTGAGGAAAATCAAGCGTGAAGCTGCCAAGATGCCATTTGCCCCAGTTTGGCCATATTTCAGAGCTGCAACGTTACTGGAGTATCAAAAGCACAAGGTGTGCCATACTCAGGGACAGGCCAAGGTAAGGAAGGCTGAAAACCACCACCTCTGACCAAGACACAGAAGATAAAACCTCAAGACTGGGCCAAGAAATATCT
This sequence comes from Anomaloglossus baeobatrachus, assembly GCF_048569485.1. Classification (NCBI taxonomy): domain Eukaryota; kingdom Metazoa; phylum Chordata; class Amphibia; order Anura; family Aromobatidae; genus Anomaloglossus; species Anomaloglossus baeobatrachus. The sequence continues at coordinate 4,809,822 of NC_134362.1, read as the reverse complement.
GAAGACTGATTCTTCACAGGTTTTATGGATGATGAAATGAGAGTGACTCTTGATGGGCAGATGGATGGGCCAGAGGCCGGATCAGTAAAGGGCAGAGGCTCCACTCCGACTCAGACGCCAGCAAGGTGGAGGTGGGCACTGGTATGGGCTGGGATCAGCAAAGATGAACTTGTGGGACCTTTTCGGGTTGAGGATGGAGTGAAGCTCAGCTCCCAGACCTACTGCCAGTTTCTGGAGGACAACTTCTTCAAGCAGTGGTACAGGAAGAAGTCGCTAATCGTTCAAGAAAAACATGATTTTCCTGCAGGACAATGCTCCATCACATGCATCCAATTACTCCACAGCGTGGCCGGCCAGTAAAGGTCTAAAAGATGAAAAATAATGACATGGCCCCCTTGTTCACCTGATCTGAATCCCATAGAGAACCTGTGGTCCCTCATAAAATGTGAGATCTACAGGGAGGGAAAACAGTCCACCTCTGGGAGCAGTGTCTGGAGGCTGTGGTGTCTGGAGGCTGTGGTGGCTGGAGGCTGTGGTGGCTGGAGGCTGTGGTGGCTGGAGGCTGTGGTGGCTGGAGGCTGTGGTGGCTGGAGGCTGTGGTGTCTGGAGGCTGTGGTGTCTGCTGCACGCAATGTTGATCGTAAACAGATCAAGCAATGACAGAATCTATGGACGGTCGGCTGCTGAGTGTCATCAGAAAGAAAGGGGCGATATTGGGCACTCACTTTTGTGGTTTTGTTTTTGCAGTCAGAAATGTTTATTTCTATATTTGGGGCAGTTATATTGGTTTCCTGGTGACAATAAACAAGTGAGATGGGAATAGATTTGGTTTTTATTAAGTTGCCTAATAATTCTGCACAGTAATAGTCACCTGCACAAACAGATCCTCCTAAGATAGAAAAATCTAAACCCCTCCAACTGCCAAAAATATTAAGCTTTGATGTTTATGAGTCTTTTGGGTGATTGAGAACATAGTTGTTGATCAATAATAAAAAATCCTCTAGAATACAACTTGCCTAATAATTCTGCACACAGTGTATAAAGCGGTGATACATACACAGCGGGTGAAATGAGATTGAACACGTCACCAATGTTCTAAGTAAGTATATTTCTAAAGATGTGACTGACATGAATTTCTCACCAGATGTAGGTAACAACCTGTCTAATCCACACAAAGAAATCACCATAGATGTCCATAAATTATGTGTAAAAGTGAGAAATTGCACAAGGAAAAAGTATTGAACACATGAAGAAAGAGAAGAGCAAAAAGCCCTGGAAAGTCCTGACACCCGCTGAGATTATCAGTAATTAGAAGCAATCCTAACACTTAGGGCGACTTTGCACGTGTGATGTCGGTGGGGTCAAATCGAAAGTGACGCACATCCGGCGTCACTTTCGATTTGACATACTGTGTAAATGCTAGATGATACGATGAACGAGCGCAAAAACGTCGTTATCGTATCATCGTTGCATTCACCGACATTTCCATAATGCCGTTGCAGCGACAGGTATGATGTTGTTCCTCGTTCCTGCGGCAGCACACATCGCTGTGTATGAAGCCGCAGGAGCGAGGAACATCTCCTTCCTGCCGCCGGCAGCTCTACGGAAGGAAGGAGGTGGGCGGGATGTTTACATCCTGCTCATCTCTGCCCCTCCGCCGCTATTGGCCACCTGCCGTGTGACGACGCTATGACGCCGCACGACCCGCCCCCTTAGGAAGGAGGCGGGTCGCCGGCCAGAGCGACGGTCGCAGGGCAGGTGAGTGCATGTGAAGCTGGCGTAGTGATAATTTTCGCAACGCCAGCTATCACAAGATATCGTAACTTCGACGGGGGCGGGGACTATCGCGTGCGTCATCGCAGCATCGGCTTGCGATGTCGCAACGTGCAAAGCCCGCCTAAGTGACAAATAATATCAGCTGGTGCAACTGAAGAAGCAAACGGGCTGATATCAGTCACATATGTAATGTCTGGGGTTATATCAGCACTGGGGCATTATAAGAGGAGCTGATATCAGTCACATATGTAATGTCTGGGGTTATATCAGCACTGGAGCGTGATAAGAGGGGCTGATATCAGTCACATATGTAATGTCTGGAGGTTATATCAGCACTGGGGCATTATAAGAGGGGCTGATATCAGTCACATATGTAATGTCTGGGGTTATATCAGCACTGGAGCGTTATAAGAGGGGCTGATATCAGTCACATATGTAATGTCTGGGGTTATATCAGCACTGGAGCATTATAAGAGGGGCTGATATCAGTCACATATGTAATGTCTGGGGTTATATCAGCACTGGAGCATTATAAGAGGGGCTGATATCAGTCACATATGTAATGTCTGGGGTTATATCAGCACTGGAGCGTTATAAGAGGGGCTGATATCAGTCACATATGTAATGTCTGGGGTTATATCAGCGCTGGAGCATTATAAGAGGGGCTGATATCAGTCACATATGTAATGTCTGGGGTTATATCAGCACTGGGGCATTATAAGAGGAGCTGATATCAGTCACATATGTAATGTCTGGGGTTATATCAGCACTGGAGCGTGATAAGAGGGGCTGATATCAGTCACATATGTAATGTCTGGAGGTTATATCAGCACTGGGGCATTATAAGAGGGGCTGATATCAGTCACATATGTAATGTCTGGGGTTATATCAGCACTGGAGCGTTATAAGAGGGGCTGATATCAGTCACATATGTAATGTCTGGGGTTATATCAGCACTGGAGCATTATAAGAGGGGCTGATATCAGTCACATATGTAATGTCTGGGGTTATATCAGCACTGGAGCGTTATAAGAGGGGCTGATATCAGTCACATATGTAATGTCTGGAGGTTATATCAGCACTGGGGCATTATAAGAGGGGCTGATATCAGTCACATATGTAATGTCTGGGGTTATATCAGCACTGGAGCGTTATAAGAGGGGCTGATATCAGTCACATATGTAATGTCTGGGGTTATATCAGCACTGGAGCATTATAAGAGGGGCTGATATCAGTCACATATGTAATGTCTGGAGGTTATATCAGCACTGGAGCGTTATAAGAGGGGCTGATATCAGTCACATATGTAATGTCTGGGGTTATATCAGCACTGCAGCATTATAAGAGGGGCTGATATCAGTCACATATGTAATGTCTGAGGTTATATCAGCACTGGAGCGTGATAAGAGGGGCTGATATCAGTCACATATGTAATGTCTGAGGTTATATCAGCACTGGAGCGTTATAAGAGGGGCTGATATCAGTCACATATGTAATGTCTGGAGGTTATATCAGTACTGGAGCGTTATAAGAGGGGCTGATATCAGTCACATATGTAATGTCTGGAGATTATATCAGCACTGGAGCATAATAAGAGGGGCTGATATGAGTCACATATGTAATGTCTGCGGTTATATCAGCACTGGAGCATTATAAGAGGGGCTGATATCAGTCACATATGTAATGTCTGGGGTTATATCAGCACTGGAGCATTATAAGAGGGGCTAATATCAGTCACATATGTAATGTCTGGGGTTATATCAGCACTGGAGCATTATAAGAGGGGCTGATATCAGTCACATGTGTAATGTCTGGGGTTATATCAGCACTGGAGCGTTATAAGAGGGGCTGATATCAGTCACATATGTAATGTCTGGAGGTTATATCAGTACTGGAGTGTTATAAGAGGGGCTGATATCAGTCACATATGTAATGTCTGGAGGTTATATCAGTACTGGAGCATTATAAGAGGGGCTGATATCAGTCACATATGTAATGTCTGGAGGTTATATCAGTACTGGAGCGTTATAAGAGGGGCTGATATCAGTCACATATGTAATGTCTGGGGTTATATCAGCGCTGGAGCGTTATAAGAGGGGCTGATATCAGTCACATATGTAATGTCTGGGGTTATATCAGCACTGGAGCGTTATAAGAGGGGCTGATATCAGTCACATATGTAATGTCTGGGGTTATATCAGCACTGGAGCATTATAAGAGGGGCTGATATCAGTCACATATGTAATGTCTGAGGTTATATCAGCACTGGAGCGTTATAAGAGGGGCTGATATCAGTCACATATGTAATGTCTGGGGTTATATCAGCACTGGAGCGTTATAAGAGGGGCTGATATCAGTCACATATGTAATGTCTGGGGTTATATGAGCACTGGAGCATTATAAGAGGGGCTGATATCAGTCACATATGTAATGTCTGGAGGTTATATCAGTACTGCAGCGTTATAAGAGGGGCTGATATCAGTCACATATGTAATGTCTGGGGTTATATCAGCACTGGAGCATTATAAGAGGGGCTGATATCAGTCACATATGTAATGTCTGGGGTTATATCAGCACTGGAGCATTATAAGAGGGGCTGATATCAGTCACATATGTAATGTCTGGGGTTATATCAGCACTGGAGTGTTATAAGAGGGGCTGATATCAGTCACATATGTAATGTCTGGAGGTTATATCAGTACTGGAGCATTATAAGAGGGGCTGATATCAGTCACATATGTAATGTCTGGAGGTTATATCAGCACTGGAGTGTTATAAGAGAGCCTGATATCAGTCACATATGTAATGTCTGGGGGTTATATCAGCACTGGAGCGTTATAAGAGGGGCAGATATCAGTCACATATGTAATGTCTGGGGTTATATCAGCACTGGAGCGTTATAAGAGGGGCTGATATCAGTCACATATGTAATGTCTGGGGTTATATCAGCACTGGAGCATTATAAGAGGGGCTGATATCAGTCACATATGTAATGTCTGGGGTTATATCAGCACTGGAGCGTTATAAGAGGGGCTGATATCAGTCACATGTGTAATGTCTGGGGTTATATCAGCACTGGAGCGTTATAAGAGGGGCTGATATCAGTCACATATGTAATGTCTGGAGGTTATATCAGCACTGGGGCATTATAAGAGGAGCTGATATCAGTCACATATGTAATGTCTGGGGTTATATCAGCACTGGAGCGTTATAAGAGGGGCTGATATCAGTCACATGTGTAATGTCTGGGGTTATATCAGCACTGGAGCGTTATAAGAGGGGCTGATATCAGTCACATATGTAATGTCTGGAGGTTATATCAGCACTGGAGCATAATAAGAGGGGCTGATATGAGTCACATATGTAATGTCTGGGGTTATATCAGCACTGGAGCATTATAAGAGGGGCTGATATCAGTCACATATGTAATGTCTGGGGTTATATCAGCACTGGAGCGTTATAAGAGGGGCTGATATCAGTCACATATGTAATGTCTGGGGTTATATCAGCACTGGAGCATTATAAGAGGGGCTGATATCAGTCACATATGTAATGTCTGGGGTTATATCAGCACTGGAGCATTATAAGAGGGGCTGATATCAGTCACATATGTAATGTCTGGGGGTTATATCAGCACTGGAGCGTTATAAGAGGGGCTGATATCAGTCACATATGTAATGTCTGGGGTTATATCAGCACTGGAGCGTTATAAGAGGGGCTGATATCAGTCACATATGTAATGTCTGGGGTTATATCAGCACTGGAGCGTTATAAGAGGGGCTGATATCAGTCACATATGTAATGTCTGGGGTTATATCAGCACTGGAGTGTTATAAGAGGGGCTGATATCAGTCACATATGTAATGTCTGGAGGTTATATCAGCACTGGAGCATTATAAGAGGGGCTGATATCAGTCACATATGTAATGTCTGGGGTTATATCAGCACTGGAGCATTATAAGAGGGGCTGATATCAGTCACATATGTAATGTCTGGGGTTATATCAGCACTGGAGCGTTATAAGAGGGGCTGATATCAGTCACATATGTAATGTCTGGGGTTATATCAGCACTGGAGCATTATAAGAGGGGCTGATATCAGTCACATATGTAATGTCTGAGGTTATATCAGCACTGGAGCATTATAAGAGGGGCTGATATCAGTCACATATGTAATGTCTGGGGTTATATCAGCACTGGAGCGTTATAAGAGGGGCTGATATCAGTCACATATGTAATGTCTGGAGGTTATATCAGCACTGGAGCGTTATAAGAGGGGCTGATATCAGTCACATATGTAATGTCTGGGGTTATATCAGCACTGGAGCATTATAAGAGGGGCTGATATCAGTCACATATGTAATGTCTGAGGTTATATCAGCACTGGAGCGTGATAAGAGGGGCTGATATCAGTCACATATGTAATGTCTGAGGTTATATCAGCACTGGAGCGTTATAAGAGGGGCTGATATCAGTCACATATGTAATGTCTGGAGGTTATATCAGTACTGGAGCGTTATAAGAGGGGCTGATATCAGTCACATATGTAATGTCTGGAGATTATATCAGCACTGGAGCATAATAAGAGGGGCTGATATGAGTCACATATGTAATGTCTGGGGTTATATCAGCACTGGAGCATTATAAGAGGGGCTGATATCAGTCACATATGTAATGTCTGGGGTTATATCAGCACTGGAGCATTATAAGAGGGGCTAATATCAGTCACATATGTAATGTCTGGAGGTTATATCAGTACTGGAGCGTTATAAGAGGGGCTGATATCAGTCACATATGTAATGTCTGGGGTTATATCAGCACTGGAGCATTATAAGAGGGGCTGATATCAGTCACATATGTAATGTCTGGGGTTATATCAGCACTGGAGCATTATAAGAGGGGCTGATATCAGTCACATATGTAATGTCTGGGGTTATATCAGCACTGGAGTGTTATAAGAGGGGCTGATATCAGTCACATATGTAATGTCTGGAGGTTATATCAGTACTGGAGCATTATAAGAGGGGCTGATATCAGTCACATATGTAATGTCTGGAGGTTATATCAGCACTGGAGTGTTATAAGAGAGCCTGATATCAGTCACATATGTAATGTCTGGGGGTTATATCAGCACTGGAGCGTTATAAGAGGGGCAGATATCAGTCACATATGTAATGTCTGGGGTTATATCAGCACTGGAGCGTTATAAGAGGGGCTGATATCAGTCACATATGTAATGTCTGGGGTTATATCAGCACTGGAGCGTTATAAGAGGGGCTGATATCAGTCACATATGTAATGTCTGGAGGTTATATCAGCACTGGAGCATAATAAGAGGGGCTGATATGAGTCACATATGTAATGTCTGGGGTTATATCAGCACTGGAGCATTATAAGAGGGGCTGATATCAGTCACATATGTAATGTCTGGGGTTATATCAGCACTGGAGCGTTATAAGAGGGGCTGATATCAGTCACATATGTAATGTCTGGGGTTATATCAGCACTGGAGCATTATAAGAGGGGCTGATATCAGTCACATATGTAATGTCTGGGGTTATATCAGCACTGGAGCATTATAAGAGGGGCTGATATCAGTCACATATGTAATGTCTGGGGGTTATATCAGCACTGGAGCGTTATAAGAGGGGCTGATATCAGTCACATATGTAATGTCTGGGGTTATATCAGCACTGGAGCGTTATAAGAGGGGCTGATATCAGTCACATATGTAATGTCTGGGGTTATATCAGCACTGGAGCGTTATAAGAGGGGCTGATATCAGTCACATATGTAATGTCTGGGGTTATATCAGCACTGGAGTGTTATAAGAGGGGCTGATATCAGTCACATATGTAATGTCTGGAGGTTATATCAGCACTGGAGCATTATAAGAGGGGCTGATATCAGTCACATATGTAATGTCTGGGGTTATATCAGCACTGGAGCATTATAAGAGGGGCTGATATCAGTCACATATGTAATGTCTGGGGTTATATCAGCACTGGAGCGTTATAAGAGGGGCTGATATCAGTCACATATGTAATGTCTGGGGTTATATCAGCACTGGAGCGTTATAAGAGGGGCTGATATCAGTCACATGTGTAATGTCTGGGGTTATATCAGCACTGGAGCATTATAAGAGGGGCTGATATCAGTCACATATGTAATGTCTGGGGTTATATCAGCACTGGAGCATTATAAGAGGGGCTGATATCAGTCACATATGTAATGTCTGGGGTTATATCAGCACTGGAGCGTTATATGAGGGGCTGATATCAGTCACATGTGTAATGTCTGGGGTTATATCAGCACTGGAGCATTATAAGAGGGGCTGATATCAGTCACATATGTAATGTCTGGAGGTTATATGAGCACTGGAGCATTATAAGAGGGGCTGATATCAGTCACATGTGTAATGTCTGGGGATATATCAGCACTGGAGCGTTATAAGAGTGGCTGATATCAGTCACATATGTAATGTCTGGGGTTATATCAGCACTGGAGCATTATAAGAGGGGCTGATATCAGTCACATATGTAATGTCTGGGGTTATATCAGCACTGGAGCATTATAAGAGGGGATGATATCAGTCACATATGTAATGTCTGGGATTATATCAGCACTGGAGCATTATAAGAGGGTCTGATATCAGTCACATATGTAATGTCTGGGGTTATATCAGCACTGGAGCGTTATAAGAGGGGCTGATATCAGTCACATATGTAATGTCTGGGGTTGTATCAGCACTGGAGCATTATAAGAGGGGCTGATATGAGTCACATATGTAATGTCTGGGGTTATATCAGCACTGGAGCATTATAAGAAGGGCTGATATCAGTCACATATGTAATGTCTGGGGGTTATATCAGCACTGGAGCGTTATAAGAGGGGCTGATATCAGTCACATATGTAATGTCTGGGGTTATATCAGCACTGGAGCGTTATAAGAGGGGCTGATATCAGTCACATATGTAATGTCTGGGGTTATATCAGCACTGGAGCATTATAAGAGGGGCTGATATCAGTCACATATGTAATGTCTGGGGGTTATATCAGCACTGGAGCGTTATAAGAGGGGCTGATATCAGTCACATATGTAATGTCTGGGGTTATATCAGCACTGGAGCGTTATAAGAGGGGCTGATATCAGTCACATATGTAAGGTCTGGGGTTATATCAGCACTGGAGCATTATAAGAGGGGCTGATATCAGTCACATATGTAATGTCTGGGGTTATATCAGCACTGGAGCATTATAAGAGGGGCTGATATCAGTCACATATGTAATGTCTGGGGTTATATCAGCACTGGAGCGTTATATGAGGGGCTGATATCAGTCACATGTGTAATGTCTGGGGTTATATCAGCACTGGAGCATTATAAGAGGGGCTGATATCAGTCACATATGTAATGTCTGGAGGTTATATGAGCACTGGAGCATTATAAGAGGGGCTGATATCAGTCACATGTGTAATGTCTGGGGTTATATCAGCACTGGAGCGTTATAAGAGTGGCTGATATCAGTCACATATGTAATGTCTGGGGTTATATCAGCACTGGAGCATTATAAGAGGGGCTGATATCAGTCACATATGTAATGTCTGGGGTTATATCAGCACTGGAGCATTATAAGAGGGGATGATATCAGTCACATATGTAATGTCTGGGATTATATCAGCACTGGAGCATTATAAGAGGGTCTGATATCAGTCACATATGTAATGTCTGGGGTTATATCAGCACTGGAGCATTATAAGAGGGGCTGATATCAGTCACATATGTAATGTCTGGGGTTATATCAGCACTGGAGCATTATAAGAGGGGCTGATATCAGTCACATATGTAATGTCTGGAGGATATATCAGCACTGGAGCATTATAAGAAGGGCTGATATCAGTCACATATGTAATGTCTGGAGGATATATCAGCACTGGAGCATTATAAGAGGGGCTGGTATCAGTCACATATGTAATGTCTGGGGTTATATCAGCACTGGAGCATTATAAGAGGGGCTGATATCAGTCACATATGTAATGTCTGGGGTTATATCAGCACTGGAGCATTATAAGAGGGGCTGATATCAGTCACATGTGTAATGTCTGGGGTTATATCAGCACTGGAGCGTTATAAGAGAGCCTGATATCAGTCACATATGTAATGTCTGGGGTTATATCAGCACTGGAGCATTATAAGAGGGGCTGATATCAGTCACATGTGTAATGTCTGGGGTTATATCAGCACTGGAGCATTATAAGAGGGGCTGATATCAGTCACATATGTAATGTCTGGGGTTATATCAGCACTGGAGCATTATAAGAGGGGATATCAGTCACATATGTAATGTCTGGGGTTATATCAGCGCTGGAGCGTTATAAGAGGGGCTGATATCAGTCACATATGTAATGTCTGGGGTTATATCAGCACTGGAGCATTATAAGAGGGGCTGATATCAGTCACATATGTAATGTCTGGGGTTATATCAGCACTGGAGCATTATAAGAGGGGCTGATATCAGTCACATATGTAATGTCTGGGGTTATATCAGCACTGGAGTGTTATAAGAGGGGCTGATATCAGTCACATATGTAATGTCTGGAGGTTATATCAGTACTGGAGCATTATAAGAGGGGCTGATATCAGTCACATATGTAATGTCTGGAGGTTATATCAGCACTGGAGTGTTATAAGAGAGCCTGATATCAGTCACATATGTAATGTCTGGGGGTTATATCAGCACTGGAGCGTTATAAGAGGGGCAGATATCAGTCACATATGTAATGTCTGGGGTTATATCAGCACTGGAGCGTTATAAGAGGGGCTGATATCAGTCACATATGTAATGTCTGGGGTTATATCAGCACTGGAGCATTATAAGAGGGGCTGATATCAGTCACATATGTAATGTCTGGGGTTATATCAGCACTGGAGCGTTATAAGAGGGGCTGATATCAGTCACATGTGTAATGTCTGGGGTTATATCAGCACTGGAGCGTTATAAGAGGGGCTGATATCAGTCACATATGTAATGTCTGGAGGTTATATCAGCACTGGGGCATTATAAGAGGAGCTGATATCAGTCACATATGTAATGTCTGGGGTTATATCAGCACTGGAGCGTTATAAGAGGGGCTGATATCAGTCACATGTGTAATGTCTGGGGTTATATCAGCACTGGAGCGTTATAAGAGGGGCTGATATCAGTCACATATGTAATGTCTGGAGGTTATATCAGCACTGGAGCATAATAAGAGGGGCTGATATGAGTCACATATGTAATGTCTGGGGTTATATCAGCACTGGAGCATTATAAGAGGGGCTGATATCAGTCACATATGTAATGTCTGGGGTTATATCAGCACTGGAGCGTTATAAGAGGGGCTGATATCAGTCACATATGTAATGTCTGGGGTTATATCAGCACTGGAGCATTATAAGAGGGGCTGATATCAGTCACATATGTAATGTCTGGGGTTATATCAGCACTGGAGCATTATAAGAGGGGCTGATATCAGTCACATATGTAATGTCTGGGGGTTATATCAGCACTGGAGCGTTATAAGAGGGGCTGATATCAGTCACATATGTAATGTCTGGGGTTATATCAGCACTGGAGCGTTATAAGAGGGGCTGATATCAGTCACATATGTAATGTCTGGGGTTATATCAGCACTGGAGCGTTATAAGAGGGGCTGATATCAGTCACATATGTAATGTCTGGGGTTATATCAGCACTGGAGTGTTATAAGAGGGGCTGATATCAGTCACATATGTAATGTCTGGAGGTTATATCAGCACTGGAGCATTATAAGAGGGGCTGATATCAGTCACATATGTAATGTCTGGGGTTATATCAGCACTGGAGCATTATAAGAGGGGCTGATATCAGTCACATATGTAATGTCTGGGGTTATATCAGCACTGGAGCGTTATAAGAGGGGCTGATATCAGTCACATATGTAATGTCTGGGGTTATATCAGCACTGGAGCATTATAAGAGGGGCTGATATCAGTCACATATGTAATGTCTGAGGTTATATCAGCACTGGAGCATTATAAGAGGGGCTGATATCAGTCACATATGTAATGTCTGGGGTTATATCAGCACTGGAGCGTTATAAGAGGGGCTGATATCAGTCACATATGTAATGTCTGGAGGTTATATCAGCACTGGAGCGTTATAAGAGGGGCTGATATCAGTCACATATGTAATGTCTGGGGTTATATCAGCACTGGAGCATTATAAGAGGGGCTGATATCAGTCACATATGTAATGTCTGAGGTTATATCAGCACTGGAGCGTGATAAGAGGGGCTGATATCAGTCACATATGTAATGTCTGAGGTTATATCAGCACTGGAGCGTTATAAGAGGGGCTGATATCAGTCACATATGTAATGTCTGGAGGTTATATCAGTACTGGAGCGTTATAAGAGGGGCTGATATCAGTCACATATGTAATGTCTGGAGATTATATCAGCACTGGAGCATAATAAGAGGGGCTGATATGAGTCACATATGTAATGTCTGGGGTTATATCAGCACTGGAGCATTATAAGAGGGGCTGATATCAGTCACATATGTAATGTCTGGGGTTATATCAGCACTGGAGCATTATAAGAGGGGCTAATATCAGTCACATATGTAATGTCTGGAGGTTATATCAGTACTGGAGCGTTATAAGAGGGGCTGATATCAGTCACATATGTAATGTCTGGGGTTATATCAGCACTGGAGCATTATAAGAGGGGCTGATATCAGTCACATATGTAATGTCTGGGGTTATATCAGCACTGGAGCATTATAAGAGGGGCTGATATCAGTCACATATGTAATGTCTGGGGTTATATCAGCACTGGAGTGTTATAAGAGGGGCTGATATCAGTCACATATGTAATGTCTGGAGGTTATATCAGTACTGGAGCATTATAAGAGGGGCTGATATCAGTCACATATGTAATGTCTGGAGGTTATATCAGCACTGGAGTGTTATAAGAGAGCCTGATATCAGTCACATATGTAATGTCTGGGGGTTATATCAGCACTGGAGCGTTATAAGAGGGGCAGATATCAGTCACATATGTAATGTCTGGGGTTATATCAGCACTGGAGCGTTATAAGAGGGGCTGATATCAGTCACATATGTAATGTCTGGGGTTATATCAGCACTGGAGCGTTATAAGAGGGGCTGATATCAGTCACATATGTAATGTCTGGAGGTTATATCAGCACTGGAGCATAATAAGAGGGGCTGATATGAGTCACATATGTAATGTCTGGGGTTATATCAGCACTGGAGCATTATAAGAGGGGCTGATATCAGTCACATATGTAATGTCTGGGGTTATATCAGCACTGGAGCGTTATAAGAGGGGCTGATATCAGTCACATATGTAATGTCTGGGGTTATATCAGCACTGGAGCATTATAAGAGGGGCTGATATCAGTCACATATGTAATGTCTGGGGTTATATCAGCACTGGAGCATTATAAGAGGGGCTGATATCAGTCACATATGTAATGTCTGGGGGTTATATCAGCACTGGAGCGTTATAAGAGGGGCTGATATCAGTCACATATGTAATGTCTGGGGTTATATCAGCACTGGAGCGTTATAAGAGGGGCTGATATCAGTCACATATGTAATGTCTGGGGTTATATCAGCACTGGAGCGTTATAAGAGGGGCTGATATCAGTCACATATGTAATGTCTGGGGTTATATCAGCACTGGAGTGTTATAAGAGGGGCTGATATCAGTCACATATGTAATGTCTGGAGGTTATATCAGCACTGGAGCATTATAAGAGGGGCTGTTATCAGTCACATATGTAATGTCTGGGGTTATATCAGCACTGGAGCATTATAAGAGGGGCTGATATCAGTCACATATGTAATGTCTGGGGTTATATCAGCACTGGAGCGTTATAAGAGGGGCTGATATCAGTCACATATGTAATGTCTGGGGTTATATCAGCACTGGAGCGTTATAAGAGGGGCTGATATCAGTCACATGTGTAATGTCTGGGGTTATATCAGCACTGGAGCATTATAAGAGGGGCTGATATCAGTCACATATGTAATGTCTGGGGTTATATCAGCACTGGAGCATTATAAGAGGGGCTGATATCAGTCACATATGTAATGTCTGGGGTTATATCAGCACTGGAGCGTTATATGAGGGGCTGATATCAGTCACATGTGTAATGTCTGGGGTTATATCAGCACTGGAGCATTATAAGAGGGGCTGATATCAGTCACATATGTAATGTCTGGAGGTTATATGAGCACTGGAGCATTATAAGAGGGGCTGATATCAGTCACATGTGTAATGTCTGGGGTTATATCAGCACTGGAGCGTTATAAGAGTGGCTGATATCAGTCACATATGTAATGTCTGGGGTTATATCAGCACTGGAGCATTATAAGAGGGGCTGATATCAGTCACATATGTAATGTCTGGGGTTATATCAGCACTGGAGCATTATAAGAGGGGATGATATCAGTCACATATGTAATGTCTGGGATTATATCAGCACTGGAGCATTATAAGAGGGTCTGATATCAGTCACATATGTAATGTCTGGGGTTATATCAGCACTGGAGCGTTATAAGAGGGGCTGATATCAGTCACATATGTAATGTCTGGGGTTGTATCAGCACTGGAGCATTATAAGAGGGGCTGATATGAGTCACATATGTAATGTCTGGGGTTATATCAGCACTGGAGCATTATAAGAGGGGCTGATATCAGTCACATATGTAATGTCTGGAGGATATATCAGCACTGGAGCATTATAAGAAGGGCTGATATCAGTCACATATGTAATGTCTGGGGGTTATATCAGCACTGGAGCGTTATAAGAGGGGCTGATATCAGTCACATATGTAATGTCTGGGGTTATATCAGCACTGGAGCGTTATAAGAGGGGCTGATATCAGTCACATATGTAATGTCTGGGGTTATATCAGCACTGGAGCATTATAAGAGGGGCTGATATCAGTCACATATGTAATGTCTGGGGGTTATATCAGCACTGGAGCGTTATAAGAGGGGCTGATATCAGTCACATATGTAATGTCTGGGGTTATATCAGCACTGGAGCGTTATAAGAGGGGCTGATATCAGTCACATATGTAAGGTCTGGGGTTATATCAGCACTGGAGCATTATAAGAGGGGCTGATATCAGTCACATATGTAATGTCTGGGGTTATATCAGCACTGGAGCATTATAAGAGGGGCTGATATCAGTCACATATGTAATGTCTGGGGTTATATCAGCACTGGAGCGTTATATGAGGGGCTGATATCAGTCACATGTGTAATGTCTGGGGTTATATCAGCACTGGAGCATTATAAGAGGGGCTGATATCAGTCACATATGTAATGTCTGGAGGTTATATGAGCACTGGAGCATTATAAGAGGGGCTGATATCAGTCACATGTGTAATGTCTGGGGTTATATCAGCACTGGAGCGTTATAAGAGTGGCTGATATCAGTCACATATGTAATGTCTGGGGTTATATCAGCACTGGAGCATTATAAGAGGGGCTGATATCAGTCACATATGTAATGTCTGGGGTTATATCAGCACTGGAGCATTATAAGAGGGGATGATATCAGTCACATATGTAATGTCTGGGATTATATCAGCACTGGAGCATTATAAGAGGGTCTGATATCAGTCACATATGTAATGTCTGGGGTTATATCAGCACTGGAGCATTATAAGAGGGGCTGATATCAGTCACATATGTAATGTCTGGGGTTATATCAGCACTGGAGCATTATAAGAGGGGCTGATATCAGTCACATATGTAATGTCTGGAGGATATATCAGCACTGGAGCATTATAAGAAGGGCTGATATCAGTCACATATGTAATGTCTGGAGGATATATCAGCACTGGAGCATTATAAGAGGGGCTGGTATCAGTCACATATGTAATGTCTGGGGTTATATCAGCACTGGAGCATTATAAGAGGGGCTGATATCAGTCACATATGTAATGTCTGGGGTTATATCAGCACTGGAGCATTATAAGAGGGGCTGATATCAGTCACATGTGTAATGTCTGGGGTTATATCAGCACTGGAGCGTTATAAGAGAGCCTGATATCAGTCACATATGTAATGTCTGGGGTTATATCAGCACTGGAGCATTATAAGAGGGGCTGATATCAGTCACATGTGTAATGTCTGGGGTTATATCAGCACTGGAGCATTATAAGAGGGGCTGATATCAGTCACATATGTAATGTCTGGGGTTATATCAGCACTGGAGCATTATAAGAGGGGATATCAGTCACATATGTAATGTCTGGGATTATATCAGCACTGGAGCATTATAAGAGGGTCTGATATCAGTCACATATGTAATGTCTGGGGTTATATCAGCACTGGAGCGTTATAAGAGGGGCTGATATCAGTCACATATGTAATGTCTGGGGTTATATCAGCACTGGAGCATTATAAGAGGGGCTGATATGAGTCACATATGTAATGTCTGGGGTTATATCAGCACTGGAGCATTATAAGAGGGGCTGATATCAGTCACATATGTAATGTCTGGAGGATATATCAGCACTGGAGCATTATAAGAGGGGCTGATATCAGTCACATATGTAATGTCTGGGGTTATATCAGCACTGGAGCATTATAAGAGGGGCTGATATCAGTCACATGTGTAATGTCTGGGGTTATATCAGCACTGGAGCATTATAAGAGGGGCTGATATCAGTCACATATGTAATGTCTGGGGTTATATCAGCACTGGAGCATTATAAGAGGGGCTGATATCAGTCACATGTGTAATGTCTGGGGTTATATCAGCACTGGAGCGTTATAAGAGGGGCTGATATCAGTCACATATGTAATGTCTGGGGTTATATCAGCACTGGAGCATTATAAGAGGGGCTGATATCAGTCACATATGTAATGTCTGGGGTTATATCAGCACTGGAGCGTTATAAGAGAGCCTGATATCAGTCACATATGTAATGTCTGGGGTTATATCAGCACTGGAGCGTTATAAGAGAGCCTGATATCAGTCACATATGTAATGTCTGGGGTTATATCAGTACTGACATCTGATAAGAGGATCCACGCTGGGGTAAGTAAATATATAGGGAGAGATATATATACATATAATGTACAACCTGTATACATTGTTGTACGTGTCCCTGTGGGGGTCTGTGAATACTTCTGTCATCCCCTGTAAGTGCCGTATGCCCCAGTAGCGGTGCGCTCCGAGTGTCCGCTGAGGTCCCGGGTCTCGGCTGCCGTCAGACACGCGGTGCAGTAAGGCTCGATTATCACACTCCAGATGTGACATCAATTACACAATGAATAATGTAGCGATTGCCTAAGGAGATTGTATCACAGATCAGCGGCATCGCTCCATCACACTCACTAAAAACTTCTGATTGGCAGCTGGAAACGAGCCAAATCAGCATTAAACGCTTACAAAATGCCAACGATGAGATGCCAGCGACTCTCCACAAGTACGAGGAGGCTGCAAATGCACAATAGGAGTGCAGATACCCCCTACATATACAGCAGGGGCTACAATGCCTGACTGCAGCATACACAAGAGTATCCAACAGCACCCGGACCACCACCTCATCCCCCAACCCCAGGACACCCACAAGTAACTCACTGTCAGACCTTCTTATCACGCTCCAGTGCTGATATAACCCCAGACATTACATATGTGACTGATATCAGCCCCTCTTATAACACTCCAGTGCTGATATAACCCCAGACATTACATATGTGACTGATATCAGCCCCTCTTATAACGCTCCAGTGCTGATATAACCCCAGACATTACATATGTGACTGATATCAGCCCCTCTTATAACACTCCAGTGCTGATATAACCCCAGACATTACATATGTGACTGATATCAGCCCCTCTTATAATGCTCCAGTGCTGATATAACCCCAGACATTACATATGTGACTGATATCAGCCCCTCTTATAATGCTCCAGTGCTGATATAACCCCAGACATTACATATGTGACTGATATCAGCCTCTCTTATAATGCTCCAGTGCTGATATAACCCCAGACATTACATATGTGACTGATATCAGCCTCTCTTATAATGCTCCAGTGCTGATATAACCCCAGACATTACACATGTGACTGATATCAGCCCCTCTTATAATGCTCCAGTGCTGATATAACACCAAACATTACATATGTGACTGATATCAGCCCCTCATATAACGCTCCAGTGCTGATATAACCCCAGACATTACATATGTGACTGATATCAGCCCCTCTTATAACGCTCCAGTGCTGATATAACCCCAGACATTACATATGTGACTGATATCAGCCCCTCTTATAACGCTCCAGTGCTGATATAACCCCAGACATTACATATGTGACTGATATCAGCCCCTCTTATAACGCTCCAGTACTGATATAACCCCAGACATTACATATGTGACTGATATCAGCCCCTCTTATCACGCTCCAGTGCTGATATAACCCCAGACATTACATATGTGACTGATATCAGCCCCTCTTATAATGCTCCAGTGCTGATATAACCCCAGACATTACATATGTGACTGATATCAGCCCCTCTTATAACGCTCCAGTGCTGATATAACCTCCAGACATTATATATGTGACTGATATCAGCCCCTCTTATCACGCTCCAGTGCTGATATAACCCCAGACATTACACATGTGACTGATATCAGCCCCTCTTATAATGCTCCAGTGCTGATATAACCCCAGACATTACATATGTGACTGATATCAGCCCCTCTTATAACGCTCCAGTACTGATATAACCCCAGACATTACATATGTGACTGATATCAGCCCCTCTTATCACGCTCCAGTGCTGATATAACCTCAGACATTACATATGTGACTGATATCAGCCCCTCTTATAATGCTCCAGTGCTGATATAACCCCAGACATTACATATGTGACTGATATCAGCCCCTCTTATAACGCTCCAGTGCTGATATAACCCCAGACATTACATATGTGACTGATATCAGCCCCTCTTATAACGCTCCAGTGCTGATATAACCTCCAGACATTACATATGTGACTGATATCAGCCCCTCTTATCACGCTCCAGTGCTGATATATCCCCAGACATTACATATGTGACTGATATCAGCCCCTCTTATAACGCTCCAGTGCTGATATAACCCCAGACATTACATATGTGACTGATATCAGCCCCTCTTATAACGCTCCAGTGCTGATATATCCCCAGACATTACATATGTGACTGATATCAGCCCCTCTTATAACGCTCCAGTGCTGATATAACCCCAGACATTACATATGTGACTGATATCAGCCCCTCTTATCACGCTCCAGTGGTGATATATCCCCAGACATTACATATGTGACTGATATCAGCCCCTCTTATAATGCTCCAGTGCTGATATATCCCCAGACATTACATATGTGACTGATATCAGCCCCTCTTATAACACTCCAGTGCTGATATAACCTCCAGACATTTCATGTGTGACTAATATCAGCCCCTCTAATAACACTCTAGTGCTGATATCAGCCCCTCTTATTACGCTCCAGTGCTGATATCAGCCCCTCTTATAACGCTAGAGCACTGATAACAGCCCCTCTTATTATACTCCAGCACTGATATCAGCCCCTCTTATTACGCTCCAGTGCTAATATCAGCCCCTCTTTTTATGCTTCATTGCTAATATCAGCCCCTCTTATTATGCTCCAGCGCTGATATCAGCCCCTCTTATTATGCTCCAGTGCTGATATCTGCCCCTCTTATATCGCTCCAGTGCTGATATCTGCCCCTCCTATTACGCTCCAGGACTTATATCTGCCTTTCTTATTATGCTCCAGTGCTGATATCTGCCTCTCTTATTATGCTCCAGCACTGATATCTGCCCTTCTTATTATGCTCCAGCAGTGATATCTGCCTCTCTTATTATGCTCCAGTGCTGATATCTGCCTTTCTTATTATACTCCAGTGCTGATATCTGCCCCTCTTATTACGCTCCAGTGCTGATATCTGCCCCTCTTATAACGCTCCAGCGCTTATATAACCTCCAGACATTACATATGTGACTGATATCAGCCCCTCTTATAACGCTCCAGCGCTGATATAACCCCAGACATTACATATGTGACTGATATCAGCCCCTCTTATAACGCTCCAGCGCTTATATAACCTCCAGACATTACATATGTGACTGATATCAGCCCCTCTTATAACGCTCCAGCGCTGATATAACCCCAGACATTACATATGTGACTGATATCAGCCCCTCTTATAACGCTCCAGTGCTGATATAACCCCAGACATTACATATGTGACTGATATCAGCCCCTCTTATAACGCTCCAGTGCTGATATAACCCCAGACATTACATATGTGACTGATATCAGCCCCTCTTATAACACTCCAGTGCTGATATAACCCCAGACATTACATATGTGACTGATATCAGCCCCTCTTATAATGCTCCAGTGCTGATATAACCTCCAGACATTACATGTGTGACTGATATCAGCCCCTCTTATAACGCTCCAGTGCTGATATAACCTCCAGACATTACATATGTGACTGATATCAGCCCCTCTTATAACGCTCCAGTGCGGATATAACCCCAGACATTACATATGTGACTGATACCAGCCCCTCTTATAACGCTCCAGTGCTGATATAGACTCTAGACATTACATATGTGACTGCTATCAGACTCTCTTATAACACTCCAGTGCTGATATCAGCCCCTCTTATAACGCTCCAGTGCTGGTATCAGCCCCTCTTATTACTCTCCAGTGCTGATATCTGCGCCTCTTATAACGCTCCAGTGCTGATATCTGCCCCTCTTATAACGCTCCAGCACTGTTATCAGCCCCTCTTATAACGCTCCAGTGCTGGTATCAGCCCCTCTTATAACGCTCCAGTGCTGATATCAGCCCCTCTTATAACGCTCCAGTGCTGGTATCAGCCCCTCTTATTACGCTCCAGTGCTGATATCAGCCCCTCTTATAACGCTCCAGTGCTGATATCTGCCCCTCTTATTACGCTCTAGTGCTGGTATCAGCCCCTCTTATATCGCTCCAGTGCTGGTATCAGCCCCTCTTATAACGCTCCACTGCTGGTATCGCCTCTGTGGCGGGGGTGGTGGCCGCGGCTCCTGCTGATTATTTGGATGGGCGACATGCTCGCTTCATTGAGCAGAACAACCTAGTTGTAAGTGTCATTTAATTTCCATTTTGAAATATAATTACTGCGTTTCGCTGCAGATATCACTCTTCTGCAGATGTGTCAGGATTAATTTGTGCCGGCTTATTCACAAGTGTCAATAGTTAATTACTGGATCGTCTCTGGATGCCGGGGCCACATCCTCACTCCACAACCTCCATCATTTGGGATCCGCCGTCTTCCCGCACGTGGTCACATCCCGCCATAAGCGCACATCTCATTACACGCAGCCGAGCGTGCCTCGCGCCAAAATACTTTTTAAATTAAAAAATAATTCTGGTAATAATGTCAGATTCCTAAAAAATGCACATTAATTTAAGGTCTGTCTGATCTAATGCTCAGGGGCCCGTTGTTTGCAGGCATTGTTGTTGGAGACGACGGTTCTGCGGGACGCGCAGCGCCGGAATAAAATATCATCTCTATATATTTTGTTTCCCATAAGACATTGTGTAACGTTTACAGAGAGATGAAAAGAAAGTGAAAAAACAAGCAAAAATAATGGGAAGATTGACGGGCGGCAGCGGTGCTGCCCTCATTCCTGCTTAACCCATTCTGCCACGGAAGGAGAGGAGTCGCCCAGGAAAACGTGGCCCCAGACTATGGCCCTGTGATGGCAGGTCAGCAGTGGACGGGACTGTGGCTCACATTGATCGGGGGCACTCACTTGTTCTTGCTGCTGTCGCGCCAGGTCCATTTGCTGTCGCTGCTTTTCTATTTGGGAAGCTGCCAGTTTCTTCTGCTCATCATGGGCGGCCAGAAGCTGCTCTCGGAGGCTGATCAGCTGCGTTATCATGGTGGAAAGTTGTCGCTCCTTTTCTGCTAGGCTCTCTGGGGTTCCTGAAAGGAAGGAAAAATCCAGAAAAGCTTCAGAAATTACAACTATGAAAAGAAGTGGCATAAAATAACCAAAATAATCTAACTGGAGAGGGCTGATATGTGACCTCCTGTGTAATATAACTGATATCAGCAGAGCAGTGATGTCACCTCCTGTGTATTATAACTGATATCTGCAGAGCGGTGATGTCATCTCCTGTGTAATATAACTGATATCTGCAGAGCGGTGATGTCATCTCCTGTGTAATATAACTGATATCTGCAGAGCGGTGATGTCACTGCTGTGTAATATAACTGATATCTGCAGAGCGGTGATGTCATCTCCTGTGTAATATAACTGATATCTGCAGAGCGGTGATGTCATCTCCTGTGTAATATAACTGATATCTGCAGAGCGGTGATGTCATCTCCTGTGTAATATAACTGATATCTGCAGAGCGGTGATGTCACTGCTGTGTAATATAACTGATATCTGCAGAGCGGTGATGTCATCTCCTGTGTAATATAACTGATATCTGCAGAGCAGTGATGTCATCTCCTGTGTAATATAACTGATATCTGCAGAGCAGTGATGTCATCTCCTGTGTAATATAACTGATATCAGCATAGCAGTGATGTCACCTCCTGTGTAATATAACTGATATCAGCAGAGCGGTGATGTCATCTCCTGTGTAATATAACTGATATCTGCAGAGCAGTGATTTCACCTCCTATGTAATATAACTGATATCAGCATAGCAGTGATGTCACCTCCTGTGTAATATAACTGATATCTGCAGAGCGGTGATGTCACCTCCTGTGTAATATAACTGATATCTGGAGAGCGGTGATGTCACTGCTGTATAATATAACTGATATCTGCAGAGTGGTGATGTCACTGCTGTGTAATATAACTGATATCTGGAGAGCGGTGATGTCACTGCTGTATAATATAACTGATATCTGCAGAGCGGTGATGTCACTGCTGTATAATATAACTGATATCTGCAGAGCGGTGATGTCATCTCCTGTGTAATATAACTGATATCTGCAGAGCGGTGATGTCATCTCCTGTGTAATATAACTGATATCTGCAGAGCGGTGATGTCATCTCCTGTGTAATATAACTGATATCTGCAGAGCGGTGATGTCATCTCCTGTGTAATATAACTGATATCTGCAGAGCGGTGATGTCATCTCCTGTGTAATATAACTGATATCTGCAGAGCGGTGATGTCATCTCCTGTGTAATATAACTGATATCTGCAGAGCAGTGATGTCATCTCCTGTGTAATATAACTGATATCTGCAGAGCAGTGATGTCATCTCCTGTGTAATATAACTGATATCAGCATAGCAGTGATGTCACCTCCTGTGTAATATAACTGATATCAGCAGAGCGGTGATGTCATCTCCTGTGTAATATAACTGATATCTGCAGAGCAGTGATTTCACCTCCTATGTAATATAACTGATATCAGCATAGCAGTGATGTCACCTCCTGTGTAATATAACTGATATCAGCATAGCAGTGATGTCACCTCCTGTGTAATATAACATATCAGCAAAGCAGTGATGTCATGTCCTGTGTAATATAACTGATATCAGCATAGCAGTGATGTCACCTCCTGTGTAATATAACTGATATCAGCAGAGCAGTGATGTCACCTCCTGTGTTATATAACATATCAGCAAAGCAGTGATGTCATCTCCTGTGTAATATAACTGATATCAGCAGAGCAGTGATGTCACCTCCTGTGTAATATAACATATCAGCAAAGCAGTGATGTCATCTCCTGTGTAATATAACTGATATCAGCAGAGCAGTGATGTCACCTCCTGTGTAATATAACATATCAGCAAAGCAGTGATGTCACTTCCTGTGTAATATAACTGATATCAGCAGAGCAGTGATGTCATCTCCTGTGTAATATAACTGATATCAGCAGAGCAGTGATGTCACCTCCTGTGTAATATAACATATCAGCAGAGCAGTGATGTCATCTCCTGTGTAATATAACTGATTTCAGCATAGCAGTGATGTCACTTCCTGTGTAATATAACTGATATCAGCAGAGCAGTGATGTCACCTCCTATGTAATATAACTGATTTCAGCATAGCAGTGATGTCACCTCCTGTGTAATATAACTGATATCTGCAGAGCAGTGATGTCACCTATGTAATATAACTGATATCTGCAGAGCAGTGATGTCACCTCCTGTGTAATATAACTGATATCTGCAGAGCAGTGATGTCATCTCCTGTGTAATATAACTGATATCTGCAGAGCAGTGATGTAATCTCCTGTGTAATATAACTGATATCTGCAGAGCGGCGATGTCATCTCCTGTATAATATAGCTGATATCTGCAGAGCCGTGATGTCGCCTCCTGTGTAATATAACTGATGTCTGCAGAGCAGTGATGTCATCTCCTGTGTAATATAACTTATATCTGCAGAGCAGTGGTCACCTCCTGTGTAATATGACTGATATCTGCAGAGCGGTGATGTCACCTCCTGTGTAATATAACTGATATCAGCAGAGCAGTGATGTCACCTCCTGTGTAATATAACTGATATCTGCAGAGCAGTGATATCACCTCCTGTGTAATATAACTTATATTGCAGAGCAGTGATGTCACTTCCTGTGTAGAGCAGTGATGTCACTTCTTGTGTACTATAACTGATATCTGCAGAGCGGTGATGTCACTTTTTGTGTAGAGCGGTGATGTCACTTCTTGTGTACTATAACTGATATCTGCAGAGCGGTGAGGTCACTTTTTGTGTAGAGCGGTGATGTCACTTCCTATGTACAGCGGTGATGTCACTTCTTGTGTACAGCGGTTATGTCACTTCCTGTGTAGAGCGGTGATGTCACTTCCTGTATAGAGCGGTGATGTCACTTCCTGTGTACAGCGGTGATGTAACTTCCTGTGTACAGCGGGATGTCACTTCCTGTGTAGAGCGGTGATGTCACATCCTGTGTAGAGCGGTGATGTCACATCCTGTGTAGAGTGGTGATGTCACTTCTTGTGTAGAGGGGTGATGTCACTTCCTGTGTACAGCGGTGATGTCACTTCTTGTGTAGAGCGGTGATGTCACTTCCTGTATAGAGCGGTGATGTCACTTCCTGTGTAGAGCGGTGATGTCACTTCTTGTGTAGAGCGGTGATGTCACTTCCTGTGTAGAGCGGTGATGTCACTTCCTGTGTAGAGCGGTGATGTCACATCCTGTTTAGAGTGGTGATGTCACTTCTTGTGTAGAGCGGTGATGTCACTTCCTGTGTAGAGCGGTGATGTCACTTCCTGTGTAGAGCGGTGATGTCACTTCTTGTGTAGAGCGGTGATGTCACTTCCTGTGTAGAGCGGTGATGTCACTTCTTGTGTAGAGTGGTGATGTCACTTCCTGTGTAGAGTGGTGATGTCACTTCTTGTGTAGAGTGGTGATGTCACATCCTGTGTAGAGCGGTGATGTCACTTCTTGTGTAGAGTGGTGATGTCACTTCCTGTGTAGAGCGGTGATGTCACATCCTGTGTAGAGTGGTGATGTCACATCCTGTGTAGAGCGGTGATGTCACTTCTTGTGTAGAGTGGTGATGTCACATCCTGTGTAGAGTGGTGATGTCACTTCTTGTGTAGAGTGGTGATGTCACATCCTGTGTAGAGCGGTGATGTCACTTCTTGTGTAGAGCGGTGATGTCACATCCTGTGTAGAGCGGTGATGTCACTTCTTGTGTAGAGCGGTGATGTCACATCCTGTGTAGAGCGGTGATGTCACTTCTTGTGTAGAGTGGTGATGTCACTTCCTGTGTAGAGTGGTGATGTCACTTCTTGTGTAGAGTGGTGATGTCACTTCCTGTGTAGAGCGGTGATGTCACTTCTTGTGTAGAGCGGTGATGTCACATCCTGTGTAGAGCGGTGATGTCACTTCTTGTGTAGAGCGGTGATGTCACTTCCTGTGTACTATTATTGGCCCATGGCTCGGCTTCTGTGCGTTGCTTGTATATCAGCCCTCTCCCCTCTGTTCGCCCCCTTTTCCCCTTCCCCCGTACACGTCACACACATAGGACCTGTATACGGGTTCCTGCATGATATTGATTATCAGCCGGGCTGGAGGGGATATCGCGTGGCTGGCGACCGCTCTCGGAGACCCCGGTTGTGCCATTCTCTCAGACATCACATAGCCTCAGATGTCCGCACTTCACACAGCTCCATCGTCATTTAGCCTTTTCTGTGAGGTTTTTTTTTATCATTTCAAATGTCAGAAAAAAAAAGTCTTCGGCTAAAAGGAAAAACGGAGGAGAGAACTGAAGGATGAGACAATGAGCGGAGGTCGGTGACATGAAAGACGCCTCTGTGATGTCCGCAGATTCAACCTCGCTCTCACATCCAAATGGAAGTCTCAACTCTTTCTACTCCAAAGGCCCGAAACGCATCTAAGATAAAGGCTTCAGTGGAAAACAAACACAAAGCCGCCATTCTGTCCGCACAACAGCGGAGGCCACATGATGGACTTCTCAATGACTTTCTACTAGCAGACATCAGCCCGCCATTGTCTGCGCCCCACATTCTGCGCTGCTCCCCCATTACTGACAA
Source organism: Anomaloglossus baeobatrachus (assembly GCF_048569485.1). Taxonomy (NCBI): domain Eukaryota; kingdom Metazoa; phylum Chordata; class Amphibia; order Anura; family Aromobatidae; genus Anomaloglossus; species Anomaloglossus baeobatrachus. Next base: position 4,783,400 of record NC_134362.1, on the reverse strand, counting down.
CGTTATACATGAACACTGCAGGCAGCAAACACGGTAACCGGCAAAGTACCGAGGAGCCACAGCGGGGACCTGTGCTGCAGAGGAGGCGCCCGCCATCCCCGACCCGCTGCCATTTCTAACACGCTTGCTTTATTTTCTTTAACATGAGCACAGGATCAGTCATGAGTGCACCAAGCCTGCCCTGCTGCTTTATGCCCAGCAGCCTGAACACACCGGTGACACAGTCCAGCTGATGGGTCCCGGCTGTGTTCAGATCATAGAGGTTTACCAGTAACACCAAACCTAAAGGAATAAGAACTGTGTCCTGTGCTGCCCCCTTCTGTAATCCTTCATACTACAGCGCGCCCCCTCTTTCTGGTTGGCGGTGCTGCCGAGTACTGCTCCGCCGAGGTCAGGACAATGGTGACGTCTGACATTTCAATGGCCGCTCACTTTATATCTCATCACAAATGCTGTCCCAGCACCTATTTACCACTTCCCCCAGATGATCGCCCTCACCCCAGCATCAATCTGAGCATAGCCAATCAGTGTCACTTCTGTGGGTGACCTCTGACCTATCTAGTAAAGCCGCAAGGTCGCGGGCTAATTGTGAGTCACTGAGGCCACCCCCTCCCCCCCAGCCCTCCCTGAAGCCCAGCACTGTCACTGAGGCCCACACCTGCCAATCATCCTGGATACAGCTGATAGTCTCCCGAGGGGCATAGTCACTGAGGCCACCCCCTAGCCCACCCTGAACCCCAGCTCTGTCAGTGAGGCCCACACCTGCCAATCATCCTGGATACAGAGAATAGTCTCCCGAGGAGCATAGTCACTGAGGCCACCCCCTAGCCCACCCTGAACCCCAGCACTGTCACTGAGGCCCACACCTGCCAATCATCCTGGATACAGCTGATAGTCTCCCGAGGGGCATAGTCACTGAGGCCACCCCCCCCCAGCCCTCCCTGAAGCCCAGCACTGTCACTGAGGCCCACACCTGCCAATCATCCTGGATACAGAGAATAGTCTCCCGCGGAGCATAGTCACTGAGGCCACCCCCTAGCCCACCCTGAACCCCAGCACTGTCACTGAGGCCCACACCTGCCAATCATCCTGGATACAGCTGATAGTCTCCCGAGGGGCATAGTCACTGAGGCCACCCCCCAGCCCACCCTGAACCCCAGCTCTGTCAGTGAGGCCCACACCTGCCAATCATCCTGGATACAGAGAATAGTCTCCCGAGGAGCATAGTCACTGAGGCCACCCCCCAGCCCACCCTGAACCCCAGCTCTGTCAGTGAGGCCCACACCTGCCAATCATCCTGGATACAGAGAATAGTCTGCCGAGGAGCATAGTCACTGAGGCCACCCCCTAGCCCACCCTGAACCCCAGCTCTGTCAGTGAGGCCCACACCTGCCAATCATCCTGGATACAGAGAATAGTCTCCCGAGGAGCATAGTCACTGAGGCCACCCCCTAGCCCACCCTGAACCCCAGCACTGTCAGTGAGGCCCACACCTGCCAATCATCCTGGATGCAGGGGACCATCCATCATATGAGCAGGCACCGCTCTGTCAGTGAGGCCCACACCTGCCCATCATCCTGGATGCAGGGGACCATCCATCACATGAGCAGGCACCGCTCTGTCAGAGGTCTGTCCTCAGGACACAGATATCATACAGTGGTGGATCAGAGAGCAATCAGATCCCTCTCCACCATTCACTCTGGATAAAGACGGAAGGAACTGCAAGACCGGAAGTGATGTGACAGATGTGGAGCTACAAGCAAACTGAATAGATGGTGATAATCGCGGCTCCTGACTCCTCCGGACTCTTCATCAGGCTCAATATAGCACAAAATCTGGAGTCACATATTTATACACAACAGGACCTAGAATGGGGCAGTGATAAGACAAGTGACGTGAAGCAGAACCATCACTATGGAGGGGGCAGACTGCTGTGGCCATAAATATTTATTTATATTTTATCTCTATTGGCTAACACGGTACAAAGATATATTTTACCTGTATCTACAAGCAGACGCAGCAGACATAGATGTGAGACCCCGACCCGAAAAGACCCCGACCCGAAAAGACCGAGCGCAGCACAAATTCACAGGAGATTCTTCCTGGAATAACTGCCATGAGAAAACCTGGGATTGTAACGGGGGTGTGTAGACTTTATCTATCCCCTGTGCGCCCGGTGCAGGATGGGACGTTTATCTGCTACATATTGTGCTGGATTCAGGCCTCGCCCACACTATAAATTCACTGGTACCATTTCTTAGTGCGATGCTCTGCGGCCGCAGCTCCCACCTGAATAAGCAATCCAAAAACATGATTACTACAAAAAAGATCTCACTATAATCATTTCCTGAGGGGATTACAATAAAGCTCATAGATTCTCGGGGACGCAGCGGCCCCCCGTCATGTATGAAAAGCGGCGCCCCCCTGTCATGTATGAGAGGCGCCCCCCGTCATGTATGAGAGGCGCCCCCCGTCATGTATGAGAGGCGCCCCCCGTCATGTATGAGAGGCGCCCCCCGTCATGTATGAAAGGCAATGCCCCCCATCATGTATGAGAGGCGGCGGCCCCCCGTCATATATGAGAGGCAACGCCCCCCATCATGTATGAGAGGCGGCAGACCGCCCCCCCCGTCATGAGAGGCAGCGGAGGACGACCACGTGAAGACTCCACAGCAGGACGCCTCTGGCACGGCTAATCATGAAGGGTGACATGTGTCCACGTCAGAGAATGGTGACAAGCCGCCATGCTGCCTCCTCAGAGGACGGTCACAAGCCGCCATGCTGCCTCCTCAGAGGACGGTCACAAGCCGCCATGCTGCCTCCTCAGAGGACGGTCACAAGCCGCCATGCTGCCTCCTCAGAGGACGGTCACAAGCCGCCATGCTGCCTCCTCAGAGGACGGTCACAAGCCGCCATGCTGCCTCCTCAGAGGACGGTCACAAGCCGCCATGCTGCCTCCTCAGAGGACGGTCACAAGCCGCCATGCTGCCTCCTCAGAGGACGGTCACAAGCCGCCATGCTGCCTGCTCAGAGGACGGTCACAAGCCGCCATGCTGCCTCCTCAGAGGACGGTCATAAGCGCAGGCGGAAGAGATCATTTATTTCTAAACTCTACATTTAAGAGGCTTAAAAAATAAAATGAGAGGAAACTGAGCGGTAAGAAACCTTGGTGCATAGCGATGAGCGAAGCCACACAGTGCAGTCCGGGCTCGCACCAGACGAGTCAGTGTCCACTGCAGCGAGCATTGATGTGCCCAGGTACGCTCGGTGCTCGGGTACGCTCAGTGCTCGGGTACACACAATGCTCGGGTACGCTCGGTGCTCAGGTGCGCTCAGTGCTTGGGTACACACAGTGCTCGGTGCTCAGGTGCGCTCATTGCTCGGGTATGCTCAGTGCTCGGGTACGCACAGTGCTCAGGTACGCTCAGTGCGGTCCAGTGTGGGGCGCTCACAGTCTTTCAATGGCTCGCAGCCAGTGTGGGGCGCTCGCAGTCTCTGAATGGCTCGCAGCCAGTGTGGGGCGCTCGCAGTCTCTGAATGGCTCGCAGCCAGTGGGGGGCACTCGCAGTCTCTGAATGGCTCGCAGCCAGTGGGGGGCGCTCACAGTCTCTGAATGGCTCGCAGCCAGTGGGGGGCGCTCACAGTCTCTGAATGGCTCGCAGCCAGTGGGGGGCGCTCACAGTCTCTGAATGGCTGGCAGCCAGTGGGGGGCGCTCACAGTCTCTGAATGGCTCGCAGCCAGTGGGGGGCGCTGGCAGTCTCTGAATGGCTGGCAGCCAGTGGGGGGCGCTCACAGTCTCTGAATGGCTCGCAGCCAGTGGGGGGCGCTCACAGTCTCTGAATGGCTGGCAGCCAGTGGGGGGCGCTCACAGTCTCTGAATGGCTCGCAGCCAGTGTGGGGCGCTCGCAGTCTCTGAATGGCTCGCAGCCAGTGGGGGGCGCAATGGCTCGCAGCCAGTGGGGGGCGCTGGCAGTCTCTGAATGGCTCGCAGCCAGTGGGGGGCGCTGGCAGTCTCTGAATGGCTCGCAGCCAGTGTGGGGCGCTCGCAGTCTCTGAATGGCTCGCAGCCAGTGGGGGGCGCAATGGCTCGCAGCCAGTGGGGGGCGCTGGCAGTCTCTGAATGGCTCGCAGCCAGTGGGGGGCGCTGGCAGTCTCTGAATGGCTCGCAGCCAGTGGGGGGCGCTCGCAGTCTCTGAATGGCTCGCAGCCAGTGGGGGGCGCTCGCAGTCTCTGAATGGCTTGCAGCCAGTGGGGGGCGCTGGCAGTCTCTGAATGGCTCGCAGCCAGTGGGGGGCGCTGGCAGTCTCTGAATGGCTGGCAGCCAGTGGGGGGCGCTCGCAGTCTCTGAATGGCTCGCAGCCAGTGGGGGGCGCTGGCAGTCTCTGAATGGCTCGCAGCCAGTGGGGGGCGCTCGCAGTCTCTGAATGGCTCGCAGCCAGTGTGGGGCGCTCGCAGTCTCTGAATGGCTCGCAGCCAGTGGGGGGCGCTGGCAGTCTCTGAATGGCTTGCAGCCAGTGGGGGGCGCTGGCAGTCTCTGAATGGCTTGCAGCCAGTGGGGGGCGCTGGCAGTCTCTGAATGGCTTGCAGCCAGTGGGGGGCGCTCGCAGTCTCTGAATGGCTTGCAGCCAGTGTGGGGCGCTCGCAGTCTTTGAATGGCTCGAAGCCAGTGGGGGGCGCTCGCAGTCTCTGAATGGCTCGCAGCCAGTGGGGGGCGCTCACAGTCTCTGAATGGCTCGCAGCCAGTGGGGGGCGCTCACAGTCTCTGAATGGCTGGCAGCCAGTGGGGGGCGCTCACAGTCTCTGAATGGCTCGCAGCCAGTGGGGGGCGCTGGCAGTCTCTGAATGGCTGGCAGCCAGTGGGGGGCGCTCACAGTCTCTGAATGGCTCGCAGCCAGTGTGGGGCGCTCGCAGTCTCTGAATGGCTCGCAGCCAGTGGGGGGCGCAATGGCTCGCAGCCAGTGGGGGGCGCTGGCAGTCTCTGAATGGCTCGCAGCCAGTGGGGGGCGCTGGCAGTCTCTGAATGGCTCGCAGCCAGTGTGGGGCGCTCGCAGTCTCTGAATGGCTCGCAGCCAGTGGGGGGCGCAATGGCTCGCAGCCAGTGGGGGGCGCTGGCAGTCTCTGAATGGCTCGCAGCCAGTGGGGGGCGCTGGCAGTCTCTGAATGGCTCGCAGCCAGTGGGGGGCGCTCGCAGTCTCTGAATGGCTCGCAGCCAGTGGGGGGCGCTCGCAGTCTCTGAATGGCTTGCAGCCAGTGGGGGGCGCTGGCAGTCTCTGAATGGCTCGCAGCCAGTGGGGGGCGCTGGCAGTCTCTGAATGGCTCGCAGCCAGTGGGGGGCGCTCGCAGTCTCTGAATGGCTCGCAGCCAGTGGGGGGCGCTGGCAGTCTCTGAATGGCTCGCAGCCAGTGGGGGGCGCTCGCAGTCTCTGAATGGCTCGCAGCCAGTGTGGGGCGCTCGCAGTCTCTGAATGGCTCGCAGCCAGTGGGGGGCGCTGGCAGTCTCTGAATGGCTTGCAGCCAGTGGGGGGCGCTGGCAGTCTCTGAATGGCTTACAGCCAGTGGGGGGCGCTGGCAGTCTCTGAATGGCTTGCAGCCAGTGGGGGGCGCTCGCAGTCTCTGAATGGCTTGCAGCCAGTGTGGGGCGCTCGCAGTCTTTGAATGGCTCGAAGCCAGTGGGGGGCGCTCGCAGTCTCTGAATGGCTCGCAGCCAGTGTGGGGCGCTCGCAGTCTCTGAATGGCTCGCAGCCAGTGGGGGGCGCTCGCAGTCTCTGAATGGCTCGCAGCCAGTGGGGGGCGCTCGCAGTCTCTGAATGGCTCGCAGCCAGTGTGGGGCGCTCGCAGTCTCTGAATGGCTGGCAGCCAGTGGGGGGCGCTCACAGTCTTTGAATGGCTGGCAGTCAGTGGGGGGTGCTCGCAGTCTCTGAATGGCTCGCAGCCAGTGGGGGGTGCTCGCAGTCTCTGAATGGCTCGCAGCCAGTGTGGGGCGCTCGCAGTCTCTGAATGGCTCGCAGCCAGTGGGGGGCGCTCACAGTCTCTGAATGGCTCGCAGCCAGTGTGGGGCGCTCGCAGTCTCTGAATGGCTCGCAGCCAGTGTGGGGCGCTCGCAGTCTCTGAATGGCTCGCAGCCAGTGTGGGGCGCTCGCAGTCTCTGAATGGCTGGCAGCCAGTGGGGGGCGCTCACAGTCTCTGAATGGCTCGCAGCCAGTGGGGGGCGCTCGCAGTCTCTGAATGGCTGGCAGCCAGTGGGGGGCGCTCACAGTCTCTGAATGGCTCGCAGCCAGTGTGGGGCGCTCGCAGTCTCTGAATGGCTCGCAGCCAGTGGGGGGTGCTCGCAGTCTCTGAATGGCTCGCAGCCAGTGGGGGGCGCTCGCAGTCTCTGAATGGCTTGCAGCCAGTGGGGGGTGCTCGCAGTCTCTGAATGGCTCGCAGCCAGTGGGGGGCGCTGGCAGTCTCTGAATGGCTTGCAGCCAGTGGGGGGTGCTCGCAGTCTCTGAATGGCTCGCAGCCAGTGGGGGGCGCTCGCAGTCTCTGAATGGCTCGCAGCCAGTGTGGGGCGCTCGCAGTCTCTGAATGGCTCGCAGCCAGTGTGGGGCGCTCGCAGTCTCTGAATGGCTCGCAGCCAGTGTGGGGCGCTCGCAGTCTTTGAATGGCTCGAAGCCAGTGGGGGGGCGCTCACAGTCTCTGAATGGCTGGCAGCCAGTGGGGGGCGCTGGCGAGTCTGGGACCCATGGCTGCTGTACTGATGCCCGCCCAGTAATGGCGCTCTCTTGCTCTACATGCAGGTTGGTGGCTTTCCTTTCCTAGGGGGCGCTGGGTCTACATATCGAGGAGCTAGCGAGTGAGATCCTGTATCCGGTGACCATATTGAGAAAGTCTCGGCACCATTCTGCTCTAATGACCCCGCGAGCGACATCACAATATCATAAATAATAAACACATCGTTAGTGGCATTAGCACAATGTACGGTAATGTTCCCAGCACCATTGTGCAGACACTTAGACATTATAATGGAGCATTAAGGCATAAATGTCCATGAATGGGACTTGCAGGGGGTTAACTATAACGCGCCTGTTTTCTGATGATCACATCGGCAGCATCATGCGGCGTCTCATGGCTTATTATACATGCATATAGCCAATTATGGGGGTATAATTGTGGAAATGGCAAACAGATTGCCGTGCAAGTCATTGTGAGGGGCTGCGCTGATGGAGGCTGCGGACGGATAGTGTCCTTCATCTGCCATAAATACTGCTGAGGACAGGAACAATGAGCACTAAGAGCGCACTTGTTACACTGAGTGTAGTGCCCGGATCACTCCCAGCAGCCACAAAACACACAAAAGAGGCTGCTAACAGAGAAGAAAAGAGGACTCCCAGCGCCGCTCATGGTACCAGCATTGTTTCCATAGATACTACAGAGCCTCCAACTAATAAGAGGAGCCTAAAGTGGCACCATAAATACAGGAAAACAACGCAGACAAGAATATAATGTGTACAGACATATAAGGTGCTGTGCGATATTCAGTGCAGGGACAGAGATAATAAGGGAGCGCTCCGGGATAATAAGGGAGAGCTCCGGGATAAGAAGGGAGTGCTCCGAGATAAGAAGGGAGTGCTCCGGGTAACAAGGGAGCGGTCCAGGATAATGAGGGAGAGCTCTGTGATAATAAGGGAGCGCTCCGGGATAATAAGGGAGAGCTCCGGGATAAGAAGGGAGTGCTCCGAGATAAGAAGGGAGTGCTCCGGGTAACAAGGGAGCGGTCCAGGATAATGAGGGAGAGCTCTGTGATAATAAGGGAGCGCTCCGGGATAAGAAGGGAGAGCTCCGGGATAAGAAGGGAGAGCTCCAGGATAATAAGGGAGAGCTCCGGGATAAGAAGGGAGTGCTCCGGATAATAAGGGAGCGGTCCAGGATAATGAGGGAGAGCTCTGTGATAATAAGGGAGAGCTACGGGATAAGAAAGGAGCGGTCCAGGATAATAAGTGAGAGCTCTGGGATAATAAGGGAATGTCCTGGTATAATAAGTGAGAGCTCCGGGATAGTAAGGGAGTGTCCTGGTATAATAAGTGAGAGCTCTGGGATAATAAGGGAATGTCCTGGTATAATAAGTGAGAGCTCTGGGATAATAAGGGAATGTCCTGGTATAATAAGTGAGAGCTCCGGGATAGTAAGGGAGTGTCCTGGTATAATAAGTGAGAGCTCTGGGATAATAAGGGAGTGTCCTGGTATAATAAGTGAGAGCTCTGGGATAATAAGGGAATGTCCTGGTATAATAAGTGAGAGCTCCGGGATAGTAAGGGAGTGTCCTGGTATAATAAGTGAGAGCTCTGGTATAATAAGGGAGTGTCCTGGTATAATAAGTGAGAGCTCCGGGATAATAAGGGAGTGTCCTGGTATAATAAGTGAGAGCTCCGGGATAATAAGGGAGAGCCCTGGTATAATAAGGGAGAGCTCCGGATAATAAAGGGGTTCTCTAAGACATTAGGAGAGTGCTGTAGAATAAGTAGTGTGTGCTGAGGGATAATATGTGAGTGCTCAGATAAAACGCAAGTTTCATCACTTTTAACCCCTGAAAGACTGAGCCACTGTTTGTTAATGACCGGTCTTCATTTTCCAGTCTAAAGCCCGCTTTACACGCTGCAATGTATCTTACGATGTGTGGGTGGGGTCACGTGGTAAGTGACGCACATCCGGCATTGTAAGGTACATTGCAGCGTGTGACAGCGACGTGCGATTGTGATTGAGCGGTAAAACGTCCATCGCACACGCATCGTACCTGTCTCTAGAACTGCACGTCAGATTGTTCATCGTACCCAGGGCAGCACACATCGCAGCGTGTGACAGATCTCACCTGCGTCCTGCGGCTCCCGGCCCACAATGCGGAAGGAAGGAGGTGGGCGTGATGTCTACGTCCCGCTCAGCTCCGCCCCTCCGCTTCTATTGGCCAGCCGCCGCGTGACGTCGATGTGACGCCGAACGTCCCTCCCACTCCAGGAAGTGGACATTCGCCGCCCACATCGAGGTCGTATGGACGGGTAAGTACGTGTGACGGGGTTAATCGTTTGTGCTGCACATTCGACAAAATTGAACGTGCCACACATACGATGGGGGCATTGCAAATCACATATGAAATCGTATGCGAAATTGCAACGTGTAAAGCAGGCTTTAGTCTGGAGCTTGCGCGGATCCCGGTGATTGTGAGATTATGTTTCGGGACATATCGGACCTCATGGACATAGTGGAATATAGTGGTGGGGGCCTCTTTGCCTATTCTGCAGTGTCCCCCCCGAGGAGTGCACTGTCATTGTGATGAGGACCACGGGCACTGTAAAATGATGATTTGGGTTTATTGTGTTTTTCTATTTAATTTGGGGGCCGCTGTTCATTTTATTCCGCCCCTGATGCAGGGTTCTTGGCGCCCCCCTTCATCAGGAGCTGGTGGTATAAGTTGTGCCTGAGATACTCGGGGTGAGGAGAACTTTAGGTTGTTTTGGTCATTTTGCTGTTACTTCCCGTTATTCGGTAGGATTTCGGTTTATTTGACTCTTTCTGCACCCGAGCCTTGTGTCACCCAGAATAGATAAATCCCAGCCCCCGCTCCGCACTTTACATCAGTGCCATTTATCAAACAGAAGGGTCAAAGTTCATCAGCGATTCTCAGGTCTCCAACAGAATTTACCCCCAAACTTTTAGGAACTAAAACATATATGAAGGGACTCTGAGAGGCCAATGTTAAAAAATACCAAAAGTGACCCCATTCTAAAAACTGCCCCCTCACACTGCTCAGAACCACATCCAAGATTATTAACCCTTCAGGTGCGTCACAGTAATTAAAGCAATGTGCCAGAAAAAAAGGAATATTTTACTTTACCCACATACAAAATGTTGCTTTAGCCCCAACGTTTGCGTTTTCACAAGTAAAACTCCAGAATATGGACAGTACAATTTCTCCTGAGTACAGGGATACCCCATATGTGGTGGAGATCTACTGTTTGGGCGCACAGCAGGGCTCAGAAGAGACGGCGCGCCATTTCACTTTTGTAACACAAAATTGTCTGGAATCATTAGCAAACACCATGTCGCATTTAGAGACCCCCTGATGTGCCTGAACAGTGGAGCTCCCCCACAAGTGACCCCATTCTGGAAATGTCACCCCTTCAGGAGTTTATCTACGGGGGAGGAGCATTTTGAACCTGCAGGTGCTTCACAGAATTTTAAAACATTGCACTGTGAAATTTAAAAAGGATGTTTTATGACGTTTTTAGCCCCAACATTTTCCTTTTTGCAAGTGAAAGTGGACGGCATAGGGTGGTGCAATTTCTCCTGAGCACAGGGACACCCCTTATGTGGTCAGAAATTCTTGTTTGGGTGCACGGCGATATCTGATTTTTGGAAGTCAAAATTGTCTGAAATAAATCTGTGTGAGCTACAAGGTGCGACAATATCTGTAACACATCAAACCGGAGGGCGAGAGACGACCCCAGGGTCAGGGCAGAGAAAGCAGCGGGGGCAGCTGCAAATCACAAAATATTCTCCTCTACTACAGGTATGGAAGTAATCTGCAATATCCGACAACCCAACACATCAGGGATTACCATGTGATGGGGCAGTGTGGGATTATCATGGGATGGGCAGTGTGGGATTATCATGGGATGGGCAGTGTGGGATTACCATGGAATGGGGCAGTGTGGGATTACCATGGGATGGGGCAGTGTGGGATTACCATGGGATGGGGCAGTGCGGGATCACCATGGGATGGAGCAGTGCGGGATCACCATGGGATGGGGCAGTGTGGGATTACCATGGGATGGGGCAGTGTGGGATTACCATGGGATGGGGCAGTGTGGGATTACCATGGGATGGGGCAGTGTGGGATTACCATGGGATGGGGCAGTGCGGGATCACCATGGGATGGAGCAGTGCGGGATCACCATGGGATGGAGCAGTGCGGGATTACCATGGGATGGGGCAGTGTGGGATTACCATGGGATGGGGCAGTGTAAGATTACCATTGGATGGGGCAGTGTGGGATTACCATGGGATGGGGCAGTGTGGGATTACCATGGGATGGGGCAGTGCGGGATCACCATGGGATGGAGCAGTGCGGGATCACCATGGGATGGGGCAGTGTGGGATTACCATGGGATGGGGCAGTGTGGGATTACCATGGGATGGGGCAGTGCGGGATTACCATGGGATGGGGCAGTGTGGGATCACCATGGGATGGAGCAGTGTGGGATTACCATGGGATGGAGCAGTGTGGGATTACCATGGGATGGGGCAGTGTGGGATTACCATGGGATGGGGCAGTGTGGGATTACCATGGGATGGGGCAGTGTGGGATTACCATGGGATGGGGCAGTGTGGGATTACCATGGGATGGGGCAGTGTGGGATTACCATGGGATGGGGCAGTGTGGGATTACCATGGGATGGGGCAGTGTGGGATCACCATGGGATGGGGCAGTGTGGGATCACCATGGGATGGAGCAGTGTGGGATTACCATGGGATGGGGCAGTGTGGGATCACCATGGGATGGGGCAGTGTGGGATCACCATGGGATGGGGCAGTGTGGGATCACCATGGGATGGGGCAGTGTGGGATCACCATGGGATGGAGCAGTGTGGGATTACCATGGGATGGAGCAGTGTGGGATTACCATGGGATGGGGCAGTGTGGGATTACCATGGGATGGGGCAGTGTGGGATTACCATGGGATGGGGCAGTGTGGGATTACCATGGGATGGGGCAGTGTGGGATTACCATGGGATGGGGCAGTGTGGGATTACCATGGGATGGGGCAGTGTGGGATCACCATGGGATGGGGCAGTGTGGGATCACCATGGGATGGGGCAGTGTGGGATTACCATGGGATGGGGCAGTGTGGGATTACCATGGGATGGGGCGGCTGTGTAATAACATTGCTGATTACCTCGATATAGTCATGTAATTGCAGCCAGTAAAATAAAATCTCCAGTAATTCCTTCCTCTGAGGTTGTGCCAGAGGCGAGGAGCGTTCCTTGCTGGGATCCCTCCCTTCCCATTGGCTGCTGCCGCACGGCGCTAATCAGGGCCCTGTATTTACAGGACACGCCCGGCTGCAGCACAACATTAGGAGAAAGTCTCCATTTCTTTTTATTAGAATTCCATATTAGTGGCGTCTGCAGCTGCTGCCAGCCAAGCGTGGCGCGGCCAAGGGACAGGCATCGTAACGGCTGAGCCCGAGGACAACGGTCCCAGCAAACTCACAAAGGATGGACTTCACCAAAGACGCCAAAAATGCATCACAGCCGAGGAAACGGCTAATTACCAGAACCAGAGACACTGCAATGTGTCACAAAGCCCCCCACCCAACGTGTGACCCCCGCACCAGGGAGAACGGGCACAAGACTTGTCAGTCAGGAATTATGGCTGCATAACGTACATGTTTCCAGATTTCACCTTACATTCTCCATACACTATTGTGTAATGTCTTACACCTGATGAGGCTGGTATACTTGTGATGAAAATCAATGTAAAAATGTAAAATATTGCTGTATAAGGCTACTTTCACACATCCGGATTTTTGCTCTGCGGCACAATACGGCGTTCTGCAGAAAAACCGCAACCGGCTTTTGTAACGCCGGTTGCGGTTTTTTTTGCATAGACTTACATTAGTGCCGTATTGTGCCGCAGGGGCTTGCGTTCGGGCGGTTTTTGCCGCATGCGGCAGATTTAGCCGATGCCGCGGCCGGATCGAACGTTCCCTGCAACGTTTTTTGCTCCGGCAAAAAACGCCGCATCCGGCCGCTGCGGCACATTTTTCAATGCATACCTATGGAGGCCGGATGCGGCGCGATGCGGAAAAAAACGCATCCGGTCGCCGCATGCGGTTTTTTCCACCTCGCATGCTCAGTAGCATGCCGCAACCGGAAAAAAACGGACGGGCCGCATGTAAAAACTTATGCAACGGATGCGGTGTTTTCGCTGCATCCGTTGCATAGTTTTCACAGCCGGATTGAGCCGCAGTGCTCCAACCGGATGTGTGAAAGTAGCCTAATCCCGTTATTACAATGAGAATTTTGAGTCCAATGTTTTCCACCCAACTTTGACATTTACTGCCCACCCAGCCTGACTGACAGCTGATCAATCCCTGCCTGCCCAGCCTGACTGACAACTGATCAATCCCTGCCTGCCCAGCCTGACTGACAACTGATCAATCCCTGCCTGCCCAGCCTGACTGACAGCTGATCAATCCCTGCCTGCCCAGCCTGACTGACAGCTGATCAATCCCTGCCTGCCCAGCCTGACTGACAGCTGATCAATCCCTGCCCACCCAGCCTGACTGACAGCTGATCAATCCCTGCCTGCCCAGCCTGACTGACAACTGATCAATCCCTGCCTGCCCAGCCTGACTGACAACTGATCAATCCCTGCCCACCCAGCCTGACTGACAACTGATCAATCCCTGCCTGCCCAGCCTGACTGACAGCTGATCAATCCCTGCCTGCCCAGCCTGACTGACAACTGATCAATCCCTGCCCACCCAGCCTGACTGACAACTGATCAATCCCTGCCTGCCCAGCCTGACTGACAGCTGATCAATCCCTGCCTGCCCAGCCTGACTGACAGCTGATCAATCCCTGCCTGCCCAGCCTGACTGACAGCTGATCAATCCCTGCCTGCCCAGCCTGACTGACAACTGATCAATCCCTGCCTGCCCAGCCTGACTGACAGCTGATCAATCCCTGCCTGCCCACCCAGCCTGACTGACAGCTGATCAATCCCTGCCTGCCCAGCCTGACTGACAACTGATCAATCCCTGCCTGCCCAGCCTGACTGACAACTGATCAATCCCTGCCTGCCCAACCTGACTGACAACTGATCAATCCCTGCCTGCCCAGCCTGACTGACAGCTGATCAATCCCTGCCTGCCCAGCCTGACTGACAGCTGATAAATCCCTGCCTGCCCAGCCTGACTGACAGCTGATCAATCCCTGCCCACCCAGCCTGACTGACAACTGATCAATCCCTGCCTGCCCAGCCTGACTGACAACTGATCAATCCCTGCCTGCCCAGCCTGACTGACAGCTGATCAATCCCTGCCTGCCCACCCAGCCTGACTGACAACTGATCAATCCCTGCCTGCCCAGCCTGACTGACAGCTGATCAATCCCTGCCTGCCCAGCCTGACTGACAGCTGATCAATCCCTGCCTGCCCAGCCTGACTGACAGCTGATCAATCCCTGCCTGCCCAGCCTGACTGACAACTGATCAATCCCTGCCTGCCCAGCCTGACTGACAACTGATCAATCCCTGCCTGCCCAGCCTGACTGACAGCTGATCAATCCCTGCCTGCCCAGCCTGACTGACAACTGATCAATCCCTGCCCACCCAGCCTGACTGACAGCTGATCAATCCCTGCCCACCCAGCCTGACTGACAACTGATCAATCCCTGCCTGCCCAGCCTGACTGACAACTGATCAATCCCTGCCTGCCCAGCCTGACTGACAGCTGATCAATCCCTGCCTGCCCACCCAGCCTGACTGACAACTGATCAATCCCTGCCTGCCCAGCCTGACTGACAGCTGATCAATCCCTGCCTGCCCAGCCTGACTGACAGCTGATCAATCCCTGCCTGCCCAGCCTGACTGACAGCTGATCAATCCCTGCCTGCCCAGCCTGACTGACAACTGATCAATCCCTGCCTGCCCAGCCTGACTGACAACTGATCAATCCCTGCCTGCCCAGCCTGACTGACAGCTGATCAATCCCTGCCTGCCCAGCCTGACTGACAACTGATCAATCCCTGCCCACCCAGCCTGACTGACAGCTGATCAATCCCTGCCTGCCCAGCCTGACTGACAGCTGATCAATCCCTGCCTGCCCAGCCTGACTGACAACTGATCAATCCCTGCCCACCCAGCCTGACTGACAGCTGATCAATCCCTGCCTGCCCAGCCTGACTGACAGCTGATCAATCCCTGCCTGCCCAGCCTGACTGACAACTGATCAATCCCTGCCTGCCCAGCCTGACTGACAGCTGATCAATCCCTGCCTGCCCACCCAGCCTGACTGACAACTGATCAATCCCTGCCTGCCCAGCCTGACTGCCAACTGATCAATCCCTGCCTGCCCAGCCTGACTGACAGCTGATCAATCCCTGCCTGCCCAGACTGACAACTGATCAATCCCTGCCTGCCCAGCCTGACTGACAACTGATCAATCCCTGCCTGCCCAGCCCGACTGACAACTGATCAATCCCTGCCTGCCCAGCCTGACTGACAACTGATCAATCCCTGCCTGCCCAGCCTGACTGACAGCTGATCAATCCCTACCTGCCCAGCCTGACTGACAACTGATCAATCCCTGCCTGCCCAGCCTGACTGACAGCTGATCAATCCCTGCCTGCCCAGCCTGACTGACAACTGATCAATCCCTGCCCACCCAGCCTGACTGACAACTGATCAATCCCTGCCTGCCCAGCCTGACTGACAGCTGATCAATCCCTGCCTGCCCACCCAGCCTGACTGACAACTGATCAATCCCTGCCTGCCCAGCCTGACTGACAACTGATCAATCCCTGCCTGCCCAGCCTGACTGACAGCTGATCAATCCCTGCCTGCCCAGCCTGAATGACAGCTGATCAATCTCTGCCCACCCTGCCTGACTGACAGCTGATCAATCCCTGCCTGCCCAGCCTGAATGACAGCTGATCAATCTCTGCCCACCCTGCCTGACTGACAGCTGATCAATCCCTGCCTGCCCAGCCTGACAGCTGATCAATCCCTGCCTGCCCAGCCGAACTGACAGCTGATCAATCCCTGCCTGCCCAGCCTGACTGACAGCTGATCAATCCCTGCCCAGCCAGCCTGACTGACAGCTGATCAATCCCTGCCTGCCCAGCCTGACTGACAGCTGATCAATCCCTGCCCAGCCAGCCTGACTGACAGCTGATCAATCCCTGCCTGCCCAGCCTGACTGACAGCTGATCAATCTCTGCCCACCCAGCCTGACTGACAGCTGATCAATCCCTGCCTGCCCAGCCTGACTGACAGCTGATCAATCCCTGCCTGCCCAGCCTGACTGACAACTGATCAATCCCTGCCTGCCCAGTCTGACTGACAACTGATCAATCCCTGCCTGCCCAGCCTGACTGACAGCTGATCAATCCCTGCCTGCCCACCCAGCCTGACTGACAGCTGATCAATCCCTGCCTGCCCAGCCTGACTGACAACTGATCAATCCCTGCCTGCCCAGCCTGACTGACAGCTGATCAATCCCTGCCTGCCCAGCCTGAATGACAGCTGATCAATCCCTGCCTGCCCAGCCTGACTGACAGCTGATCAATCCCTGCCTGCCCAGCCTGACTGACAACTGATCAATCCCTGCCTGCCCACCCAGCCTGACTGACAGCTGATCAATCCCTGCCTGCCCACCCAGCCTGACTGACAGCTGATCAATCCCTGCCTGCCCAGCCTGACTGACAACTGATCAATCCCTGCCCACCCAGCCTGACTGACAACTGATCAATCCCTGCCCACCCAGCCTGACTGACAGCTGATCAATCCCTGCCTGCCCAGCCTGACTGACAACTGATCAATCCCTGCCCACCCAGCCTGACTGACAGCTGATCAATCCCTGCCTGCCCAGCCTGACTGACAACTGATCAATCCCTGCCCACCCAGCCTGACTGACAGCTGATCAATCCCTGCCTGCCCAGCCTGACTGACAACTGATCAATCCCTGCCTGCCCAGCCTGACTGACAGCTGATCAATCCCTGCCTGCCCACCCAGCCTGACTGACAACTGATCAATCCCTGCCTGCCCACCCAGCCTGACTGACAGCTGATCAATCCCTGCCCACCCAGCCTGACTGACAACTGATCAATCCCTGCCTGCCCAGCCTGACTGACAACTGATCAATCCCTGCCTGCCCAGCCTGACTGACAACTGATCAATCCCTGCCCACCCAGCCTGACTGACAGCTGATCAATCCCTGCCTGCCCAGCCTGACTGACAGCTGATCAATCCCTGCCTGCCCAGCCTGACTGACAGCTGATCAATCCCTGCCCACCCAGCCTGACTGACAGCTGATCAATCCCTGCCTGCCCAGCCTGACTGACAGCTGATCAATCCCTGCCTGCCCACCCAGCCTGACTGACAGCTGATCAATCTCTGCCCACCCAGCCTGACTGACAACTGATCAATCCCTGCCTGCCCAGTCTGACTGACAACTGATCAATCCCTGCCTGCCCAGCCTGACTGACAGCTGATCAATCCCTGCCTGCCCACCCAGCCTGACTGACAGCTGATCAATCCCTGCCTGCCCAGCCTGACTGACAACTGATCAATCCCTGCCTGCCCAGCCTGACTGACAGCTGATCAATCCCTGCCTGCCCAGCCTGAATGACAGCTGATCAATCCCTGCCTGCCCAGCCTGACTGACAGCTGATCAATCCCTGCCTGCCCAGCCTGACTGACAACTGATCAATCCCTGCCTGCCCACCCAGCCTGACTGACAGCTGATCAATCCCTGCCTGCCCACCCAGCCTGACTGACAGCTGATCAATCCCTGCCTGCCCAGCCTGACTGACAACTGATCAATCCCTGCCCACCCAGCCTGACTGACAACTGATCAATCCCTGCCCACCCAGCCTGACTGACAGCTGATCAATCCCTGCCTGCCCAGCCTGACTGACAACTGATCAATCCCTGCCCACCCAGCCTGACTGACAGCTGATCAATCCCTGCCTGCCCAGCCTGACTGACAACTGATCAATCCCTGCCCACCCAGCCTGACTGACAGCTGATCAATCCCTGCCTGCCCAGCCTGACTGACAACTGATCAATCCCTGCCTGCCCAGCCTGACTGACAGCTGATCAATCCCTGCCTGCCCACCCAGCCTGACTGACAACTGATCAATCCCTGCCTGCCCACCCAGCCTGACTGACAGCTGATCAATCCCTGCCCACCCAGCCTGACTGACAGCTGATCAATCCCTGCCCACCCAGCCTGACTGACAGCTGATCAATCCCTGCCTGCCCAGCCTGACTGACAACTGATCAATCCCTGCCTGCCCAGCCTGACTGACAGCTGATCAATCCCTGCCTGCCCACCCAGCCTGACTGACAACTGATCAATCCCTGCCTGCCCACCCAGCCTGACTGACAACTGATCAATCCCTGCCTGCCCAGCCTGACTGACAACTGATCAATCCCTGCCTGCCCAGCCTGACTGACAACTGATCAATCCCTGCCTGCCCAGCCTGACTGACAACTGATCAATCCCTGCCCACCCAGCCTGACTGACAACTGATCAATCCCTGCCTGCCCAGCCTGACTGACAGCTGATCAATCCCTGCCTGCCCAGCCTGACTGACAGCTGATCAATCCCTGCCTGCCCAGCCTGACTGACAACTGATCAATCCCTGCCTGCCCAGCCTGACTGACAGCTGATCAATCCCTGCCTGCCCAGCCTGACTGACAACTGATCAATCCCTGCCTGCCCAGCCTGACTGACAACTGATCAATCCCTGCCCACCCAGCCTGACTGACAGCTGATCAATCCCTGCCTGCCCAGCCTGACTGACAGCTGATCAATCCCTGCCTGCCCAGCCTGACTGACAGCTGATCAATCCCTGCCTGCCCACCCAGCCTGACTGACAGCTGATCAATCTCTGCCCACCCAGCCTGACTGACAGCTGATCAATCCCTGCCCACCCAGTGTGCACAGTAACTGCAATGTCTCTAAGCCCTGTGAGATTGACAGCTTCTCAGTATCCCAGCAGCAAGGAGGAGGGTTACATCAAGTCTTATCCTCCAGTCACCTCCGGAGCTGCAGTCACTATTCTGTTGTTACATTGTGTCTTATTCTCCAGAGCTGCACTCACTACTCTGCTGTTACATTGGGTCTTATCCTTCATTCACCTCCAGAGCTGCACTCACTATTCTGCTGTTACGTCGTGTCTTATCCTCCAGTCACCTCTAGAGCTGCATTATTGGGGCGTGCCTATTACATGGAATGACGTGGAGCAGATTGAGCTGTGCAGCCCCCGGTTTTTCCGTATTTGACCCCCCATCCTGTCCCTCTTTGTGGTGACCTGATAACGCTCGCTCTGCAGATCGGCTCACGCCACAGATTTTGTTATAGAAATGTGTAGTGTTGTTTGTGTAAATGAGCTTTTCAGAAGTCCGTGTAATGGCCAGAACCAGCGCACGCTCGCCCGGATACTTGGGTGATTTGGGTTTTGCTTTGTGGTGATACAGGAGATATAAAACCGCACACATAGAAAATCCCAGGTTTTTGCCATGAAAAAAAATCCTACCAAGAACAATTATTTCAGGAGTGTTTCCCGCTTTAGCCCCAGAACGCATACCTGGGGCCTCGCAGGCCGGCTGGGTCCCTTGTGTTCTATGGTGGATTCTATGGTCGCGCGTTCTAGGGTTAATGTCGCCTATAAACTGTACAAATCCTTGAAGGATCAAAGTGAAATCTTTTCAGGCGGAAAAATAAAAAAGTAAAATATTGGGATTCCATAAATCTGCACACCCTTACACTTAGGGGTACGTTACACGTTGCGACATCGCTAGCAATTCCTAGCGATGCCGAGTGCGATAGTTCCCGCCCCCATCGCACATGCGATATGTGATGATCGCTGCCGTAGTGAACATTATCGCTACGGCAGCTTCACACGCACTTACCTTGTCGGTGACAGCGCAGTGACCGCCAAACAATCCCTCCTTCAAGGGGGAGGTGCGTTCGGCGTCACCGCGACGTCACTAAGCGGCCGGCCAATAGAAGAGGAGGGGCGGATATGAGCAGGACGTAACATCCCGCCCACCTCCTTCTTCCGCATTGCCGGTGGAGGCAGGTAAGGAGATGTTCCTCGCTCCCGCGGTGTTACACACAGCGATGTGCGGAGCTGCAGGAACGACGAACAACATCGCACCTGCGGTCCACCCGACATTATGGAAATGACTGACACTGCACAGATCAACAATTTTCACCGCTTTTGCGATCGTTTATCAGCGCATCTAGGATTTACACGTTGCGATGTCGTTACCGGATGTGCGTCACTAACGATGTGACCCCGACGATATTCCGGATGCGATGTCGCAACGTGTAAAGTACACTTTGGTTTAGTTCCCTCTGAATTTCTGGTGCTTTCAGTCTTTTTGGGTCGGGGTCTGTCACATCTAGAATTGCCGATCTGTGCCCCCCTCCCCATCTGTCAGATTGCGGGGGTCTCCTGTGGACAGCGCCCTCTTCAGGTCACCACACATTTTCCCGTGGACTCCCGGTCTGGGCTTATTTGTTCCAGAACTTTCTTCTTCTTTTGGAGAAGCCATTCTTCTTCGGTCATTGTGCTACTAAGTGACATTTTCTGCATATTCCGCTTTTTATCAGAGGCCGGAAGGTTTTCTTGCAGAATTGTCAGATATTTGGTATGCTCATAATTCCTTCCCACTTGACTAAAGCCCCTGATCAGAATGCTGCCCCCACCAGGCCTCACTGTGGGGAGGGGGATCTCTTAGGGATGTGGATTGGCGATGGCCACAAAGTTTAACCTCCTCATCACACAGAACATGTTCCTTACAGGCTTTTGTAGACTTGATGGAGATTTTGGCAGAACATGGCCGGGCATGGGCGTTTCCCTCTGTCAGAAAAGCCTCCGTCTTTCACCCCCCCCCACACAGGCTGGACATGAAGAATACGGTAAATTGTTATCACATGCAGATCATAACCAAAACTGGCCAGAAATTCCTGCAGCTCCTTTAATGTTGCTGTCGGCTTTTGCAGCCTCATGGAACCATTTTTGAGAGATGTCCAGTTCTAGGTAATGTCACTGTTGTGCCATGGTATGTTGTGTTCCCTTCTCCTCACTGATAACGCTTCACTCTGAGATCCTTTGCTGTGTTGTCAGCTGTTTATGAGCAGTGCAACTAAGAAAACGTCAGGAAAATCCTCCTGGAGCAGCGACACTTTCTATAGGGTTAATCAGTATCGCTGTACATGGCGGCGGCAGATCGCTAAATACTGTATTATATGGGGGAAATGTGATTGGTTGATTCTCTACAATACCACAGCTCCAATTACACAAGGGTGCTCACACTTATGCAGCCACATGATTGTACTTTTATTTTCCCCCACAAATTTTTTTCCGTTTATTTCTCAATGGATTTGTGCAGATCATGGGTGACATTAAAGATGGAAAAATCCTGAAATTCTTCTTCTTTGATTTACACAACTAAGGCCTGGCAGTTTACCAGGGGTGTGTAGACTTTTTATAGGCACTGTATGTAGGTAAGCAATCCTGCGCAGCCTCCCCTGCGGTGTGACGGCAGTGTACACGAGGCTCTTCCCTCCGCTATCATCACAGATATACTCATCAGTCAAAACAATTATTTGAGCGGAGATTTTACTGAAAATCTGTGGTATAAAGCGGCAGCGGTGACTCTGTGTAATTGTGAGTGGAACGCGGAGAATAAACATTTTACATTTTATTGTAGTTTTATTGTAGTAAATGCACAATTTAATTTAAAAATCATGAAAATGTCAAACGCGGCGGAGCAGCCATAAAACTGCGGCGTTAATCACTGCGGAGTCCAGGTCTCCGCACAACAATTGACTGAATTTACAGGAAACCACATCCTAATTATTCCTGGTGTCATCGCCGCGTCCTGCGACAAATAACTGATATTTACATGAAACGTTATTTATATTATTGTGGGCAGAAAGAATATAATAAAAGCCGGAATTAATGACGTTCGTTATCCGGCTGCTTCCATAAGTCCACACACATCATTTATGTGCCGGGAATCAGCGGAGAGGCCGCACAGCCATGTCAGGGCGTGCATAAAGCTGTACACACATCACTCATCTGCCAGGAATCAGCAGAGAGGCCGCACAGCCATGTCAGGGCGTGCATAGAGCTGTACACACATCACTCATCTGCCGGGAATCAGCAGAGAGGCCGCACAGCCATGTCAGGGCGTGCACAGAGCTGTACACACATCATTCATCTGCCGGGAATCAGCAGAGAGGCCGCACAGCCATGTCAGGGCGTGCACAGAGCTGTACACACATCACTCATCTGCCGGGAATCAGCGGAGAGGCCGCACAGCCATGTCAGGGCGTGCATAGAGCTGTACACACATCACTCATCTGCCAGGAATCAGCAGAGAGGCCGCACAGCCATGTCAGGGCGTGCATAGAGCTGTACACACATCACTCATCTGCCAAAAATCAGCAGAGAGGCCGCACAGCCATGTCAGGGCGTGCACAGAGATGTACACACATCACTCATCTGCCAGGAATCAGCAGAGAGGCCGCACAGCTATGTCAGGGCGTGCACAGAGCTGTACACACATCACTCATCTGCCGGGAATCAGCGGAGAGGCCGCACAGCCATGTCAGGGCGTGCATAGAGCTGTACACACATCACTCATCTGCCAGGAATCAGCAGAGAGGCCGCACAGCCATGTCAGGGCGTGCATAGAGCTGTACACACATCACTCATCTGCCAAAAATCAGCAGAGAGGCCGCACAGCCATGTCAGGGCGTGCACAGAGATGTACACACATCACTCATCTGCCAGGAATCAGCAGAGAGGCCGCACAGCTATGTCAGGGCGTGCACAGAGATGTACACACATCACTCATCTGCCAGGAATCAGCAGAGAGGCCGCACAGCCATGTCAGGGCGTGCACAGAGATGTACACACATCATTCATCTGCCAGGAATCAGCAGAGAGGCCGCACAGCCATGTCAGGGCGTGCACAGAGATGTACACACATCATTCATCTGCCAGGAATCAGCAGAGAGGCCGCACAGCCATGTCAGGGCGTGCATAGAGCTGTACACACATCATTCATCTGCCGGGAATCAGCAGAGAGGCCGCACTGCCATGTCAGGGCGTGCACAGAGATGTACACACATCACTCATCTGCCAGGAATCAGCAGAGAGGCCGCACAGCCATGTCAGGGCGTGCACAGAGATGTACACACATCATTCATCTGCCAGGAATCAGCAGAGAGGCCGCACAGCCATGTCAGGGCGTGCACAGAGATGTACACACATCATTCATCTGCCAGGAATCAGCAGAGAGGCCGCACAGCCATGTCAGGGCGTGCACAGAGATGTACACACATCATTCATCTGCCAGGAATCAGCAGAGAGGCCGCACAGCCATGTCAGGGCGTGCACAGAGATGTACACACATCATTCATCTGCCAGGAATCAGCAGAGAGGCCGCACAGCCATGTCAGGGCGTGCACAGAGATGTACACACATCACTCATCTGCCAGGAATCAGCAGAGAGGCCGCACAGCCATGTCAGGGCGTGCACAGAGCTGTACACACATCATTCATCTGCCAGGAATCAGAAGAGAGGCCGCACAGCCATGTCAGGGCGTGCACAGAGATGTACACACATCATTCATCTGCCAGGAATCAGCAGAGAGGCCGCACAGCCATGTCAGGGCGTGCATAGAGCTGTACACACATCATTCATCTGCCAGGAATCAGCAGAGAGGCCGCACAGCCATGTCAGGGCGTGCACAGAGATGTACACACATCACTCATCTGCCAGGAATCAGCAGAGAGGCCGCACAGCCATGTCAGGGCGTGCACAGAGATGTACACACACCATTCATCTGCCAGGAATCAGCAGAGAGGCCGCACAGCCATGTCAGGGCGTGCATAGAGCTGTACACACATCACTCATCTGCCGGGAATCAGCAGAGAGGCCGCACAGCCATGTCAGGGCGTGCATAGAGCTGTACACACATCATTCATCTGCCAGGAATCAGCAGAGAGGCCGCACAGCCATGTCAGGGCGTGCACAGAGATGTACACACATCATTCATCTGCCAGGAATCAGCAGAGAGGCCGCAGAGCCATGTCAGGGCGTGCACAGAGATGTACACACATCATTCATCTGCCAGGAATCAGCAGAGAGGCCGCACAGCCATGTCAGGGCGTGCATAGAGCTGTACACACATCATTCATCTGCCGGGAATCAGCAGAGAGGCCACACAGCCATGTCAGGGCGTGCACAGAGCTGTACACACATCATTCATCTGCCAGGAATCAGCGGAGAGGCCGCACAGCCATGTCAGGGCGTGCACAGAGCTGTATACACATCATTCATCTGCCAGGAATCAGCAGAGAGGCCGCACAGCCATGTCAGGGTGTGCACAGAGCTGTACACACATCACTCATCTGCCAGGAATCAGCAGAGAGGCCGCACAGCCATGTCAGGGCGTGCACAGAGCTGTACACACATCATTCATCTGCCAGGAATCAGCGGAGAGGCCGCACAGCCATGTCAGGGCGTGCACAGAGCTGTACACACATCACTCATCTGCCGGGAATCAGCAGAGAGGCCGCACAGCCATGTCAGGGCGTGCACAGAGCTGTACACACATCATTCATCTGCCGGGAATCAGCGGAGAGGCCGCACAGCTATGTCAGGGCGTGCACAGAGATGTACACACATCACTCATCTGCCAGGAATCAGCAGAGAGGCCGCACAGCTATGTCAGGGCGTGCACAGAGATGTACACACATCATTCATCTGCCAGGAATCAGCAGAGAGGCCGCACAGCCATGTCAGGGCGTGCACAGAGATGTACACACATCATTCATCTGCCAGGAATCAGCAGAGAGGCCGCACAGCCATGTCAGGGCGTGCATAGAGCTGTACACACATCATTCATCTGCCGGGAATCAGCAGAGAGGCCACACAGCCATGTCAGGGCGTGCACAGAGCTGTACACACATCATTCATCTGCCAGGAATCAGCGGAGAGGCCGCACAGCCATGTCAGGGCGTGCACAGAGCTGTATACACATCATTCATCTGCCAGGAATCAGCAGAGAGGCCGCACAGCCATGTCAGGGCGTGCATAGAGCTGTACACACATCATTCATCTGCCAGGAATCAGCAGAGAGGCCGCACAGCCATGTCAGGGCGTGCATAGAGCTGTACACACATCGTTCATCTGCCAGGAATCAGCAGAGAGGCCGCACAGCCATGTCAGGGCGTGCACAGAGATGTACACACATCATTCATCTGCCAGGAATCAGCAGAGAGGCCGCACATCCATGTCAGGGCGTGCACAGAGATGTACACACATCATTCATCTGCCAGGAATCAGCAGAGAGGCCGCACAGCCATGTCAGGGCGTGCACAGAGATGTACACACATCATTCATCTGCCAGGAATCAGCAGAGAGGCCGCACAGCCATGTCAGGGCGTGCACAGAGATGTACACACATCACTCATCTGCCAGGAATCAGCAGAGAGGCCGCACAGCCATGTCAGGGCGTGCACAGAGATGTACACACACCATTCATCTGCCAGGAATCAGCAGAGAGGCCGCACAGCCATGTCAGGGTGTGCATAGAGCTGTACACACATCATTCATCTGCCAGGAATCAGCAGAGAGGCCGCACAACCATGTCAGGGCGTGCACAGAGCTGTACACACATCATTCATCTGCCAGGAATCAGCAGAGAGGCCGCACAGCCATGTCAGGGTGTGCACAGAGATGTACACACATCATTCATCTGCCAGGAATCAGCAGAGAGGCCGCACTGCCATGTCAGGGCGTGCATAGAGCTGTACACACATCATTCATCTGCCAGGAATCAGCAGAGAGGCCGCACAGCCATGTCAGGGCGTGCATAGAGCTGTACACACATCATTCATCTGCCAGGAATCAGCGGAGAGGCCGCACAGCCATGTCAGGGCGTGCACAGAGCTGTACACACATCATTCATCTGCCAGGAATCAGCGGAGAGGCCGCACAGCTATGTCAGGGCGTGCACAGAGATGTACACACATCAGTCATCTGCCGGGAATCAGCGGAGAGGCCGCACAGCCATGACAGGGCGTGCACAGAGCTGTACACACATCATTCATCTGCCAGGAATCAGCGGAGAGGCCGCACAGCCATGTCAGGGCGTGCACAGAGCTGTACACACATCATTCATCTGCCAGGAATCAGCGGAGAGGCCGCACAGCCATGTCAGGGCGTGCACAGAGCTGTACACACATCACTCATCTGCCAAGAATCAGCGGAGAGGCCGCACAGCCATGTCAGGGCGTGCACAGAGCTGTACACACATCATTCATCTGCCAGGAATCAGCGGAGAGGCCGCACAGCTATGTCAGGGCGTGCACAGAGATGTACACACATCATTCATCTGCCGGGAATCAGCGGAGAGGCCGCACAGCCATGTCAGGGCGTGCATAGAGCTGTACACACATCATTCATCTGCCAGGAATCAGCAGAGAGGCCGCACAGCCATGTCAGGGCGTGCACAGAGATGTACACACATCACTCATCTGCCAGGAATCAGCAGAGAGGCCGCACAGCTATGTCAGGGCGTGCACAGAGATGTACACACATCACTCATCTGCCAGGAATCAGCAGAGAGGCCGCACAGCTATGTCAGGGCGTGCACAGAGATGTACACACATCATTCATCTGCCAGGAATCAGCAGAGAGGCCGCAGAGCCATGTCAGGGCGTGCACAGAGATGTACACACATCATTCATCTGCCAGGAATCAGCAGAGAGGCCGCACAGCCATGTCAGGGCGTGCATAGAGCTGTACACACATCATTCATCTGCCGGGAATCAGCAGAGAGGCCACACAGCCATGTCAGGGCGTGCACAGAGCTGTACACACATCATTCATCTGCCAGGAATCAGCGGAGAGGCCGCACAGCCATGTCAGGGCGTGCACAGAGCTGTATACACATCATTCATCTGCCAGGAATCAGCAGAGAGGCCGCACAGCCATGTCAGGGTGTGCACAGAGCTGTACACACATCACTCATCTGCCAGGAATCAGCAGAGAGGCCGCACAGCCATGTCAGGGCGTGCACAGAGCTGTACACACATCATTCATCTGCCAGGAATCAGCGGAGAGGCCGCACAGCCATGTCAGGGCGTGCACAGAGCTGTACACACATCACTCATCTGCCGGGAATCAGCAGAGAGGCCGCACAGCCATGTCAGGGCGTGCACAGAGCTGTACACACATCATTCATCTGCCGGGAATCAGCGGAGAGGCCGCACAGCTATGTCAGGGCGTGCACAGAGATGTACATACATCACTCATCTGCCAGGAATCAGCAGAGAGGCCGCACAGCTATGTCAGGGCGTGCACAGAGATGTACACACATCATTCATCTGCCAGGAATCAGCAGAGAGGCCGCACAGCCATGTCAGGGCGTGCACAGAGATGTACACACATCATTCATCTGCCGGGAATCAGCAGAGAGGACGCACAGCCATGTCAGGGCGTGCATAGAGCTGTACACACATCATTCATCTGCCGGGAATCAGCAGAGAGGCCGCACAGCCATGTCAGGGCGTGCACAGAGCTGTACACACATCATTCATCTGCCAGGAATCAGCGGAGAGGCCGCACAGCCATGTCAGGGCGTGCACAGAGCTGTATACACATCATTCATCTGCCAGGAATCAGCAGAGAGGCCGCACAGCCATGTCAGGGCGTGCACAGAGCTGTACACACATCACTCATCTGCCGGGAATCAGCAGAGAGGCCGCACAGCCATGTCAGGGCGTGCACAGAGCTGTACACACATCATTCATCTGCCGGGAATCAGCGGAGAGGCCGCACAGCCATGTCAGGGCGTGCATAGAGATGTACACACATCATTCATCTGCCAGGAATCAGCAGAGAGGCCGCACAGCCATGTCAGGGCGTGCACAGAGATGTACACACATCATTCATCTGCCGGGAATCAGCAGAGAGGCCGCACAGCCATGTCATGGCGTGCATAGAGCTGTACACACATCAGTCATCTGCCGGGAATCAGCGGAGAGGCCGCACAGCCATGTCAGGGTGTGCACAGAGCTGTACACACATCATTCATCTGCCAGGAATCAGCGGAGAGGCCGCACAGCCATGTCAGGGCGTGCACAGAGATGTACACACATCATTCATCTGCCAGGAATCAGCAGAGAGGCCGCACAGCCATGTCAGGGCGTGCACAGAGATGTACACACATCATTCATCTGCCAGGAATCAGCGGAGAGGCCGCACAGCCATGTCAGGGCGTGCACAGAGCTGTACACACATCATTCATCTGCCAGGAATCAGCAGAGAGGCCGCACAGCCATGTCAGGGCGTGCACAGAGATGTACACACATCATTCATCTGCCGGGAATCAGCGGAGAGGCCGCACAGCCATGTCAGGGCGTGCACAGAGATGTACACACATCATTCATCTGCCAGGAATCAGCGGAGAGGCCGCACAGCCATGTCAGGGTGTGCACAGAGATGTACACACATCATTCATCTGCCAGGAATCAGCGGAGAGGCCGCACAGCCATGTCAGGGCGTGCACAGAGATGTACACACATCATTCATCTGCCAGGAATCAGCAGAGAGGCCGCACAGCCATGTCAGGGCGTGCACAGAGATGTACACACATCATTCATCTGCCGGGAATCAGCGGAGAGGCCACACAGCCATGTCAGGGCGTGCACAGAGCTGTACACACATCATTCATCTGCCAGGAATCAGCGGAGAGGCCGCACAGCTATGTCAGGGCGTGCACAGAGATGTACACACATCAGTCATCTGCCGGGAATCAGCGGAGAGGCCGCACAGCCATGTCAGGGCGTGCATAGAGCTGTACACACATCATTCATCTGCCAGGAATCAGCGGAGAGGCCGCACAGCCATGTCAGGGCGTGCACAGAGCTGTACACACATCACTCATCTGCCAAGAATCAGCGGAGAGGCCGCACAGCCATGTCAGGGCGTGCACAGAGCTGTACACACATCATTCATCTGCCAGGAATCAGCGGAGAGGCCGCACAGCTATGTCAGGGCGTGCACAGAGATGTACACACATCATTCATCTGCCGGGAATCAGCGGAGAGGCCGCACAGCCATGTCAGGACGTGCATAGAGCTGTACACACATCATTCATCTGCCAGGAATCAGCAGAGAGGCCGCACAGCCATGTCAGGGCGTGCACAGAGATGTACACACATCACTCATCTGCCAGGAATCAGCAGAGAGGCCGCACAGCTATGTCAGGGCGTGCACAGAGATGTACACACATCACTCATCTGCCAGGAATCAGCAGGGAGGCCGCACAGCTATGTCAGGGCGTGCACAGAGATGTACACACATCATTCATCTGCCAGGAATCAGCAGAGAGGCCGCACAGCCATGTCAGGGCGTGCACAGAGATGTACACACATCATTCATCTGCCAGGAATCAGCAGAGAGGCCGCACAGCCATGTCAGGGCGTGCATAGAGCTGTACACACATCATTCATCTGCCGGGAATCAGCAGAGAGGCCGCACAGCCATGTCAGGGCGTGCACAGAGCTGTACACACATCATTCATCTGCCAGGAATCAGCGGAGAGGCCGCACAGCCATGTCAGGGCGTGCACAGAGTTGTATACACATCATTCATCTGCCAGGAATCAGCAGAGAGGCCGCACAGCCATGTCAGGGCGTGCACAGAGCTGTACACACATCACTCATCTGCCAGGAATCAGCAGAGAGGCCGCACAGCTATGTCAGGGCGTGCACAGAGCTGTACAAACATCATTCATCTGCCAGGAATCAGCGGAGAGGCCGCACAGCCATGTCAGGGCGTGCACAGAGCTGTACACACATCACTCATCTGCCGGGAATCAGCAGAGAGGCCGCACAGCCATGTCAGGGCGTGCACAGAGCTGTACACACATCATTCATCTGCCGGGAATCAGCGGAGAGGCCGCACAGCCATGTCAGGGCGTGCATAGAGCTGTACACACATCATTCATCTGCCAGGAATCAGCAGAGAGGCCGCACAGCCATGTCAGGGCGTGCACAGAGATGTACACACATCATTCATCTGCCGGGAATCAGCAGAGAGGCCGCACAGCCATGTCAGGGCGTGCATAGAGCTGTACACACATCAGTCATCTGCCGGGAATCAGCAGAGAGGCCGCACAGCCATGTCAGGGCGTGCACAGAGATGTACACACATCATTCATCTGCCAGGAATCAGCGGAGAGGCCGCACAGCCATGTCAGGGCGTGCACAGAGCTGTACACACATCACTCATCTGCCGGGAATCAGCGGAGAGGCCGCACAGCCATGTCAGGGTGTGCACAGAGCTGTACACACATCATTCATCTGCCAGGAATCAGCGGAGAGGCCGCACAGCCATGTCAGGGCGTGCACAGAGATGTACACACATCATTCATCTGCCAGGAATCAGCAGAGAGGCCGCACAGCCATGTCAGGGCGTGCACAGAGATGTACATACATCATTCATCTGCCAGGAATCAGCGGAGAGGCCGCACAGCCATGTCAGGGCGTGCACAGAGATGTACACACATCATTAATCTGCCAGGAATCAGCAGAGAGGCCGCACAGCCATGTCAGGGCGTGCACAGAGATGTACACACATCATTCATCTGCCAGGAATCAGCAGAGAGGCCGCACAGCCATGTCAGGGCATGCATAGAGCTGTACACACATCATTCATCTGCCGGGAATCAGCAGAGAGGCCGCACAGCCATGTCAGGGCGTGCACAGAGCTGTACACACATCATTCATCTGCCAGGAATCAGCGGAGAGGCCGCACAGCCATGTCAGGGTGTGCACAGAGATGTACACACATCATTCATCTGCCAGGAATCAGCAGAGAGGCCGCACAGCCATGTCAGGGCGTGCACAGAGATGTACACACATCATTCATCTGCCAGGAATCAGCAGAGAGGCCGCACTGCCATGTCAGGGCGCGCACAGAGCTGTACACACATCATTCATCTACCAGGAATCAGCAGAGAGGCCGCATTGCCATGTCAGGGCGTGCACAGAGCTGTACACACATCACTCATCTGCCGGGAATCAGCGGAGAGGCCGCACAGCCATGTCAGGGTGTGCACAGAGATGTACACACATCATTCATCTGCCAGGAATCAGCAGAGAGGCCGCACAGCCATGTCAGGGCGTGCACAGAGATGTACACACATCATTCATCTGCCAGGAATCAGCAGAGAGGCCGCACTGCCATGTCAGGGCGTGCACAGAGCTGTACACACATCATTCATCTGCCAAAAATCAGCGGAGAGGCCGCACAGCCATGTCAGGGCGTGCACAGAGCTGTATACACATCATTCATCTGCCAGGAATCAGCAGAGAGGCCGCACAGCCATGTCAGGGCGTGCACAGAGCTGTACACACATCACTCATCTGCCAGGAATCAGCAGAGAGGCCGCACAGCCATGTCAGGGCGTGCACAGAGCTGTACACACATCACTCATCTGCCGGGAATCAGCGGAGAGGCCGCACAGCCATGTCAGGGTGTGCACAGAGCTGTACACACATCATTCATCTGCCAGGAATCAGCGGAGAGGCCGCACAGCCATGTCAGGGCGTGCACAGAGATGTACACACATCATTCATCTGCCAGGAATCAGCAGAGAGGCCGCACAGCCATGTCAGGGCGTGCACAGAGATGTACACACATCATTCATCTGCCAGGAATCAGCGGAGAGGCCGCACAGCCATGTCAGGGCGTGCACAGAGATGTACACACATCATTAATCTGCCAGGAATCAGCAGAGAGGCCGCACAGCCATGTCAGGGCGTGCACAGAGATGTACACACATCATTCATCTGCCAGGAATCAGCAGAGAGGCCGCACAGCCATGTCAGGGCATGCATAGAGCTGTACACACATCATTCATCTGCCGGGAATCAGCAGAGAGGCCGCACAGCCATGTCAGGGCGTGCACAGAGCTGTACACACATCATTCATCTGCCAGGAATCAGCGGAGAGGCCGCACAGCCATGTCAGGGTGTGCACAGAGATGTACACACATCATTCATCTGCCAGGAATCAGCAGAGAGGCCGCACAGCCATGTCAGGGCGTGCACAGAGATGTACACACATCATTCATCTGCCAGGAATCAGCAGAGAGGCCGCACTGCCATGTCAGGGCGCGCACAGAGCTGTACACACATCATTCATCTACCAGGAATCAGCAGAGAGGCCGCATTGCCATGTCAGGGCGTGCACAGAGCTGTACACACATCACTCATCTGCCGGGAATCAGCGGAGAGGCCGCACAGCCATGTCAGGGTGTGCACAGAGCTGTACACACATCATTCATCTGCCGGGAATCAGCAGAGAGGCCGCACTGCCATGTCAGGGCGTGCACAGAGCTGTACGCACATCACTCATCTGCCGGGAATCAGCAGAGAGGCCGCACAGCCATGTCAGGGCGTGCACAGAGCTGTACACACATCATTCATCTGCCAGGAATCAGCAGAGAGGCCGCACTGCCATGTCAGGGCGTGCACAGAGCTGTACACACATCATTCATCTGCCGGGAATCAGCGGAGAGGCCGCACAGCCATGTCAGGGCGTGCATAGAGCTGTACACACATCATTCATCTGCCAGGAATCAGCAGAGAGGCCGCACAGCCATGTCAGGGCGTGCACAGAGATGTACACACATCATTCATCTGCCGGGAATCAGCAGAGAGGCCGCACAGCCATGTCAGGGCGTGCATAGAGCTGTACACACATCAGTCATCTGCCGGGAATCAGCAGAGAGGCCGCACAGCCATGTCAGGGCGTGCACAGAGATGTACACACATCATTCATCTGCCAGGAATCAGCGGAGAGGCCGCACAGCCATGTCAGGGCGTGCACAGAGCTGTACACACATCACTCATCTGCCGGGAATCAGCAGAGAGGCCGCACAGCCATGTCAGGGTGTGCACAGAGCTGTACACACATCATTCATCTGCCAGGAATCAGCGGAGAGGCCGCACAGCCATGTCAGGGCGTGCATAGAGCTGTACACACATCACTCATCTGCCGGGAATCAGCAGAGAGGCCGCACAGCCATGTCAGGGCGTGCACAGAGCTGTACACACATCATTCATCTGCCGGGAATCAGCGGAGAGGCCGCACAGCCATGTCAGGGCGTGCATAGAGCTGTACACACATCATTCATCTGCCGAAAATCAGCAGAGAGGCCGCACAGCCATGTCAGGGTGTGCACAGAGATGTACACACATCAGTCATCTGCCGGGAATCAGCAGAGAGGCCGCACAGCCATGTCAGGGCGTGCACAGAGCTGTACACACATCATTCATCTGCCGGGAATCAGCAGAGAGGCCGCACAGCCATGTCAGGGCGTGCACAGAGATGTACACACATCATTCATCTGCAAGGAATCAGCGGAGAGGCCGCACAGCCATGTCAGGGCGTGCACAGAGATGTACACACATCATTCATCTGCCAGGAATCAGCAGAGAGGCCGCACTGCCATGTCAGAGCGTGCATAGAGCTGTACACACATCATTCATCTACCAGGAATCAGCAGAGAGGCCGCACAGCCATGTCAGGGCGTGCACAGAGCTGTACACACATCACTCATCTGCCGGGAATCAGCAGAGAGGCCGCACAGCCATGACAGGGCGTGCACAGAGCTGTACGCACATCATTCATCTGCCAGGAATCAGCAGAGAGGCCGCACAGCCATGTCAGGGCGTGCACAGAGATGTACACACATCATTCATCTGCCAGGAATCAGCGGAGAGGCCGCACAGCCATGTCAGGGCGTGCACAGAGATGTACACACATCATTAATCTGCCAGGAATCAGCAGAGAGGCTGCACAGCCATGTCAGGGCGTGCACAGAGATGTACACACATCATTCATCTGCCAGGAATCAGCAGAGAGGCCGCACAGCCATGTCAGGGCGTGCACAGAGATGTACACACATCATTCATCTGCCAGGAATCAGCAGAGAGGCCGCACAGCCATGTCAGGGCGTGCATAGAGCTGTACACACATCATTCATCTGCCGGGAATCAGCAGAGAGGCCGCACAGCCATGTCAGGGCGTGCACAGAGCTGTACACACATCATTCATCTGCCAGGAATCAGCGGAGAGGCCGCACAGCCATGTCAGGGTGTGCACAGAGATGTACACACATCATTCATCTACCAGGAATCAGCAGAGAGGCCGCACAGCCATGTCAGGGCGTGCACAGAGATGTACACACATCATTCATCTGCCAGGAATCAGCAGAGAGGCCGCATTGCCATGTCAGGGCGTGCACAGAGCTGTACACACATCACTCATCTGCCGGGAATCAGCGGAGAGGCCGCACAGCCATGTCAGGGTGTGCACAGAGCTGTACACACATCATTCATCTGCCGGGAATCAGCAGAGAGGCCGCACTACCATGTCAGGGCGTGCACAGAGCTGTACGCACATCACTCATCTGCCGGGAATCAGCAGAGAGGCCGCACAGCCATGTCAGGGCGTGCACAGAGCTGTACACACATCATTCATCTGCCAGGAATCAGCAGAGAGGCCGCACTGCCATGTCAGGGCGTGCACAGAGCTGTACACACATCATTCATCTGCCAGGAATCAGCGGAGAGGCCGCACTGCCATGTCAGGGCGTGCACAGAGCTGTACACACATCATTCATCTACCAGGAATCAGCAGAGAGGCCGCATTGCCATGTCAGGGCGTGCTCAGAGCTGTACACACATCACTCATCTGCCGGGAATCAGCAGAGAGGCCGCACTGCCATGTCAGGGCGTGCATAGAGCTGTACACACATCATTCATCTGCCAGGAATCAGCAGAGAGGCCGCACTGCCATGTCAGGGCGTGCACAGAGCTGTACACACATCATTCATCTGCCAGGAATCAGCAGAGAGGCCGCACAGCCATGACAGGGCGTGCACAGAGCTGTACGCACATCATTCATCTGCCAGGAATCAGCAGAGAGGCCGCACAGCCATGTCAGGGCGTGCACAGAGCTGTACACACATCATTCATCTGCCAGGAATCAGCAGAGAGGCCGCACTGCCATGTCAGGGCGTGCACAGAGCTGTACACACATCACTCATCTGCCGGGAATCAGCAGAGAGGCCGCACAGCCATGTCAGGGCGTGCACAGAGCTGTACACACATCACTCATCTGCCAGGAATCAGCAGAGAGGCCGCACTGCCATGTCAGGGCGTGCACAGAGCTGTACGCACATCATTCATCTGCCAGGAATCAGCAGAGAGGCCGCACTGCCATGTCAGGGCGTGCACACTCGATGTTGTGAGTTGGACCGTCACAATCGGCCAGATTTTTTTGAAAAATATGATTCGGGACCGCACTTTGACCCTGAACATCTGACCGGACACCGAACCCCATATAAGTCTATGGGGACCTGAACATTGTGCTGTAAAGTGGTTTTAGAAAGGGCTAGAGGGATTAGAGCAGGACCATTATACTTACCGTCTCCCTCGCAACTGTAGCACTACTCCTGGGCCCACTCACTAATCCTCATCCATATTCACTGCTTCCCCCACACCCACCATCAGTTCCGGCGTCTGTGTTTGGTTGCAGTCAGACCGCATCCCCACCCTGGGTGACAGCATCTGTGATTGGTTGGAATCACACATGCTGTCTTCGTCCCTAAAGTGGTGTAAAAATAAATAAATAAATTGGTGTGGGGTCCCCACATGTTGTGATACCCAGCACAGATAACATGACCATACGCAGCGGCTTCAGGCAGAGACTGACTATGCAGCAGCTGTGAGCAGTGATATTCAGTTTATCTGCTGTCACTGCTGGAGGTTCCCATGGTCCCCCACATGTGACCGCAGGTAAACTGACCTCAGGCGACCTCATTGAACTCAGTGACCTCACCTCAGGTAAACTCATTCAGTTCAACCTGCATCTCCTGACAGAAAACCACGGGTTTTTTGGAAAGATGCAGATTTAGTGCAGGAATTTGGTGTATGAATTTCAGCACCAAATCTGCATCTCTTGGCAAATAATGCACATGAAAACGGTTTTGATGCCGTGTCGCTGCGGTTTTCTGCCATGAGATGGAAATTTGGCGTTAAAAGTCTGCACAAAATTTGCATCTCCTGGCACAAAACTACACCGAAAGGGCATCAAAACCGTTTTTCTGCGTTTTTTTGAGATGCATATTTGCTGGTGGAATAAAAAATGCAGTTTTCTGGCAGGAGATGCAGGTTTCATTGAACTGAACGAGTTCACCTGAGGTGAGGTCACCTGTGGTCACAGGTGGGGCACTGAGGACCTCCAGCTGTAACCACAAATAAACTCAGTGACGTCACCACTCACAGCTGCGGCTCAGTAAAGCCACAGCGTACGAACATGTTCTTTGCTCGCGACCTGCGACTTCAGTATCTAGCAGGGCTGGCATCCTCATGGTACCTCATGTGGATTACGTCGGACCTAGGTGTTTGGGGTTAATACATTGGAGAAAGGGTGTTTTTGTATTTTATTTCAAATAAAGGATTTTTCATTGGTTGTGTTTATTTCTTTTCACTTACAGATTAGTAATGGGTGGGTCTTAAAGATGCCTCCCATTACTAATCTAGGGCTTAGTTCCAGCTGTGAGCCGTCATTAACTCTTTATATTACCCCAATTGCTGCCGCAACAGGGCAATTGGGAAAAGTTGGTTAAAGTGCCAGAATTCTCACATCTAATAAATTTGACAATTCTATGCAGCTGCAGGCTGCTATTTTTAGGCTGTGGAGGCTCAATAACAATGGGCCTCCCCAACCTAAGAATACCAGCCCCCAGCTGTCGGCTTTATCATTGCTGGCTATCAAAATAGGGGGAGGGGGACTGTACACCATTTTTTTTCTTATTATTTAAAAAACAACATGGGGTTCCTCTTATTTTGATACACAGCCAAGATAAGCGCAGGGCTGCAGCCTGTAGCCATATGCTTTATCTGTTCCGGGTAGAATAATATGAGGGGAGCCTACGCCAATTTATTTATTTACTTATTTTCATACTACTTTAGGGATGCAGACAGTGTGTGTGATGCCAAGCAATCACAGGTGCTGTCACACAGGGTGGGGGCACGGTGTGACTGCAACCAATCACAGACGTTGGGACTGCTGGTGCGTGGGGGAAGCAGTGAATATGTATGAGAGTTAATGAGCGGCTCCGGAAGTAGTGTTACAGCTGCGCGGGAGACTCGGTAAGTATAACGCTCCTGCTTTATTCACTATTTTCTTTCTTTATCCTATATTTATTTTAATTATCTGGATGGCCGAACCTGAAGAGTAACACTGAGGTCCCTAAGAAGTCTGTTTTCGGGGTCCCTGAGCAGTCCGTTGGTTCTTGAGAAGTTCGTGTTTGGAGTCTGTGAGCAGTCCATGTTCAGGGTCTGTGAGAAGTCCGTGTTCAGGATCCTTGAGAGGTCCGTGTTTGGGGTCCCTCAGAAGTCCGTGTTCGGGGTCTGTGAGAAGTCCGTTTTCGGGGTCCCTGAGAAGTCCGTCGGTTCTTGAGAAGTCCGTGTTCGGGGTCTGTGAGAAGTCCGTGTTTGGGGTCCTTGAGAAGTCCGTGTTTGGGGTCCCTCAGAAGTTCATGATCGCGGTCTGTGAGAAGTCCGTGTTTGGGGTCCCTCAGAAGTCCGTGTTTGGGGTCCCTGAGAAGTCCGTGTTCGGGGTCCCTGAGAAGTCCGTGGTTAGGGTCCCTGAGAAGTCCGTGGTTAGGGTCCCTGAGAAGTCCGTGTTCGGGGTCCGTGTTCGTGGTCCCTGAGAAATCCGTGTTTGGAGTCCCTCAGAAGTCTGTGAGAAGTCCGTGTTCGGGGTCCGTGAGAAGTCCGTGTTTGGGGTCCCTGAGAAGTCCATGTTCGGGGTCCCTGAGAAGTCTGTGTTCGGGATCCCTGAGATGTCCGTGTACAGGGTCCCTGAGATTTCCGTGTGCGGGGTTCGTGTTCGGGGTCCCTGAGAAGTCCATGTTCGGGGTCCCTGAGAAGTCCGTGTTTGGGGTCCCTGAGAAGTCCGTGTTTGGGGTCCCTGAGAAGTCCGTGTTTGGGGTCCCTCAGAAGTCTGTGTTCGGGGCCTGTGAGAAGTCCGTGTTCGGGGTCCGTGAGAAGTCCGTGTTCGGGATTCCCTGAGAAGTCCGTGTTTGGGGTCCCTGAGAAGTCCGTGTTTGGGGTCCCTGAGAAGTCCGTGTTCGGGGTCCGTGTTTGGGGTCCCTGAGAAGTCTGTGTTCGGGGTCCGTGAGAAGTCTGTGTTCGGGGTCTGTGAGAAGTCCGTGTTCGGGGTCCGTGTTTGGGGTCCCTGAGAAGTCTGTGTTCGGGGTCCGTGAGAAGTCCGTGTTCGGGGTCCGTGATATGTCCGTGTTTGGGGTCCTTGAGAAGTCCGTGTTTGGGGTCCCTCAGAAGTCCGTGTTTGGGGTCCCTGAGAAGTCCGTGTTCGGGGTCCCTGAGAAGTTCGTGTTCGGGGTCCGTGAGAAGTCCGTGGTCGGTGTTCTTGAGAAGTCAGTGTTTGGGGTCCCTCAGAAGTCCGTGTTTGGGGTCCCTGAGAAGTCCGTGTTCGGGGTCCGTGTGCGGACTCTGAATGTCACCGTTCGGGTTCGCTCATCACTACTACACCGGCTCCACGGCAGATGGAGGCGACATTTCTGAGAGTCGTCTATTAGTTTGAGTGGAGATTCCAGAAATTCATGGACTTTACATAAATATAATCATGTGCATAGAATCCATTGTCGGCGTGTGAGCAGCCCTGTACCCCGCAGGTGGAGCAGCTTTATGTCATGTGGTTTGGTACTACAACTCCCAGCTGGCACATCGTTTTCCGTAGCTTCTAGCGGATGTAGCAGTGCTCGGTCACAGACTGGCTGCGCCTTTTCTCGGATGCAGCAGAGCTGAGCGCGCTCTTGGCTCTGCTATATCTGCACACAGCGCTCACACACGTACATGGAGCAAATGAAGCGTTTGCAGCCGGAGAAGAAGACAATCAGTTTGTAGAAGTGATCAGGGTGCACTCGGCGCAGCCGGCATCGTCTTCACATTCCTGCA
Organism: Anomaloglossus baeobatrachus; assembly: GCF_048569485.1. Taxonomy (NCBI): domain Eukaryota; kingdom Metazoa; phylum Chordata; class Amphibia; order Anura; family Aromobatidae; genus Anomaloglossus; species Anomaloglossus baeobatrachus. The sequence continues at coordinate 4,744,535 of NC_134362.1, read as the reverse complement.
GGAATCAAGTGCATGTTAAGTATCAGCGCTGATTATTTAATCAGAGGAGGCAGCGCCGCCGCCCGCCATCATTTGGGTGGCAGATAATATTTTCCTCATAAAATAATTGTGCACCTGTCGTGATGGCAGCCACTCACATAAATGTGAAGTCAAAGCGTCTGCACCCCTCCCCAGCATGAATGGGAGCCATGGCAGACACATCCACAGCCCTCACATATCTGTGACACTGCCCAGCAGGGGGCGCACTCAGGCCTGCACCTGTCGGGGCTCAGTTACTGCTGAATAATAGAAATTATGTAAAGCGGCAAGAAAGAAAAGCACAAGGAGGAGATCCCGGCAGCCGCTGTGCCGATCACTATATATCTGTATACCGTATACAGCTCACTCAGAGGGGCGCTGGAGAGGCAGTCACAAGCCAGTCTGCAAAAATACCACACCTGGATATGAGGGCGCTAGTGAGCACTGATCACCACGGATCATCACTGATCACCACGCATCATCACTGATCACCACGCATCATCACTGATCACCACGCATCATCACTGATCACCACGCATCATCACTGATCACCACGCATCATCACTGATCACCACGCATCATCACGGATCATCACTGATCACCACGCATCATCACTGATCACCACGGATCATCACTGATCACCACTGATCACCACGCATCATCACTGATCACCACGCATCATCACTGATCACCACGCATCATCACTGATCATCACTGATCACCATGCATCATCACTGATCACCACGCATCATCACTGATCACCACGCATCATCACTGATCACCACGCATCATCACTGATCACCACGCATCATCACTGATCATCACTGATCACCATGCATCATCACTGATCACCACGCATCATCACTGATCACCACGCATCATCACTGATCACCACGCATCATCACTGATCACCACGCATCATCACTGATCACCACGCATCATCACTGATCACCACGCATCATCACTGATCACCACGCATCATCACTGATCACCACGGATCATCACTGATCACCACGGATCATCACTGATCACCACGCATCATCACTGATCACCACGCATCATCACTGATCACCACGCATCATCACTGATCACCACGCATCATCACTGATCACCACGGATCATCACTGATCACCACGCATCATCACTGATCACCACGGATCATCACTGATCACCACGGATCATCACTGATCACCACGCATCATCACTGATCACCACGCATCATCACTGATCACCACGCATCATCACTGATCACCACGCATCATCACTGATCACCACGCATCATCACTGATCACCACGGATCATCACTGATCACCACGCATCATCACTGATCACCACGGATCATCACTGATCACCACGGATCATCACTGATCACCACGCATCATCACTGATCACCACGCATCATCACTGATCACCACGCATCATCACTGATCATCACTGATCACCACGCATCATCACTGATCACCACGCATCATCACTGATCACCACGCATCATCACTGATCACCACGCATCATCACTGATCATCACTGATCACCATGCATCATCACTGATCACCACGCATCATCACTGATCACCACGCATCATCACTGATCACCACGCATCATCACTGATCACCACGCATCATCACTGATCACCACGGATCATCACTGATCACCACGGATCATCACTGATCACCACGCATCATCACTGATCACCACGGATCATCACTGATCACCACGGATCATCACTGATCACCACGGATCATCACTGATCACCACGGATCATCACTGATCACCACGCATCATCACTGATCACCACGCATCATCACTGATCACCACGCATCATCACTGATCACCACGGATCATCACTGATCACCACGCATCATCACTGATCATCACTGATCACCATGCATCATCACTGATCATCACTGATCACCACTGATCATCACTGATCACCACGCATCATCACTGATCACCACGCATCATCACTGATCACCACGGATCATCACTGATCACCACGGATCATCACTGATCACCACGCATCATCACTGATCACCACGCATCATCACTGATCACCACGCATCATCACTGATCACCACGGATCATCACTGATCACCACGCATCATCACTGATCATCACTGATCACCATGCATCATCACTGATCATCACTGATCACCACTGATCATCACTGATCACCACGCATCATCACTGATCACCACGCATCATCACTGATCACCACTGATCATCACTGATCATCACTGATCATCACTGATCACCATGCATCATCACTGATCACCACTGATCATCACTGATCATCATTGATCATCACTGATCACCACGCATCATCACTGATCACCACGCATCATCACTGATCACCACGCATCATCACTGATCACCACGCATTATCACTGGTCACCACGCATCATCACTGGTCACCACTGATCACCACGCATCATCACTGATCACCACACATCATCACTGATCACCACGCATCATCACTGATCACCACGCATCATCACTGGTCACCACGCATCATCACTGGTCACCACTGATCACCACGCATCATCACTGATCACCACACATCATCACTGATCACCACGCATCATCACTGATCACCACGCATCATCACTGATCACGCATCATCACTGATCACCACGCATCATCACTGATCACCACGGATCATCACTGATCACCACACATCATCACTGATCACCACGGATCATCACTGATCACCACGCATCATCACTGATCACCACGCATCATCACTGATCACCACGGATCATCACTGATCACCACGCATCATCACTGATCACCATGCATCATCACTGATCATCACTGATCACCACTGATCATCACTGATCACCATGCATCATCACTGATCACCACGCATCATCACTGATCACCACGCATCATCACTGATCACCACGCATCATCACTGATCACCACGGATCATCACTGATCACCACGCATCATCACTGATCACCACTGATCATCACTGATCATCACTGATCACCACGCATCATCACTGATCACCACTGATCATCACTGATCACCACGCATCATCACTGATCACCACGCATCATCACTGATCACCACGCATAATCACTGATCACCACGGATCATCACTGATCACCACGCATCATCACTGATCACCACGCATCATCACTGATCACCACGCATCATCACTGATCACCACGCATCATCACTGGTCACCACTGATCACCACGCATCATCACTGATCACCACACATCATCACTGATCACCACGCATCATCACTGATCACCACGCATCATCACTGATCACCACGCATCATCACTGATCACCACGCATCATCACTGATCACCACGCATCATCACTGATCACCACGCATCATCACGGATCATCACTGATCACCACGCATCATCACTGATCACCACGGATCATCACTGATCACCACGGATCATCACTGATCACCACGCATCATCACTGATCACCACGCATCATCACTGATCACCACGCATCATCACTGATCATCACTGATCACCATGCATCATCACTGATCACCACGCATCATCACTGATCACCACGCATCATCACTGATCACCACGCATCATCACTGATCACCACGCATCATCACTGATCATCACTGATCACCATGCATCATCACTGATCACCACGCATCATCACTGATCACCACGCATCATCACTGATCACCACGCATCATCACTGATCACCACGCATCATCACTGATCACCACGCATCATCACTGATCACCACGCATCATCACTGATCACCACGCATCATCACTGATCACCACGGATCATCACTGATCACCACGGATCATCACTGATCACCACGCATCATCACTGATCACCACGCATCATCACTGATCACCACGCATCATCACTGATCACCACGCATCATCACTGATCACCACGGATCATCACTGATCACCACGCATCATCACTGATCACCACGGATCATCACTGATCACCACGGATCATCACTGATCACCACGCATCATCACTGATCACCACGCATCATCACTGATCACCACGCATCATCACTGATCACCACGCATCATCACTGATCACCACGGATCATCACTGATCACCACGCATCATCACTGATCACCACGGATCATCACTGATCACCACGGATCATCACTGATCACCACGCATCATCACTGATCACCACGCATCATCACTGATCACCACGCATCATCACTGATCATCACTGATCACCACGCATCATCACTGATCACCACGCATCATCACTGATCACCACGCATCATCACTGATCACCACGCATCATCACTGATCATCACTGATCACCACGCATCATCACTGATCACCACGCATCATCACTGATCACCACGCATCATCACTGATCATCACTGATCACCATGCATCATCACTGATCACCACGCATCATCACTGATCACCACGCATCATCACTGATCACCACGCATCATCACTGATCACCACGCATCATCACTGATCACCACGGATCATCACTGATCACCACGGATCATCACTGATCACCACGCATCATCACTGATCACCACGGATCATCACTGATCACCACGGATCATCACTGATCACCACGGATCATCACTGATCACCACGGATCATCACTGATCACCACGCATCATCACTGATCACCACGCATCATCACTGATCACCACGCATCATCACTGATCACCACGGATCATCACTGATCACCACGCATCATCACTGATCATCACTGATCACCATGCATCATCACTGATCATCACTGATCACCACTGATCATCACTGATCACCACGCATCATCACTGATCACCACGCATCATCACTGATCACCACAGATCATCACTGATCACCACGCATCATCACTGATCACCACGGATCATCACTGATCACCACGGATCATCACTGATCACCACGGATCATCACTGATCACCACGCATCATCACTGATCACCACGCATCATCACTGATCACCACGCATCATCACTGATCACCACGGATCATCACTGATCACCACGCATCATCACTGATCATCACTGATCACCATGCATCATCACTGATCATCACTGATCACCACTGATCATCACTGATCACCACGCATCATCACTGATCACCACGCATCATCACTGATCACCACTGATCATCACTGATCATCACTGATCATCACTGATCACCATGCATCATCACTGATCACCACTGATCATCACTGATCATCATTGATCATCACTGATCACCACGCATCATCACTGATCACCACGCATCATCACTGATCACCACGCATCATCACTGATCACCACGCATTATCACTGGTCACCACGCATCATCACTGGTCACCACTGATCACCACGCATCATCACTGATCACCACACATCATCACTGATCACCACGCATCATCACTGATCACCACGCATCATCACTGGTCACCACGCATCATCACTGGTCACCACTGATCACCACGCATCATCACTGATCACCACACATCATCACTGATCACCACGCATCATCACTGATCACCACGCATCATCACTGATCACGCATCATCACTGATCACCACGCATCATCACTGATCACCACGGATCATCACTGATCACCACACATCATCACTGATCACCACGGATCATCACTGATCACCACGCATCATCACTGATCACCACGCATCATCACTGATCACCACGGATCATCACTGATCACCACGCATCATCACTGATCACCATGCATCATCACTGATCATCACTGATCACCACTGATCATCACTGATCACCATGCATCATCACTGATCACCACGCATCATCACTGATCACCACGCATCATCACTGATCACCACGCATCATCACTGATCACCACGGATCATCACTGATCACCACGCATCATCACTGATCACCACTGATCATCACTGATCATCACTGATCACCACGCATCATCACTGATCACCACTGATCATCACTGATCACCACGCATCATCACTGATCACCACGCATCATCACTGATCACCACGCATAATCACTGATCACCACGGATCATCACTGATCACCACGCATCATCACTGATCACCACGCATCATCACTGATCACCACGCATCATCACTGATCACCACGCATCATCACTGGTCACCACTGATCACCACGCATCATCACTGATCACCACACATCATCACTGATCACCACGCATCATCACTGATCACCACGCATCATCACTGATCACGAATCATTACTGATCACCACGCATCATCACTGATCACCACGCATCATCACTGATCACCACGCATCATCACTGATCACGCATCATCACTGATCACCACGCATCATCACTGATCACCACGCATCATCACTGATCACCACGCATCATCACTGATCACCACGCATCATCACTGATCACGCATCATCACTGATCACCACGCATCATCACTGATCACCACGCATCATCACTGATCACCACGCATCATCACTGATCACCACGCATCATCACTGATCACCACGCATCATCACTGATCACCACGGATCATTACTGATCATCACTGATCACCACGCATCATCACTGATCACCACGCATCATCACTGATCACCACGCATCATCACTGATCACCACGCATCATAACTGATCACCACAGATCATCACTGATCACCACGCATCATCACTGATCATCACTGATCATCACTGATCACCATGCATCATCACTGATCACCACGCATCATCACTGATCACCACGCATCATCACTGATCACCACGCATCATCACTGATCACCACGCATCATCACTGATCACCACGCATCATCACTGATCACCACGCATCATCACTGATCACGCATCATCACTGATCACCACGCATCATCACTGATCACCACGCATCATCACTGATCACCACGGATCATTACTGATCATCACTGATCACCACGCATCATCACTGATCACCACGCATCATCACTGATCACCACGCATCATCACTGATCACCACGCATCATAACTGATCACCACAGATCATCACTGATCACCACGCATCATCACTGATCACCACGCATCATCACTGATCACCACGCATCATCACTGATCACCACAGATCATCACTGATCACCACGCATCATCACTGATCACCACGCATCATCACTGATCACCACGCATCATCACTGATCACCACGCATCATCACTGATCACCACGCATCATCACTGATCACCACTGATCACCATGCATCATCACTGATCACCACGCATCATCACTGATCACCACGCATCATCACTGATCACCACGCATCATCACTGATCACCACTGATCACCACGCATCATCACTGATCACCACTGATCACCACGGATCATCACTGATCACGTATTTATGGAGATCTATGATTTGATTTCTTTACGTGTGTGGATTGGATGGGTTGTTACTGAAATCTGGTGAGAAATTCTGGCACATTTGCAAATATATTTAGGTAGAAAAATGGTGACGTGTTCAATACTAGTTACACCTGCTGTATATATGTCTGTGTATGTGTACATTACAGATAATACATGCATATTTTATATATACATGTGTATCAGTGTTATATATAAGAGCGTGTATGTATAAGTGTATATGTGTGTGTGTATATACACTACAGTTCAGAAGTTTAGGGTCACTTAGATATTTCCTTATTTTTTTTCAATGAAGCTCACATTACATTACACAGAAGTCCCCTCTATACATTGCTATGTGGTAAATGACTATTCAGCTGCAGACGTCTGGTGTGTAATGCAATAATAATAAAAAAATTATTTATATAGCGCCAACATATTCCGCAGCACTTTACAATCCGGTGGGGGTTGTATAGACAAATACAAAACAAAATAGTACAGAATTCAACAGCTCCAGTAGGAATGAGGGCCCTGCTCGAAAGCTTACAATATATGGGGAAGAAGGGGACACAAGAGGTGAAGCACACTTGTAGATCGGGCCGGCCATCGTTATGCTAGTTAATTGGTTACATATAAAGATGAATGATCTGGTCATTAGACAGTAACCTTTTGGGTGCCCTTACATGCTATTGGTTGTATGTAGGATGTAATGACAGAAATAGGAGAGAGAAGGTTACGAGTAGCATTTAGAAGGTGTAATAATGCAATATCTACATAGGTGTATAGAGGCCCATTTCCAACAACCACCACTCCAGTGTCTAATGGTACATTGTGTTTGCTAACTGTGTTAGAAGGCTAATGGATGTTTAGATTTCCCTTGAAAACCCTTGTGCAAGTATGTTAGCACAGCTGAAACCAGTTTTGCTGATTAGAGAAGCTATACAACTGACCTTCCTTTGAGCTAGTTGAGAATCTGGAGCTTTACATTTGTTGGTTCCATTAAACTCTAAAAATGGCCAGAAAAAGAGAACCTTCCTGTGAAACTCGACAGTCTATTCTTGTTCTTAGAAATGAAGAATATTCCAGGCGAGAAAGATCTCCTACAATGGTGTGCATTACTCCCTTCAGAGGAGAGCACAAACAGGCTGTAACCAGAGTAGAGAGAAGTGGAGGCCGCGCTGCACAACTGAGCAACAAGACAAGTGCATTACAGTCTCTAGTGTGAGAAATCCACACCTCACAGGTCCTCACCTGCAGCTTCATTACATAGCACCCGCAAAACACCAGTGTCACCGTCTACAGTGAAGAGGCGACTCCGGGATGCCAGCCTTCAGGGCAGAGTGGCAAAGAAAAAGCCATATCTGAGACTGGCTAATAAAAGGAAAAGATTAATATGGGCAAAAGAACAGACATTGGACAGAGGAAGATTGGAAAAAGTGTTATGGACAGACGAATCCAAGTGTGAGGTGTTTGGATCACACAGAAGAACATTTGTGAGATGCAGAACTACTGAAAAGATGCTGGAAAACTGCCTGATGCCTTCTGTCAAGCATGGTGGAGGTCATGTGATGGTGTGGGGTTGCTTTGTGCTGGTAAAATGGTGGAAAATTTGTACAAGGTAAAAGGGATTTTGAATAAGGAAGGCTATCACTCCATTTTACAACACCATACCCTGTGGACAGCGCCTGATTGGAGCCAATTTCATCCTACAACAGGACAATGACCCAAAGCCACCTCCAAATTATGCATGAGCTATTTAGGGAAGAAGCCGGCAGCTGGTATCTATCTGTAATGGAGGGGCCCAGTCACCAGACCTCAACCCTATAGAGCTGTTGTGGGAGCAGCGTGACCGTATGGTGCAAAAAAGTGCCCATCAACCAATCCAACCTGTGGGGGAGGGGGAGCATGGGGGAAAATATCTCCAGATTACCCCCGCAAATTACCAGCTAAAATGCCAGAGGTCTGCAAAGCTGGAATTGTGCAAAGGAGCGATCTGTGCCGAAAGCAAAGTGTGAGGAGAACATTATTATATCATGTAACAATCATTATTTCTGACCTCGTCACTGATTGGATGATATTCTCCATTCATTATGCAGCTCATCTGATGAATACAAGGAGGATATTCATGGAGAAGACAAAATTGTTTTGGAGACCCCAAACCTTTGAACTGTAATGTATATATATATATATATATGTAACATGTGTAGCTAGTGTTTGTATCCTGAGGATTGGTGAACCCTAAGGCGACATAAAGGAGGTCACCCTCCCCCGAGCCTCTGAAGTATTAATACAGAATAAAAAAACATTCGCAAATATGGCTGTCAGCAGAATTTGCATGCCGAAGTGTTTATGGCAGACGGAAATGATCCACAATACTGGAGCTAACTACATTATTTTTTATGCTAATTACAGCTGCAGCTAATTTGCATGCTAATTTTTCACTACAAAAAAAACTCTTTAAGCAGGAGTAAAGCAAGACAGCTGCATCCAAGTCAAAGGGCTCCGAGCCCTGCGAGAGGCGCAATCTCCAACCCCAGAGAGAGGAAAAATATCACAGCCGGTCCTGGACGAGCCGCGGCCTCGACAAGAGCAGAAGAATCTGCAAATGACCAAAGCGCAAACCTGTGCACACGCTCAGACTACGGGGACCATTGTCCAAACCGTAATATGTGCACACGCTCAGACTGCGGGGTCCATTGACCAAACCGTAATATGTGCACACGCTCAGACTGTGGGGACCATTGACCAAACCGTAATGTGTGCACATGCCCAGACTGCGGGGACCATTGACCAAAGCACAACACGTAATATGTGCACACGCTCAGACTGCGGGGACCATTGACCAAACCGTAATATGTGCACACGCTCAGACTGCGGGGTCCATTGACCAAACCGTAATATGTGCACACGCTCAGACTGTGGGGACCATTGACCAAACCGTAATGTGTGCACATGCCCAGACTGCGGGGACCATTGACCAAAGCACAACACGTAATATGTGCACACGCTCAGACTGCGGGGACCATTGACCAAACCGTAATATGTGCACACGCTCAGACTGTGGGGACCATTGACCAAACCGTAATGTGTGCACACGCTCAGACTGTGGGGACCATTGACCAAACCGTAATGTGTGCACATGCCCAGACTGCGGGGACCATTGACCAAACCGTAATATGTGCACACGCTCAGACTGCGGGGACCATTGACCAAACCGTAATGTGTGCACATGCCCAGACTGCGGGGACCATTGACCAAAGCACAACCCGTAATATGTGCACACGCTCAGACTGCGGGGATCATTGACCAAACCGTAATATGTGCACACGCTCAGACTGTGGGGACCATTGACCAAACCGTAATGTGTGCACACGCTCAGACTGCAGGGACCATTGACCAAACCGTAATATGTGCACACGCTCAGACTGCGGTAACCATTGACCAAACCGTAATATGTGCACATGCTCAGACTGCGGGGACCATTGACCAAACCCTAATATGTGCACACGCACAGACTGCGGGGACCATTGACCAAACCGTAATATGTGCACACGCTCAGACTGCGGGGACCATTGACCAAAGCACAACACGTAATATGTGCACACGCTCAGACTGCGGGGACCATTGACCAAACCGTAATATGTGCACACGCTCAGACTGCGGAGACCATTGACCAAACCGTAATGTGTGCACATGCCCAGACTGCGGGGACCATTGACCAAAGCACAACACGTAATATGTGCACACGCTCAGACTGCGGGGACCATTGACCAAACCGTAATATGTGCACACGCTCAGACTGCGGAGACCATTGACCAAACCGTAATGTGTGCACATGCCCAAACTGCGGGGACCATTGACCAAAGCACAACACGTAATATGTGCACACGCTCAGACTGCGGGGACCATTGACCAAAGCACAACACATAATATGTGCACATGCTCAAACTGCGGGGACCATTGACCAAACCGTAATGTGTGCACACGCTCAGACTGCGGGGACCATTGACCAAACCGTAATGTGTGCACACGCTCAGACTGCGGAGACCATTGACCAAACCGTAATGTGTGCTCACGCTCAGACTGCGGGGACCATTGACCAAACCGTAATGTGTGCACATGCCCAGACTGCGGGGACCATTGACCAAAGCACAACACGTAATATGTGCACACGCTCAGACTGCGGGGACCATTGACCAAAGCACAACACATAATATGTGCACATGCTCAAACTGCGGGGACCATTGACCAAACCGTAATGTGTGCACACGCTCAGACTGCGGGGACCATTGACCAAACCGTAATGTGTGCACACGCTCAGACTGCGGAGACCATTGACCAAACCGTAATGTGTGCACACGCTGAGACTGCGGGGACCATTGACCAAACCGTAATGTGTGCACACGCTCAGACTGCGGAGACCATTGACCAAACCGTAATGTGTGCTCACGCTCAGACTGCGGGGACCATTGACCAAACCATAATGTGTGCACACGCTGAGACTGCGGGGACCATTGACCAAACCGTAATGTGTGCACATGCTCAGACTGCGGGGACCATTGACCAAAGCGTAATATGTGCACACGCTCAGACTGCGGGGACCATAATAGAACTCACCGCCTGCACCAAAACGGAGCAATCACATGTAAGGCGCCATGGAACAAATGGCGCTATAATAATAACAGTCAGACCTGCACTAGACGGGCGCGAGGCCGCTGTACGGCGGAGGGTAAAGGCCACAGAAGCAGATGAGGCCGCGCAGGGCCGGTGCGTATCTGCCTCATACCGTCATGATCTTTTTAATTGATATTTAAAAACTTAAAGAAGCATTTAAAAAAGAAAAATATAAGATATAAATGGCCGCGGTACCGGTAACTTTATAGCGGTAAATAGCAAAGAAAACGACAGCGGTAAAAAACAGCTCTAAAAATCTACAAAACCTCATCCACAGCATGGACAGAAAATCATGTGCACTGCGAATCTGTAATCACCGCGGACTTCATAGTGTGAACATCGCAGAAAAGTCTCCAGATTGTGAAGATCCAGCGACACCGTCACAAAGTACGGCAGATCGGTCCTTCTCCAGCAAACACAGCGGAAAGCCTTGTGCACAGCTTATTGGGAGCCTGCCAAAAGGCCCAGACAACTCCACTCACTACTTGCCCCGCTCACTGCCCGCGCCGCTCACTACTTGCTGCACGCACTGCCCACTCCGCTTACTATTTGCTCCGCTCACTTCCTGCTCCGCTCACTACTTGCTCGGCTCACTGTCCACTCCGCTTACCGCTTGCTCGGTTCACTGCCTGTTCTGCTCACTACTTGCTCCACCCACTACTTGCTCCACTCACTACTTGCTCGGTTCACTGCCCGATCTGCTCACTAATTGCTTGGCTCACTGCTTGCTCAGTTCACTGCCCACTCTGCTCACTGCTTGCTCGGTTCACTGCCCGCTCCTCTCACTGCTTGCTCGGTTCACTGCCCGCTCCTCTCACTGCTTGCTCGGTTCACTGCCCGCTCTTCTCACTGCTTGCTCGGTTAACTGCCCACTCCTCTCACTGCTTGCTCGGTTCACTACCCGCTCTTCTCACTGCCCGCTCTTCTCACTGCTTGCTCGGTTCACTGCCCACTCCTCTCACTGCTTGCTCGGTTCACTACCCGCTCTTCTCACTGCCCGCTCTTCTCACTGCTTGCTCGGTTCACTGCCCACTCCTCTCACTGCTTGCTCGGTTCACTACCTGCTCTTCTCACTGCTTGCTCGGTTCACTGCCCGCTCCTCTCACTGCTTGCTCGGTTCACGGTCCGCTCCTCTCACTGCTTGCTTGGTAAACTACCCGCTCTTCTCACTGCTTGCTCAGTTCACTGTCCGCTCTTCTCACTGCCCGCTCCTCTCACTGCTTGCTCGGTTCACTACCCGCTCTTCTCACTGCTTGCTCGGTTCACTGTCCGCTCCTCTCACTGCTTGCTTGGTAAACTAACCGCTCTTCTCACTGCTTGCTCGGTTCACTGCCCGCTCCTCTCACTGCCCTCTCTGCTGATCGGGCACCGCTGATCTCCTGCGGCATTGACCGATCAGGTGAAGCTGGTGTCATTTGTAGCCTTCACACTCTCTGCGCCTTGTTTCAGCCGTCTTACCTTTAATCTCTCCCAGAAGTTCACTTGTGTTTAGCCGCTCCATCTTCTCCTTCCAGTCTTTAGAAAGAAGCTTCTCCATACAGGTGGAGTCTGCGGAGAGACGAGGACAATGTGCCGTTATATATAAATGCAGAATATCACAGGTAGCAGAACCTGCTGGACACTCTCAATCAGCAGTCACAGTACCTTGAAAAAGTATTCATACCCCATGAACTTTTGCACATTTTCACGTTACAGCCACAGACATAAAGAGGTTGTCCACTTCTGAAACTTTGATGGTCTGTTCTTAGGATAGGTGATCAATGTCTGATCTGCTGGGGTCCGGCACCCGGCCCCCCGCCGATCAGCTGTTCTCGGTGCCGCCGGCAGCTTGTGGTCAGCAATGCCTCAATCCCCCCGAACATACAGCAGTCCATCAGGAGCGTCAACAGTCCCGTGTAAAATAGTCACAATCTGTACTGTCAGCAGTCCCATGTAAAATAGCACAATCCTGTAATGTCAGACGTCCCATGTAAAATAACCACAATCCTGTACTGTCAGCAGTCCCATGTAAAATAGCCACACTCCTGTACTGTCAACAGTCCTGTGCAAAATAACCATAGTCCTGTACTGTCAGCAATCCCATGCAAAATAGCCACAATCCTGTACTGTCAGCAATCCTGTGCAAAATAACCATAGTCCTGTACTGTCAGCAGTCCCGTGCAAAATAACCATAGTCCTGTACTGTCAGCAGTCCCGTGCAAAATAACCACAATCCCATTCTGATTATCTCACTAGTCTAGATCCGTGAGAACATAGAGAGGATAGATTTCCCGCTGAGTGATATTCTGCAGATTTTCTGATAGGTCAGTGGTGTAATAATCTGCAGAGTCTGTAAGTATCTGCTCTGCTGGGTGGTGATGATCTGCAGAGTGTATAAGTATCTGCTGGGAGGCAATGCTCTGCAGGATGCTCTGCATTGAGGCGATGATCTGCAGGGAGGCAATGATCTGCAGAGTGTATAAGTATCTGCTGGGAGGTGAAGATCTGCAGAGTGTATAGTATCTGCTGGGAGGTGATGATCTGCAGGGAGACAATGCTCTGCATTGGGACGATGCTCTGCAGGGAGGCGATGTTCTGCTGGGAGGTGATGATCTGCAGGGAGACGATGCTCTGCATTGAGGCGATGATCTGCAGGGAGGTGATGATCTGCAGAGTGTATAAGTATCTGCAGGGAGGCGATGATCTGCAGGGAGGCGATGCTCTGCAGAGAGGCGATGATCTGCAGGGAGGCGATGATCTGCAGGGAGGCGATGATCTGCAGGGAGGCGATGAGCTGCAGGGAGGCGATGCTCTGCAGGGAGGCGATGATCTGCAGGGAGGCGATAAGCTGCAGGGAGGCGATGATCTGCAGGGAGGCGATGATCTGCAGGGAGGCGATGAGCTGCAGGGAGGCGATGCTCTGCAGGGAGGCGATGATCTGCAGGGAGGCGATGAGCTGCAGGGAGGCGATGCTCTGCAGAGACGCGATGATCTGCAGGGAGGCGATGATCTGCAGGGAGGCGATGCTCTGCAGGGAGGCGATGATCTGCAGGGAGGCGATGAGCTGCAGGGAGGCGATGATCTGCAGGGAGGCGATGATCTGCAGGGAGGCGATGATCTGCAGAGTGTATAAGTATCTGCAGGGAGGTGATGATCTGCAGGGAGGCGATGATCTGCAGGGAGGCGATGATCTGCAGGGAGGCGATGATCTGCAGAGTGTATAAGTATCTGCAGGGAGGTGATGATCTGCAGGGAGGCGATGATCTGCAGGGAGGCGATGATCTGCAGGGAGGCGATGAGCTGCAGGGAGGCGATGATCTGCAGGGAGGCGATGATCTGCAGGGAGGCGATGATCTGCAGAGTGTATAAGTATCTGCAGGGAGGTGATGATCTGCAGGGAGGCGATGAGCTGCACGGCTTTTGCAGGTTTCCATCTTATTGAATGATAATTTATTATACATCTTGAAGAGAAACAGGAATCTATAAATTAAATCCGTTTAAAGGGATACCGCCCTATAAATTAAAGCGCTAATTAATGCCAGGCGGGTGCAGTGGGTGCCCGAAGTGGACTGTATGGGATTACAGCTCTGGGGCTTTATCAGCTGTCATCTCAGCCGGAGCATCGCTCTATAAATCTGCACTGCTACAAACACAGGTCAGGTACAAAGCCAGAGGTCAGCCAGCACCTGAGCTCTGGGGTGGGGGGGGCCCATACAGAGAGGGAGAGGAGAATAATTGCAATTATTACCCCCCCCCCGACCCCCCCCCCCCCCCCTCCATCAGCCGAGGAATGACTGGAATCCCGAGCTGGTGCGAGACCCTGATAAGAGGGAACTTCTGGGGATTACACCGACATTCCTGCCCTAATAGAAGCCAGCCGCATCCCCTTCACCTGGGCAGCCCAGGGGCCACGCAGTGTGTACGGTCCGCGGGTCATCTGTGTACGGTCCACGAGTCATCAGCATACGGTCCGCGGGTCATCAGCGTACGGTCCGCAGGTCATCGGCGTACAGTCCGCAGGTCATCAGCGTACAGTCCGCAGGTCATCGGTGTACAGTCCGCAGGTCATCAGCGTACAGTCTGCGAGTCATCGGCGTACAGTGCGCAGGTCATCAGCGTACAGTCCGCAGGTCATCGGTGTACAGTCCGCAGGTCATCTGCGTACAGTCCGTGGGTCATCGGTGTACAGTCCGCGAGTCATCGGCGTACAGTCCGCGATTCATCGGCATACAGTCCACGATTCATCGGCATACAGTCCGTGGGTTATTGTGTACGGTCCACGAGTCATCAGCGTACGGTCCGCGGGTCATCAGCGTACGGTCCGCGGGTCATCAGCGTACGGTCCGCGGGTCATCAGCGTACGGTCCGCGGGTCATCAGCGTACGGTCCGCGGGTCATCAGCGTACGGTCCGCGGGTCATCAGCGTACGGTCCGCGGGTCATCAGCGTACAGTCCACGGGTCATCAGTGTACAGTCCGCGAGTCATCGGTATACAGTCCGCGGGTCATCGGTGTACAGTCCGCAGGTCATCTGCGTACAGTCCACGGGTCATCAGTGTACAGTCCGCGAGTCATCGGTATACAGTCCGCGGGTCATCGGTGTACGGTCCGTGGCGTATAGTCTGCGGGTCATCAGCGTACGGTCCGCGGGTCATTGGCGTATGATCCGCGAGTCATCAGTGTACAGTCTGCCAGTCATCGGTGTACGGTCCGTGAGTCATCAGTGTACAGTCCACCAAGAAACACGAGATGCTGCACCTCTGAAAAATACAAGATGCACCGCCCCAGAGAAACACAAAACGCAGCACCCCTGAGAAATACAAGACACAGCGCCCCTGAGAAATACAAGACACACCGCCCCTGAGAAATACAAGACGCAGCGCCCCTGAGAAATACAAGACGTAGCGCCCCTGAGAAACACAAGACGCATCGCCCCTTAAAAATACAAGACACACCGCTCTTAAGAAACACAAAACGCACCGCCCCTGAGAAACACAAGATGCAGCACCCCTGAGAAACAAGACGCACCGCCCCTGAGAAACACAAAACGCAGCGCTCCTGAGAAATACAAGACGCAGCGCCCCTGAGAAATATAAGATGCAGCGCTACTGAGAAATACAAAACACATTGCCTCTGAGGAATGAAACACAAGATGCACCACCTCTGAGGAATACAAGATGCACCACCTCAGGAATACAAGATGCACCGCCCCTGAGGAATACAAGATGCACCGCCCCTGAGGAATACAAGATGCACCGCCCCTGAGGAATACAAGATGCGCCGCCTCTGAGAAATACAAGACACATCGCCTCTGAGAAATAGAAGACGCACTGCATCTGAGAAATACAAGACACACCTCCCCTAAGATATACAAGACGCACCGCCCCTGAGAAATACAAGACGCAGCGCTCCTGAGAAATACAAGACGCACCTCTACTGAGGAATACAAGATGCACCGCATCTGAGGAACACAAGATGCACCTCCCCTGAGGAACACAAGACGCACCTCCCTTGAGGAATACAGGACGCACCAACCCTGAGAAATACAAGACACAGCGCCCCTGAGGAATACAAGACGCACCTCCCCTCAGGAATACAAGATGCACCTCGCCTGAGGAATACAAGACGCACCTCCCCTGAGGAATACAAGACGCACCATCCCTGAGGAATACAAGACGCACCAACCCTGAGAAATACAAGATGCACCTCCCCTGGGGAATACAAGACGCACCTCCCCTGAGGAATACAAGACGCACCTCCCCTGAGGAATACAAGACGCACCAACCCTGAGGAATACAAGACGCACCAACCCTGAGAAATGCAAGATGCACCTCGCCTGAGGAATACAAGATGCAGTGCCCCTGAGGAAAACAAGACACACCTCCCCTGAGGAATACAAGACGCACCGCCGCCCCTGAGGAATATAAGACGCACCGCCCCTCAGGAATACAACTCGCACCTCCCCTGGGGAATACAAGACGCACCTCCCCTGAGGAATACAAGATGCACCGCCCCTGAGGAATACAAGATGCACCTCCCCTGAGGAATACAAGACGCACCTCCCCTGAGGAATACAAGATGCACCGCCCCTGAGGAATATAAGACGCACCGCCCCTGAGGAATACAAGACGCAGCGCTCCTGAGAAACAATATATTGGTGAAGTGGAGCCAGCAGGACCCTTAAATCTACAAGATCCTTTGTCTTTGCTCCTCTGCTTTCAGTCATGGAGGGTTCACAGAAATATGGACAAAACCACTTTCTACGCTGCTGGTGTCTTCTTGGGGGCCGGTCCAGATGAATGACCCCGACCTTGAGGAAACATTGCATGACCCCATGTGGTCAGTCTGTGATGTCTAATGGATAACCTTCCAGTAGGCTCCTCCTACTTGTATCATACGATCCTCGCAGACACAAGTCTTCTACGCAGAATGCAGACCCCCGTCTCCGCTCATTGCAGGAATCACACTGACATTCACACTTTATACTGGGTTTCTGTGAGATGTAG
The DNA here is from genome assembly GCF_048569485.1 of Anomaloglossus baeobatrachus. NCBI lineage: Eukaryota > Metazoa > Chordata > Amphibia > Anura > Aromobatidae > Anomaloglossus > Anomaloglossus baeobatrachus. Next base: position 4,726,070 of record NC_134362.1, on the reverse strand, counting down.
AAACAGAAGGAGGCGTCTCTGCTGCGCCTCGCCTGTCTCTGCTGCGCCTCGCCTGTCTCTGCTGCGCCTCGCCTGTCTGCAGGATCTCGCAGCCTCATTAGCGGCAGAATGACATTGTAATGCTGGGACTGGTGGAACCTGTCAGAAGATCAGCGTCCGGCGACCTTACATCCAGCGGCCGCACATGAAAAAATAAATTATTTTCCATTTGCTTAAATAATCTCATTAGTGAGTGTGCCATGTGGGGACGGGATTCGCCACTCGCGTGTTTTGTCTGAGTGCAGGATTTTTTCTCTTTCTACAGTGGAAACACATAAAAAGAAAACGTAAACGGGAAAGTAAATCCGGCGAACATCAAAGCGCCAAATGTCAGCCCTTATTATTTCAAATCAGCTTTGACTTTTAAAGACTTAATAAACTGCCACAGTGTGCGGAGCGCTATCTATATCACCGAAAATAATGATGGCTGCCTCGTGGCTGCTCTGCCTAATGAGTCAACCATTCCTCCACTAGCGGGATGTGATGTGCGGAGAAAGCCTGACAAATGAGAGCGCGTGCCCCCTCCCCAATCACAACGCCATTGCGCCAATTTCCACCTAATCTTGGCATTCTGCAGTGTTTTCAGGTGATCAATACAATAGGACATAGAAAGTGAGAACCAGGAGAGGTGGCGCAGTACAAGGCCGAAGACCTGTCCAGAGGAAAATGCATCTGAAGCAACAGCGGAGCTCTGATTACACCCCCCAATATGATGTCACCAGTGTAACCCCCCAACCCTACAGCTCATCACATCCCCCCAATATGATGTCACCAGTGTAACCACGAACCCTACAGCTCATCACATCCCCCCAATATGATGTCACCAGTGTAACCCCCCCAACCCTACAGCTTATCACATCCCCCCAATATGATGTCACCAGTGTAACCCCCCCAACCCTACAACTCATCACATCCCCCCAATATGATGTCACCAGTGTAACCCCGAACCCTACAGCTCATCACAACCCCCCAATATGATGTCACCAGTGTAACCCCCCAACCCTACAGCTCATCACATCCCCCCAATGTGATGTCACCAGTGTAGCCCCGAACCCTACAGCTGATAACATCCCCCCAAATATGATGTCACCAGTGTAAAGGTCGCGCTAGGTATGGGGAAATACAGGAAGCACCATGGACAAACACAAGAAGCAGCGCCCCTGAGAAACACAAGACACAGCGCCCCTGAGAAACACAAGACACAGCGCCCCTGAGAAACACATGATTCACTGACCCTGAGAAACACAAGACGCAGCGTTCCTAAGGAATACAAGATGCAGGGCCCCTGAGAAATACTAAACGCACTGCCCCTGAGAAATACAAGACGCAGCGTTCCTAAGGAATACAAGTCGCATCGCCCGTGAGTAACACAAGACACACCGTCCCTGAGAAGCACAAGACGCACCTCCCCTGAGAAATACAAGACGCACCTCCCCTGAGAAGCACAAGACGCACCTCCCCTGAGAAGCACAAGACGCACCTCCCCTGAGAAACACAAGACGCACCTCTCCTGAGAAGCGCAAGACGCACCTCCCCTGAGAAATACAAGACGCACCTCTCCTGAGAAGCGCAAGACGCACCTCCCCTGAGAAATACAAGACGCACCTCTCCTGAGAAGCACAAGACGCACCTCCCCTGAGAAACACAAGACGCAGCGCTCCTGAGAAACACAAGACGCAGCGCTCCTGAGAAACACAAGACGCAGCGCTCCTGAGGAATACAAGACACGCCGCCCCTGAGAAGCACAAGACGCACCTCCACTGAGAAACACAAGACGCAGCGCTCATGAGAAATACAAAACACACCGCCCCTGAGAAGCACAAGACGCACCTCCCCTGAGAAACACAAGACGCAGCGCTCCTGAGAAACACAAAACACACTGACCCTGAGAAATACAAGACGCACCTCAGCGCCCCTGAGAAACAGAAGACGTAGCTCCCCTGAAAAATATAAAACGCACCGCCCCTGAGAAACACAAGACGCACTGCCCCTGAGAAGCACAAGATGCACCTCCCCTGAGAAATACAAGACGCAGCGTTCCTAAGGAATACAAGACGCACCGCCCGTGAGAAACACAAGATACACCGTCCCTGAGAAATACAAGATGTACCTCCCCTGAGAAGCACAAGAAAACCTCCCCTGAGAAATACAAGACAAACTGACCTGAGAAGCACAAGACGCACCTCCCCTGAGAAGCACAAGACGCACCTCCCCTGAGAAGCACAAGACGCACCTCCCCTGAGAAATACAAGACACACTGACCCTGAGAAATACAAGACGCACATCACCTGAGAAACACAAGACGCAGTGCTCCTGAGAAACACAAGACACACTGACCCTGAGAAATACAAGACGCACCTCAGCGCCCCTGAGAAATACAAAACGCACCGCCCCTGAGAAATGAAAAACACACCTCCCCCGAGAAATACAAGACGCACCTCCCGAGAAACACAAGACGCAGCGCTCCTGAGAAACACAAGACACACCGCCTCTGAGAAATACAAGACGCACCTCCCCTGAGAAACACAAGACGCAGCACTCCTGAGAAACACAAGACACAGCGCTCCTGAGAAATGCAAGACACAGCGCTACTGAGAAATACAAGACGCACCTCCCCTGAGAAACACAAGACGCAGTGCCCCTGAGAAACACAAGACGCACTGCCCCTGAGAAACACACGACGCAGCACCCCTGAGGAATACAAGACGCACCGCCCCTGAGGAATATAAGACACACCGCCTCTGAGAAACACAAGACGCAGCGCCCCTGACAAACACAAAACGTACCGACCATGAGAAGCACAAGATGCACCTCCCCTGAGAAACACAAGACGCACCGCCCCTGAGGAATATAAGACGCACCATCCCTGAGAAACACAAGACACAGCGCTCCAGAGAAATACAAGACGCAGCACCCCTGAGGAATACAAGACACACCGCCCCTGAGAAATACAAGATGCACCGCCCCTGAGAAATACAAGATGCACCGCCCCTGAGGAATACAAGACACAGCGCTCCTGAGGAATACAAGACACAGCGCTCCTGAGAAACACAAAACGCAGCACCCCTGAGAAACACATGTCCCTCATGTGATGATGTCACTGGTATAACAGCTGATCACACGTCCCTTATATGATGATGTCACTGGTAAACCTCTTGGCCCCCACGAGTAATCCCTGGGCATATTCTCCCCTCCATACGATGACGTCTCCAGATTTAGGGCTGCTTCTCACTTGTGAGTTTCTCGCAGTAGAGCAATGTGAGAAAATCTTGCATTGGAATCGGACACATGTTAGTGAATGATTCAGCTCGCATCTGCAATTTTTTTCTCAGTCCAAAATCGGACATCAGCATGCTGCTGCTTTTTTGCGAGTTTCTCGAACCATTTTTCTCAATGATTCCCTATGGAAGCGGATTAAAAGTAGGATCACACACGCACCAGCGGTCACATCTGCGAGTGTGGCAGGAACTATGCTCATTAAATAGTCAACAGATGAATGTGACATCACATTCCCAAAGGTAAATTAACTGACACATGTGTAATAGCTTTTATCTAGTTAAGATGTTGCAGGAAACTAGCATCACACACGCGACACACACGCGACACACACGTGACACACACAAGACACACGCGACACACACGCGACACACACGCGAGCCAAATCCTTAATTTATTCAGAAATAGCATCGCACTTGCGTTGCACTCGCACCTTACGTGAACTAAAATCAGCCAAGTTTTTTTCAGCCCAGGCGGACCGATTTTACTCGCATAGATGTGTTTCCAGCCTTAAACCTACATACAATGTAAAGCAATTGTAGTATAAGCTCCACCTGTTGCAGCCACATAGAGTCAAAGAACTGGAGTCCTAGAAAGAAAGTGAAGTATTGAAGTTGCTGTAATATGGTATATTCCTGCCTTATATGTATAGTGCATAGAATGTACATATCATGTGCCTTAAAGTAATACAGAGAGGAGGGGGATGCAGCTGCAGGAGCTCATGCTGTCAGGTGCTGTGGACACCTGATTGTTTAGTGTCCTGTTTAGAGTCACGCTTCAGATATGCGTGGAGTGATCGGCAGCACATACTGATCACACAGGACAACATGCTGCCAACAACGATGATTTGTGCTAACCAAAGTGGCTGATCTGCAGGAGGGAGAGGATGTCCATCCAGGAGTGCGCAGCCGATGCCCAGCTCGGAGGCTACTCCATTGATCCCCTGCAATTCCCCTCCTCCCCATCATGGTTCGGCGTTCTCTACTGTCTGACTCATCAGTGTAATGTGTAGAATAGCGGGTCGTGCCCGGATTGCAGAGTTAGTGTGCACAGCGTGGCTGCACACTGCACGGTCATGTCTGGATTGCAGAGTTAGTGTGCACAGCGTGGCTGCACACTACACGGTCATGTCTGGATTGCAGAGTTAGTGTGCACAGCGTGGCTGCACACTACACAGTCATGTCTGGATTGCAGAGTTAGTGTGCACAGCGTGGCTGCACACTGCACAGTCATGTCTGGATTGCAGAGTTAGTGTGCACAGCGTGTCTGCACACTGCACAGTCGTGTCTGGATTGCAGAGTTAGTGTGCACAGCGTGGCTGTACACTGCACGGTCGTGTCTGGATTGCAGAGTTAGTGTGCACAGTGTGGCTGCACACTGCACGGTCGTGTCTGGATTGCAGAGTTAGTGTGCACAGCGTGGCTGCACACTGCACGGTCGTGTCTGGATTGCAGAGTTAGTGTGCACAGTGCGGCTGCACACTGCACGGTCTGATACTTTTTACGATTACGTGACGATAATGATTATAAATAATTATATCTGCACAGGGCAGACGCCAGGCAGCGTGGAGGAGTATTTCCTTCACTTTTCGCACTGTCTCATCGGCCGGGTGACCACACTGCGTTGTCCCAGCAAAGTCTATGAGAATCCTGAAGTGCTGTGCACACGTTGCAGATTTTGGATGTCAATTGTTTGTGGTTTTTCTAGTGTATTCTCCTCAGCAGTTTGTGCACACGCGACCACGTATCTTATACTCTGCACAATGTCCACATTCTTCCAGCAGACGTGTCGGCGTGCCCTGCGGACAGTTAACCCTCGTGCTCTCGATTAATGGCCGAGTGCGCTACAGATCGCTCCTCACCTCCGTACAGGAGTCATCCTTGATTAAACCATAAAATGGGAATTATTTAAACAATGATGTCAATTGAATTTTACATGGAGGTGAGGGGAGGTGGCGGCCCCGTGGCCGGGCGGCAGCGGCGGCATTCTGCACATTGATCGCCTTCGTCCTCTATCCTTCCTTGAGATAAATGTCTATAATAAAAGAAGATTCACAGCGGCTCTGGCGGCAAGCAGGGATTAATTAAGGTGGAAAGAAGAAACTGAGAGGGGATCCTGCAGCCCGGGATGTGACCCTCCACAGACCGACCGGCCCGGCACAACACACACATTTCATCTGCATGCTACACGGCACACGATCCAGACCCAGAAAAGTGGTGTGAACAGGCCCTAGAGATAAGAACGTAACATCCGGCCAGCAGCCGCCATTGCTTTTACTTTGTTTGCGATATACGAGGACATGGCGGTATACAAGGACATGACGGTATTCGAGGACATGACAGTGTACGAGAACTTGGCGGTATAAGAGGACTCGGCTGTATAAGAGGACATGGCAATATACAAGGACATGGCGATATACAAGGACACGGCGGTGTAAGAGGACTTTGTGATATAGAAAGACATGTACACGAGGACATGGTGGTATACAAGGACATGGCGATATACAAGGGCATGGCGGTATACGAGAACATGATGGTATACGAGGATTTCATGATATAGAAGGACATGTATATGAGGACATGGCGGGATAAGAGGACTTGTCGATATACGAGGACATGGCGATATAAGAGGACATGGCGGTATATGAGGACATGACGGTATCAGAGAACTTGGTGATATACAATGACAGTCCTGTATGTTCTGGCCCCCTCGGCCTCTCCTTTTCATACAATGTCGCAGCCCTGTAGGTTCTGGACCCCCTCATCTTCTCCTCTTCTTAAACTGTTCAGTCCTGTAGGTTTTGGGCCCCCTCGGCCTCTCCTCTTCTTACATTGTCGCAGTCCTGTATGATTTGAGCCCCCTCAGCCTCTCCTCTTCTTACATTGTCGCAGTCCTGTATGTTCTGGGCCCTCTCAGCCTCTCCTCTTCTTACATTGTTCAGTCATGTATGATTTGGGCCCCCTCGGCCTCTACTCGTCTTACATTGTTCAGTCCTGTAGGTTTTGGGCCCCCTTGGCCTCTCCTCCTCTTACATTGTCGTAGTCCTGCATGTCCTCTTGTTGCATTGTTGCAGGTCTTATAATCAAACTGACACCTTCTAAATATATCCCAGAGAGACACTTGTTCTTGTCGGCTTCTGACAGGATACAAGTTTCCTTTCGCCCCCCCCCACACACACACACACCTCCCCGATCTGTGGCATCTGAGGGAAAATTTCAGCTGTGAGAAGTGAAAATAAAGAAATCCCCCCCCAAGAAATCAAACAAGTAGCGCTGGAGGAAATTGTAAGAGCGGGGATGCAGCCCGTTTTCCAGCCACACGTGTATATTCCGCGCACTTATTGACGGGGACTTGGTGGCTCCTTTAAGGTCACGTTGCAGCGAGTTTTGCGGATCACAATTGGCGGCGATGCGGAGCGCGGCTCTGTAAAGCGTGATGATAGAAAGTGTCAGAATAACTAGGTACGTCACAGATTGTGCTGTCAGCAATTGGTAATGAGATGATTTCAATGGAAATAAGTAATGTCCTGGGAAAGCATGGCCACAAAACGTGGCCTGATACTGTGGAGAAGGTATTCTGCGCTCTCCATATATTCACTTATACAGCAAACACCTCTGCCCACCTGGGACACAATGTGCAAGTCAGGGCAGTCAGGGCTGTGGGGTTTTGGTTCACCCATTAACCCTCTTGTAGCTGGAATAGTTGGGATGTGGGAAGGTAGCTGCAGGCCACGGGGCAAAGAAGGGGTTAAAGCAGCCGCCTTCCTACACAGCACATAATTGCTGAAAGGCTGTGTCTGCAGCTTCATAAAGAGCGGAGTACAATCATTCACTTGTAATTATGACCTTTAGATTAAACATGGCACAATAAAACCTTCTCCAAACAAGCGGCCAGGATCAGTGGTGACACGCTGCGCTAACGTACAGCACCGTTACTGCACATTACAGCACGAGTCTTCCATGTCACCAAACAATTAGTCACAGCTTAACAACAAGCGCAGCAATCACCTCCGACAAGTCACCCGAACAATGGTGGCTGCACACGGATCCATGCCAAGCCTGCACTCATTTATCATTACTGAATGTAGCTGGTCCACAAGGAGGGGCGCGTGGTGGCCACCCGGCCACCAAATCCAAGCTCCATGTCATAAGTAGCTCCCCGCCGAAATACAGATAGAAGTGACATTTCCAGATGATCCTACAATGACCTCTGAACTTCTCAGGTGACCTTATTGTGACCTTCTCTGCACTTTTGGATGCTCTTGTCCAACGGTTCAATGTTTCAGGACTTTTTGCACAATTTGCTCTTCTCCAATAAATAGTATAATGGTGACATTCACATCAGGTGTCTGATCCATAAATCCCTAATGACTGCCGAGACCCACCAACCGGTTCCCCCTCCCCACCGCGCAATGAATGAGACCACACATGGAATATCTTTCTTTTGTACTTTATTGAAGGTATCCACGTAACACCATTCAATGTTGATATAAAAGGGGGTTGCTTGTTATTTTGGCCACAGCTTTAACCACAGGCACAAATCCGCCTTAAACCTGAGGGAGGAGGCCCGATGCCTACGGCCGTCCGTGGCAGGTTGGCTCTCACCAAATCCCTCTTCCACCGGCTTTGACTTCCGAACTTGTAACAGAACCTTCTTAAGGGAGGGAGGGCGGGCGATGCTCACCCTGAGGGCAGATTGTGGTAAGAGGAAGGAGGGACTCCGGAGGCTGCTTATATGCCCTGTAGGAGGTCCCAGCAGGGAAGGGGGGCAGCGGGGGGCATTGCACAATGGGAAGGAGGGAGAGGTGACCATGGGGGACGTAGCGAGGGGCTCAGCAGTCGGGGGCAGCGGCATCGGCCGCAGTGCCCTGCAAAATGTCAGGGTTCAATTAGAATTGGTAATGGCCGTCCTCCTCATCACACTGTTCACATTCTGACATCATGAGACCAAGATGACACCAAACAATTGATCAACAGCACCGTGCCGTTGTGAGGCTTCAAGCTGGAGGTTCTCAGATAGAAGTGGTCACAGAGTCTCATCAGCAAGTTATACAGAAACACAGAGAGACTGGACGAGGCACAGAAAGGCAGAGAAGAGGCCACTGAGCTTAGAGTGTCACCAACAAGTTATACAGAGAGACTGGACGAGGCACAGAAAGGCAGAGAAGTGGCCACTGAGCATAGAGTGTCACCAACAAGTTATACAGAGAGACTGGACGAGGCACAGAAAGGCAGAGAAGTGGCCACTGAGCATAGAGTGTCACCAACAAGTTATACAGAGAGACTGGACGAGTCACAGAAAGGCAGAGAAGTGGCCACTGAGCTTAGAGTGTCACAGAGTGTTATCAGCAAGTTATACAGAGATACAGAGAGACTGGACGAGGCACAGAAAGGCAGAGAAGAGGCCACTGAGCTTAGAGTGTCACCAACAAGTTATACAGAGAGACTGGACGAGGCACAGAAAGGCAGAGAAGTGGCCACTGAGCATAGAGTGTCACCAACAAGTTATACAGAGAGACTGGACGAGGCACAGAAAGGCAGAGAAGTGGCCACTGAGCATAGAGTGTCACCAACAAGTTATACAGAGAGACTGGACGAGTCACAGAAAGGCAGAGAAGTGGCCACTGAGCTTAGAGTGTCACAGAGTGTTATCAGCAAGTTATACAGAGATACAGAGAGACTGGACGAGGCACAGAAAGGCAGAGAAGAGGCCACTGAGCTTAGAGTGTCACCAACAAGTTATACAGAGAAACTGGACGAGTCACAGAAAGGCAGAGAAGAGGCCACTGAGCTTAGAGTGTCACAGAGTGTCACCAACAAGTTATACATAGAGACTGGACGAGGCACAGAAAGGCAGAGAAGTGGCCACTGCAGCCACTCTCCCTGCCATTTGTGCCAGCTCCGGACCTCCACTGCAGGCGTCCATTCACCTCACATTGTGATCCTGTCACCCCTCTACCTATGAACACACTCTGCAAAACATGTGGAACCTTACCTCTATTTTGCAAAACCTCCGGTTGTCCTTCGAGACCCGTGTTTCCTTACTCTGACCAGTGATGCAACAACCTTGAGAAAGGCTCTATGCCGAAACGTTGGTGCTGTTGCTCTGGTTGGGTTCCCTTTGCAGTGTGTCAGTCAATAAATCCACTTACGCATACTTCCCCTTTTGTCTTCATTTGAGTGCTGGGGTTTGCTTTACTCTAAGTTATACAGAGAGACTGGACGAGTCACAGAAAGGCAGAGAAGTGGACACTGAGCTTAGAGTGTCACAGAGTGTCACCGACAAGTTATACAGAGAGACTGGACGAGTCACAGAAAGGCAGAGAAGTGGACACTGAGCTTAGAGTGTCACAGAGTGTCACCAACAAGTTATACAGAGAGACTGGACGAGTCACAGAAAGGCAGAGAAGTGGACACTGAGCTTAGAGTGTCACAGAGTGTCACCAACAAGTTATACAGAGAGACTGGAAGAGTCACAGAAAGGCAGAGAAGTGGCCACTTAGCTTAGAGTGTCACCAACAAGTTATACAGAGAGACTGGACGAGTCACAGAAAGGCAGAGAAGTGGACACTGAGCTTAGAGTGTCACAGAGTGTCACCAACAAGTTATACAGAGACTAGACGAGTCACAGAAAGGCAGAGAAGTGGCCACTTAGCTTAGAGTGTCACCAACAAGTTATACAGAGAGACTGGACGAGTCACAGAAAGGCAGAGAAGTGGCCACTTAGCTTAGAGTGTCACAGAGTGTCACCAACAAGTTATACAGAGAGACTGGACGAGTCACAGAAAGGCAGAGAAGAGGTCACTGAGCTTAGAGTGTCACAGAGTGTCACCGACAAGTTATACAGAGACTAGACGAGTCACAGAAAGGCAGAGAAGTGGCCACTTAGCTTAGAGTGTCACCAACAAGTTATACAGAGAGACTGGACGAGTCACAGAAAGGCAGGGAAGTGGCCACTGAGCTTAGAGTGTCACAGAGTGTCACCGACAAGTTATACAGAGAGACTGGACTAGTCACAGAAAGGCAGAGAAGTGGACACTGAGCTTAGAGTGTCACCAACAAGTTATACAGAGAGACTGGACGAGTCACAGAAAGGCAGAGAAGTGGTCACTGAGCTTAGAGTGTCACAGAGTGTCACCGACAAGTTATACAGAGAGACTGGACTAGTCACAGAAAGGCAGAGAAGTGGACACTGAGCTTAGAGTGTCACCAACAAGTTATACAGAGAGACTGGACTAGTCACAGAAAGGCAGAGAAGTGGACACTGAGCTTAGAGTGTCACAGAGTGTAACCAACAAGTTATACAGAGATACAGAGATACTGGAAGAGTCAAAGAAAGGTAGAGAAGAGGCCACTGAGCTTAGGGAATCACAGAGTGTCACCAGCAGGTTATACAGAGTAGTGATGTGTCGGTCGCGAACGATCCAACACAAAGATCCGGCTCCCTGCTGTGACTGACAGGAGCCGGATCCCCAGTGAGAGCCACTAAAATCTCTAAACGGCTCTTTTCGCCGTTGAACCCAGTCCACCCGTGGCTAAACCCAGCCCACTCAACAACATATTTTGCCTCTTGTAAGTAGGCGGGGTTTAGCCGTGGGTGGGCGGGGTTTCAGCGGCGTTACTATAATATTAAATATGTGTTCACCTGGGGTGAACACATTTAATAAGGAGCCAAGAATAAGCAGACTCTTTTTGGTGAGCGGAGCCATGGGAACCGGATCACCAAAAAGAGCCAGACTGCCCATCACTAGTACAGAGACACAGAGAGACTGGACGAGGCACAGAAAGGCAGAGAAGTGGATGTCCTCTCGCCATATCCAACACTGATGACCTCTCATTGTCAAGTACACCCCTAAGTGAAAATGGTCAAGTTGTGCCCAATTAGCTATTTTTCTTTTCGTGATGTCGTCATGGACCATGGAAGAGGATCCAGCGGCTCCTGTGATGCTCTAGTGACCTCCAGGCCCAAGAGAGGGAAGGTCATGTTGGAAAATAATGGCGGCCACACAAAATATTCACACTGAGGGCACAATGTGGCCATTTTGACTTAGGGGTGTACTCACTTTTGTTGCTAGCAGTTTAGACATTAATGGCTGTGATGAGTTATTTGCATTATCATACAAGATCACACTAGCACTGCACATTGCATCACCGGGTCAGATCTTCAGTGTTGTCCCAGGAAAATATATGAGAGCATATTTACAGAAAGATGAGCGGTGTACTCACTATTGTGATATACTGTGTGTGTATATATATATATATCATCGTATCATAGTTTTTAAGGTTGAAGGGAGACTCTAAGTCCATCTAGTTCAACCCGTAGCCTAACATGTTGATCCAGAGGAAGGCAAAAAAAAACCCCAATGTGGCAAACAAGTTCCAATGGGGAAAAAATGTCCTTCCTTCGTCCACATCCGGCAATCAGACTAGTTCCCTGGATCAATACCCTGTCATAAAATCTAATATACATAACTGGTAATATTACATTTTTCAGGAAAGGCGTCCAGGCTCTGCTTAAATGTTAGTAGTGACTCACTCATTACAACATCATGCGGCAGAGAGCTCCATAGTCTCACTGCTCGTACAGTAAAGAATCCTCCTCTGTGATTATGATTAAACCTTCTTTCCTCAAGACGTAGCGGATGCCCCCGTGTTCCAGTCGCAGGCCTAGGTGTAAAGAGATCTTTGGAAAGGTCTCTGTACTGTCCCCGCATATATTTATACATTGTGATTAGATCCCCCCTAAGCCTTCGTTTTTCCTGTCTTGGTATTGCAGCCCCCCCATTCCTCTAATAATCTTGGTGGTCTTCTCTGCACCCTCTCCAGTTCAGCTATGTCCTTCTTATATATCGGTGACCAGAATTGTACACAGTATATAAGTGCGGTCGCACTAGTGACTTGTACAGAGGTAGAACTATATTTTTTTCATGAACACTTATACCTCTTTAAATACATCCCATTATTTTATTAGCCCTGGCAGCAGCTGCCTGACACTGGCCACTAAAGTGAAGTTTACCATCCACCCATACACCCAAGTCTTTTTCTGTGTCTGTTTTACCCAGTGTTCTACAATTAAGTACATAATCATAAATGTTATTTCCTCTACCCAAGTGCATGACCTTACATTTATCTACATTAAACTTCAATTGCCACTTCTCAGCCCAATCCTCCAATTTACATAAATCTCCCTGTAGTATAAAATTATCCTCCTCTGTATTGATTACCCTGCAGAGTTTAGTATCATCTGCAAATATTGAAATTCTACTCCGCATGCCCCCAACAAGGTCATTTATAAATATGTTGAAAAGAAGCGGGCCCAATACTGACCCCTGTGGTACCCCACTATGAACTGAGACCCAGTCCGAGTACGTACCATTAATAACCACCCTTTGTTTCCTATCACTGAGCCAGTTTTTAACCCAGTTACACATATTTTCCCCTATCCCCATTATTCTCATTTTATGTACCAACCTTTTGTGTGGCACCGTATCAAAAGCTTTTGAAAAGTCCATATACACAACATCCACTGCATTTCCCTGGTCCAGACTTGAACTTACCTCTTCATAGAAGCTGATCAGTTTGACAGGATCGATCCCTCATAAACCCATGTTGATACTCTGTCATAAGGTTATTTTTCTTGAGATACTCCAGTATAGCATCTCTCAAGAAACCCTCAAAGATTTTACCAACCGTAGAGGTTAAACTTACCGGCCTATAATTTCCCGGCTCAGTTTTTGTCCCCTTTTTGAATATTGGCACCACATTTGCTATGCGCCAGTCCTGCGGTACCGACCCTGTTATTAAGGAATCTGAGAAGATTAAAAATAATGGTCTATCTATCACAGAACTCAGTTCCTGTAGTACTCTGGGGTGTAGCCATCCGGGCCCGGAGATTTGTCACCCTTAGTGATTTCGAGGCAGCGGCGTACTTCCTGCTGGGTTAAGCAGGTAATATTCAAGGGTGAATTTATGGTATCACTGGTCATGTCATCTGCCATGGCATTTTCTTGTATAAAAACCGTAGAAAAAAAGTCATTCAGCAGGTTGGCTTTACCCTCATCCCCTTCCACCATTTCACCAAGACTATTTTTAAGGGGGCCAACACTATCGCTTTTCAGTTTTTTACTGTTTATGTAGTTAAAGAATATTTTAGGATTATTTTTACTTTCTCTCGTAATGAGTCTCTCTGTCTCAAACTTAGCTAACTTAATTTGCTTTTTACATATTTTATTTAATTTTCTATAATTATATAATGCCTCATCACTACCTAGCCTCTTTAATTCTTTTAAGACTTTCTGTTTTTCTTTTATTGCTTCCCTTACAGCTCTATTTAGCCATAGGGGTTTCTTCCTATTTCTAGCATGTTTGTTCCCATAGGGTATATTTTCTGCACAAGCCCTATTCAGGATGCTCATAAAAGTCTCCCATTTGCTTTGTGTACTTTTATTACTTAGTACATCATCCCAGTTTATTGCACTAAGATCATCTCTCAACCGTTTAAAATTTGCTTTCCTGAAGTTTAGTGTCCTTGTAGCCCCTCTACTAGACATCTTACTAAAGAATACATGAAAACTTATTATTTTGTGATCACTATTCCCCAAGTAACCCCCAACTTGTATATTTGATATGCGGCCTATTGGTTAGTACAAGGTCTAGTAGTGCTCCCCCTCTTGTGGGGTCCTGTACCATTTGTGAAAGGTAAATATCTTTCATTGTTATCAAAAATCTATTTCCTTTGCTGGAACTGCAAGTTTCTGTTCCCCAATTTATATCAGGATAGTTAAAGTCCCCCATAATAATTACCTCTCCGAGACTCGCTGCTTTATCAATTTGCTTTATGAGGAGATTCTCTACCTCTTCCATAATATTCGGCGTCTTATAACACACCCCTATCAGTATTTTATTATTCATTCTCCCCCCCTTATCTCCACCCATAGGGACTCTACATTCTCAGTACCCTCACATATGTTGTCACGCAGGATGGGTTTTAAGGATGATTTTACATATAGACACACCCCTCCCCCTCGCTTATTTGTACGGTCATTCCTGAATAGGCTATAACCCTGTAAATTAACAGCCCAGTCATAGCTCTCATCCAGCCATGTCTCTGATATCCCCACTATATCATCATTTTCTTCCAACAATATTAATTCTAATTCCTCCACCTTATTTGTGAGGCTTCGGGCATTAGTGTACATGCACGTTACGTATGACTCTGTACCTGTATTCCTGCTTACTGTATTGACTGTCCTAACCCTTCCCCCCGTACCACCCCCAATTTCATTACTTGTGCCCTGGTCACTATCTGCACTACATTCCCCTTCTATAAAGTGAATACCCTCGCCCCCCATTCCTAGTTTAAACACTCCTCCAACCTTCTAGCCATTTTCTGCCCCAGCAGAGCTGCACCCTCCCCATTAAGATGCAGCCCATCCCTAGCATAGAATCTGTAGCCAACTGAAAAGTCGGCCCAATTCTCCAGGAACCCAAAACCCTCTTTCCTACACCAATTCCTGAGCCACCTGTTAACCTCCCTGATCTCTCTTTCCCTCTCTGGTGTGGCTCGTGGCACAGGTAGTATTTCCGAAAATACCACCTTTGAGGTCCATGCTTTAAGCTTTAAGTATATATATATATACACACACACACACACACATATACATACCCACACTCATATATATATATATATATATATATATATATATATATATATATATATATATATATATTATACACAGTTAGGTCCAGAAATCTTTGGCCAGTGACACAATTTTGGCGAGTTGGGCTCTGCATGCCACCACATTGGATTTGAAATGAAACCTCTACAACAGAATTCAAGTGCAGATTGTAACGTTTAATTTGAAGGTTTGAACAAAAATATCTGATAGAAATTGTAGGAATTGTCACATTTCTTTTACAAACACTCCACATTTTAGGAGGTCAAAAGTAATTGGACAAATAAACCAAACCCAAACAAAATATTTTTATTTTCAATATTTTGTTGCGAATCCTTTGGAGGCAATCACTGCCTTAAGTCTGGAACCCATGGACATCACCAAACGCTGGGTTTCCTCCTTCTTAATGCTTTGCCAGGCCTTTACAGCCGCAGCCTTCAGGT